>NC_056725.1:1523953098-1524048620 GCF_019279795.1 Protopterus annectens | reverse complement strand
GGAGCCACACAACTGCTGGAAACTTTTCGAAGGCTTTAGGTGTATAGTATTCTAACTAGGTTGCATACACACAAGATTCATTGATTCCTTAGGATTTCCTGCAATCAGCACTCTCAGCCCTTGAATATGTTGCCATCTGTTCAAATGGAATTTTTCTGGTAAGCTGACCAGGTACAGAAGAGCAAAGGGAAACCTTTGTCCCACCCAAATGAAGTCTATCATTAACCACCATTGTTTCATGTTCTAGCTGGGGAGTACAGGTGTGAGGATATTCTTTATTCATAGTTTAGTTCAACATGCAGAAAAAAATATTTATCGATCTGAAGGAAATTAGCAGTTTCTAGCCCTTTAAGGAAAGGTAAAGACTGAATGTTCCCAGCTCATTACAGACATTGCATTAATTTTGGATGTTGGCAACTGGAGTGGGGAGCCAGGAAGATCCTACCCATTCTGTAGACTGATCACACAGAGGTGTAACCTATTGCAATAATCTAGCCTGGAACTCTAGGCCATAGATCTACCATCACCTGGTAACTAGAGCTAGACTTGTAATCTTCCCTGATGTGTTACTCCTTCCAGTTTATTGCATTTGACACCCCTACAGAGAAGCTGTGAGGACGGATGTCTTCTTTCAGTGGTGATACAGACTCTTATTCTATATGATGGAAGAAAGTGACCGTAACGAGGAGTTCGTTTCTTTCCCTATGCCTTAAATGTAGAAGGAACAAACATTCTTCGTATTAGCAACAACAGGAAAATACTAATGGGAAACCAGAGATTGGTTAAAATTATTGTTGACCTAAATTTATTTACCAGAAAACTCAAAAATTTGAAACCACTGTTAGAAAATTCCTCCAGTTCAATAGCACTTTTGGAAGAAAATAAGAAACTGGGTACACTTCCTTGTCATAGTTGCTCACAATGTAGGTTTATTTTAACAGCAGATATTTTTTATTGTGAGCACAATCATTTATGTATTACTAAAGATAGATTCACAGGTCTTGAAGGTTTGAGTCCTGCTGCAGTCTGTTCCACTTGTAATCATTTTTACATAGGCAAAACCATACGTAAATTAGCAAATGATTAAATTACATGTTTTGGCCATTAAGAAAAAGGATAACACAAATGCATTAGCTAGACACTCGCAGACATGTAGATTTTAGGAAATTTCAGTTTATAGTTGTGGAAAAAGTAAACAAGCAGAAGTTTGTAGAATCTTTTAATTCTTATCTGGAATTCTTAGAACTCAAGTGGCAGATTTTTCTAAGAGCTGATTTTACCCCTGGTATTAATGAGAATATTGATAAAAAGCTATTTAAGGTTTAAGAATATCTAGGCAGAATGTTTATATAAAAATATACATATATATATATATATATATATATATATATATATATATATATATATATATATATATGCAATATTTTTTTGTTTACAGAATAGGTTACACAGTTTTAGCATTATATTTGAAGGTAGGAAGAATGGGTTTATGCATTTTAATTGTGACTCCATTTCTTATTGGTCAATTCAAATATATTACATGTGCAATATGACTATTTAAATGCGTTTCATGTTCATTGGTGGTTTTCTGATTAAGTTCTGATTAAAGGAAGGAAAGCACTTAAAATTATATTTGTGTGTGCCTTTAGTTTCCGTTTTTTTCCTTTCACAGATTCTTATGTGCCTTCCCTGAAATATCTCTGATCTCATCGGCAGTAGAGAAGGTATACAGTGGACAGCCCAACATGCTTCTTTTTCCATTCTAGCCTAGGCAACACTATTTTTCATTGGTGGAACAGCTACCCAGGCAGCCACTATAACATCTGCCACAAAGGATAGAGCTGCTCTCACACACAGCTATAAGCCCTAGTGCAGTCAAACCCAAATGGGTTCGGGCTGCCAAGTTCTAAGAGCTAAATCTTCTTAAATACCCATTTTCCTCAGGATTTGCTGAATATGTTTTGAAAGAGATCAGGCAGCCTACTACAGGGGAAAATCATATGTGCTGAAATGGAAAAGATTTTCAATTTAGTACAGAAGGAACAATGAATGATGTGCCTCTTGCGTATTATCTCAAAAGATCTATTTTTAGAAGACTTCTTTTGTTGTCCAGTCAAGGTTCATATCTCTCTCTCTCTCCTGCTTTCTTCTAATTAACCCCATTTTTGTCAGGCTGACCTTATTTCACTTTAAGTGGGCTAGTCAGTTGATCCTTTTCAACAATTGTCTGGCCTCAGCTGAAGAGCAGTAAGAAAGAAAAAGTTATATAAAGAAAATGAATTGGTAGAGAAAATCATAATTTTAATTTGCAATACTGATAGAGCGAAGCAGAGAATTACACTAAACCATTTGAATCCACAGCTTCACCGTAGTGCAAATGTTCATCGTGTTTCACTGTTGCAGTCATGACTGTAGGGTTCTCCCCTGCCGGCAGGCAGCCCTCGGTCGGCCAGAATCCCAAAGTCTGTGACCGGCGTCGGCTGTTCAACCATGCTCCCCGACGTCAGAGCGCCAGGAGTACAAAGCTGACAGCTGATGCCATCTTCTCCAGTCTTTCTGGCCGTGCGGTGATAGCAGTTCGCAAGTGCCGGTCGGCTGACTCCTGACGAATTTTTCTCATACTTCGGTCCGAAAACTTTCTTCTCCACTCAAAGCTAAGTACCCCATTGGGGAAACTTTTTTCTTGCTCCACTCCGATGTCAGAAAAAGTTAATAATTGTATTTAATGTGGGAAGAAAATACCTCAAGGATTTTTATTCTTACTGTATTCCTTGCTTAGGCCCTGACCACGACGTAGCTAGTTGTCGGTTTTGTGCTAGATTCAATCAACGTACAATTAAGCGAAGGTACGATTTTGCTTTTCATTACTTCGGTAGGCGCTTTAACTACAAAATGTCGGATACGGTCCCGGCTACCGGAGTTCACAAACGTCGCAAAGATAAAGACAGGCCTCCGAGGTCTAAATCTGATGATGGCGCACAAGCGGAGCCAGCTTCAGGTTCGGCCGTCAGTGAGGCGCTTTTGCAGCTCCTGTCGGCCATTTCAGAACCGACAGCCGAAACGGACTCTCATAAGGAGCCAACCAGGCCTTTAAATATTTCTGTTGCAGGACCTTCGGACAATGCTCCTTCGGATGGGTCCGGAGCCGATGTGCAGGTACCAGCTTCCGAAGGGGTTTTCAGGCCTACTCGGCTACTAGTAAAGGCAAAGCCAAAGACAAAGGCAAAGACTCCTTCTAAAATCAAAGACTACAACACAGGCCTCTTCTGAACCGGCTCCCAAGTCACAGAAACAGTTACTCAAGATGGCGGAGGATTTACTTTATGATTAGGGGTTCACATCCCCCTCCAGATAAAAGGCCAAGGCAGGATGTTTATTATGATTCCTCTGATCAGGCTTCTGTTTCCTCAGTTTCTTCTTCTGATCAGGAATATTCTTTCCCTCCTTATGAGGATTCTGATGCTATAGAATCCATTCCTTCAGCTTCTCCCCCTGAGGATTTCTCTTTTGGGGAAACTTTGCATGAAATGAGGGAACATTTCCACTGGGAAGGACAGGAGTATTCGGAATCTAAGAAAAGACTGAGGGATTTTCTTCTTCCCCAACATAGACCCCTGGCTATTCCTCCTGTTTTGGATATTGTGGATGATGCCTTTTCGGAGGCTAACTTAACCCCTGACTCTCTTCCTCCTGCTCCTGTTAAGCCTGATAGATATTACAGGGTTCCTGATTCCCATCAGTTTTTATACAAGAACCCTTCTGCTGACCCTGAAACCATTTCTCAGGGTCCTAAGGGAGTTAAGGCCGCTTCTGTCAAACATCCCATTCCTACTGAAAAGGATTCTCGATCCTTAGAAAGATGGGGCAAAAAGGTGTACACTTCTGCTACTTTGTCCATTAGGGCTTTAAACTGTCAGTTTCATATGCTAAAATACCAGCAATTTCTCTTGTCTGTCTTAAAACAAAAGCTTACTTCCATTTCTGCCTGTGCAGATAAGGAATTACATGACTTATTGCATGCCACTGAACAGGTTGGGAAGCATGGTTTACACTGTGGATTTGATGCCTTGGAGGCTTCTTGTAGGGCTGCGGCCTCTGGCACAGTCATTAGAAGGCATGCATGGCTAAAGGAACAAAATTTGCCTGAACAAGTAAAGGCTAAATTATTGGATGCTCCTGTTCAGCATAATGTTTTGTTTGGATCAAAAGCTGAAGAGGTGATTAAAAAGATGGAGGATAAGGCAAAATCCATGCAAACAGTTAAAGATTTCTTACAAGTACAGCCACCTAGATTTAGCAGGAATTGGCCTTCAAAAAATTGGTGCTTTCCCACTTCAGACAGGCCTCAGAGGGGTAGATGTTAGACGCTCCAGAGGGAGGCCTCAAACACAAGCTGCTTATAGACCAAAACAGTGGACTGCTTCCACCCCTAGGGGAGGAGAGGACAGGTCACAATCTCAAAGGAAACAAACTCAATGACTCCCTCTGTTGGGCTACAGGAACTTCTTGCCTGGAAGCCCCTCTCGGAGGAAAACTCTCTTTTTTATCAAAATTGGACTCTAATAACCAAAGACAAGTGGGTTTTGAATGTGGTTTTAAGAGGTTACAAATTCCATTTTCATACCTTGCCAAGGCCAAGCAGATGGCCAGACCTTCCAAAACATAAATGGATGGAGGCCTTAAACCAGGTGGAAGTTCTTTTGGCTATGAATGCCATAGAACTGGTTCCTCTTTCAGGGATGGGAAAAGGTTTTTACTCAAGGCTCTTTCTAGTCCCAAGGAAGCAAAACTCATGGAGACCCATTCTGGATCTGTCGGTCTTGAACACCTTTCTAGAGATTCCAAAATTCAAGATGCTTACTCTACAGCAGCTACTTCCAATGCTGTCCAAAGATGCATGAATGGTAACTTTAGATTTAAAGGAGGCATATTTACACATTCCCATCAGGCAGGATTGCAGAAAATACCTCAGGTTCAAGGCCAGATCGAGGCACTTTCAATTCTCCACGCTGCCCTTTGGATTGTCTACTGCGCCCAGGGTCTTCACCAAATGCCTGGCTCCAGTAGTAGCATACTGCAGACTCGAGGGAATTCAAATTTACCCTTATCTGGACGATTGTCTGATTCAGGCAGACAGCAAGGATGTCTTACTCCAGCATCTAGAATTTGTACAGAACCTCCTCAAGTTCCTGGGATTCTCTAAACATTGTCAAATTTGACACCATCACAACAGATAACTTTTCTGGGTGCACTTCTAAACACCACGACCCAGATGGCATTTCTGACATCCGAAAAACAATTACAGCTGGCTTCAACTTTCAGAACCTTGGCAACTTTAACTCAACTATCTGCAAGGAAATTCCTGCAGGCTTTGGGTTACATGGCCTCCTGCATCCTTCTCGTACCATATGCAAGATTACACATGAGGAAAATACAGTGGTACCTAAAAAGTGTATGGTCTCAGCATTGCCACAGTTTAGACATACTGATCTCCGTCCTTCCTTGCCTTCAAAAGGAATTTCTTTGGTGGTCCAGGGCATGTGCTCTAAACAAAGGGAAACCCTTCCGTCTGCCTCTTGCCACTCAAATTCTAACCACGGACGCCTCGGATTATGCTTGGGGAGCCCAGTTTCAGGGAAATTGTCTGCAGGACCTTAGGACAAAGGATCAGAAGCACCTGCATATCAACTTAAAGGAGATGTTAGCCGTTCAGAAAGCTCTATTGGCCTTCAGGAATCTTTTACAACCAGGACAACTGCTAATACGGACAGACAACACCACAGTTATGTGGTACATAAACAAGCAAGGGGGATCTCATTCCTACCCCCTTTGCAGACTAGCCATGGATCTATGGAACACAGCTCTAGCTTGCAATCTGGATCTTCAAGCTCCGTTTCTACCAGGGAAACAAAACTTCCTGGCAGACAGTCTGAGCAGAAACCTTTTGGATCCACACGAGTGGATGCTGGATACCAAAATATTCAGGATGATAACAGCAGTCTGGGGATGTCCTCACATAGACCTCTTTGCATCCCATCTCAATCATCAACTTCAGAATTTTTGCACCCGGACTTTCCACAGAGAAGCTTGGAAAGTGGATGCCCTGTCATTCAGTTGGAGGAACTTCTCGGGATATGCCTTTCTGCCTCTTCCTCTTCTTCCACGGGTTTTATTAAAAATAAAACAGGACAAGCCCAAGATGATAATCTTGCTGGCTCCAAATTGGCCTCGGCAGTTTTGGTATCCAACTCTAAAAAACCTATGCCTGGAGCCCCCTTGGTTTTTACCTCCGTCTCCGAACCTTCTGTCCCAATATCAGGGTCAGGTTCTACACTCTCGTGTCAGTACTCTCAGCCTGGCGGCCTGGTTAATCCAGGGCCTTTGATTTCTTCTTTACTACCCAAGCAGGTTATGGATGTCATTTTAGAAGCTAGGCGTCCTAGCACTAGAAAATCTTATGCAGGAAAATGGAAAAGATTTTGTTCCTGGATGCAGGCTCAGGATTCTGATCCTCTTCTTCCTAACATTACTTTAATTTTACTTTTACTTGACAGATCTCTTACATAAGTGTCTCTCTTTCTCTTCCATTAAGATACATGCCTCTGCTATTTCTGCTCATTATAATACAGATCCTCCCATCTTTTCCCACCAGCTCATGAGACAGTTTCTCAGAGGAGCTAGGAACTTGAGACCTCCTAGATCTCCTCTCATTCCTGCTTGGGATCTCAACTATGTTTTGGAAAAACTAAACTTGCCTCCTTTTGAGCCTGCTGCCTCTTCTGACATCAAGTTTTTATCTTGGAAGACAGCTATCCTGTTAGCCCTTACCTCTGCCAGGAGAGTTTCAGAGTTACAAGCTCTTATGGCTGTGGAACCTTATATTATTTTTCATCAAGACAGGGTATCTTTGAGGACTAATCCTACCATGTTAAGTTGTCAATCTCGCCTTCATTCTTGCTGGATGGGTTCGGAGCCGATCCTCGGCTCCGACTCGGCCAACACTAAAGCTCGAGAGCTAATTCCACCGGCTCGAGGCTCCCCTATATCCCACAATGCTAGGCGGTAACTACTCAGATCTCGTTTGCCGCTATAGCTGACGAGGTGCTTTTCTACCGGTTCAGGCAGGTGAGTTAGACTTTTACCTTAATAGGTACTTATTAAACCCCCTTTTTTGTTGTAATACCATAACTTTTTAGTTTAATTAAAAATTTAGATAAATCGACCCCTGTTTGTAGAGTCCTTTTTCCCTTTCTTCCCTTATCTTGTAGGCCTTCGGCCCCTACCCTTCCCCTAGTCCTTTAGTGACTAAACTAGTTCTTTTCTGTAAGGGCTTGTGTGCGTGTCTTTGTGGCTTGCTTTAGCCTTAATTTATTTTAATAATTTTTCTGTAAAGGGTGTCTGTAGTGTGTTTGCGTGTGTGTCAGGCACTCCTTTTTTTGCAATGTCAAAAGATAAGGTCTCAGGCTTCAAGAAGTGTGACTTGTGCTGTCAGAAAATGTCTCTGACAGACGGTCACACTTCTTGTGTATTCTGGGCCTTTGCACCTGCAGGACTCTTGTGCTGTTTGTCATGGGTTTAGCCGTAGAGTCCTGCAGGAACGCAAGAATGAACTGATCTTTTGGGGCTTATTAAAGCCTGAAGGCCCCCCGACTCAGTCGGTGTCGGGGAAGCCTTCAAAAACTTCCAAACAGTCGGCTCCAGTTCCAGAGTCGACTGCTGGAAAGACTAAGTCGGCTTCGACATCGGCTCCGGTTGGAGCCGATTGTTTCTAAGCCTCATACTGTTACCTCGGCTCCGGCTGGAGCCGAGGCCGATAAAACTCCGTCGGCTCCGATACTTTTATCGGAGCCACAGTCTAGGAAGAGGTCCAGATCCCCCTCTATCGGCTCCGTGCATTCGGCGCCAGGATCCCCTCTTCTTTCGGAACGAAGTCACAAAACTCATTCCTCACGGTCTTCCAGATTATCTGACAATGATTTGCAAAGGGTAGTGAGTAGACTTCTCAAGTCCGAGGCACTGGCCCAAATGCTGCATAGCCCGACTCACCAGTCAGTGGCTATTTCCGTTCCCCAATACATTCCTCCTCCGACTCCTTTGAGTTCGGAGCCAGGGCTTGTCGGAGCCATGACTGTCAGTGCGTCGGATACGATACCTTCCATTTCGGCTCCATAGTCTGCTCTGATCTCCTCCTTGGAGGGATCTCGGCGCCAGGCTTCCCTCGTCTGCTCCGAGGGGGCGAGTGGCATCGGACCCTTGTCCGACCCCGCTCTC
The DNA here is from genome assembly GCF_019279795.1 of Protopterus annectens. Lineage (NCBI taxonomy): Eukaryota > Metazoa > Chordata > Ceratodontiformes > Protopteridae > Protopterus > Protopterus annectens. The sequence continues at coordinate 1,524,040,349 of NC_056725.1, read as the reverse complement.
CCTCTCGGGGCTTCGGCGTTGTTGAGTTCGGCTCCGACATCGGCTCGGAGCCGTCCCTGTCGGTGCCGGGGGAGGTCCTTGTCTCTTCGGAGCGGGGGCCTCGGGCCTTGCCTGACAGGGGTGCCTTCGAGGTCATGCGGAGCGTGCTAGAACCAGGGTCTGCCCCACAGTCAGCTCCTTCAGCCCCTCCATCTACAGTGCCTGCGGTGATTTCTACTCACCCCCTTGTCTTAGACCGCAGAGAGCCAACTCCTCAAGTTTCCCCATTGGGAATTTCTTCCTCTTCCGAGGCCTCTCCTGACCCTGCAGGAGATCCCCCAAGGAAGAGGCAGTGCAAGAGGAAGCACCTTGACTCCCCTGAGTCTATCACCTCTGACACTGACTTAGAGGAATCCGAAGGTTCCCCTCGATCCCCCTCTGAGGATGTCTCCTTTGCTGACATCCTTGAGATCCTGAAACAGAGGGGGAACTGGCCAGTCCTTAACCCTTCGGAGGATGAGTCAGTGTATCTTGAGGCGTTTGGCTCTCGCCCTTCTACCTCCTGGGTGTCCCCTCCCTTTGACCCCCTTATGGAAGTGGTGGCAAGGAAGGCTTGGACGGCTCCTGACTCAGGGGAACCCACCCAGAGGAGACCATCTAAATTTATTACTGCCCCCAGAGACAAAGATTTTTTATCCAAAGGTGTCCCTGTTGATGCCATGGTGGTGGCTGAGGCCACTAAGAAGGAGTTAGCCGATCCTTTGGTTTCTGTCCATCCTCCTAATAAGGAATCTAGGACCATGGACAGGTACGGCAAGCGGATGTTCTCATCAGCGACCTTTTCAATGCGGTCGCTGAACTACTTATGCCACTTCACTCGTCTCCAGAGAGATTTACTCAAGGATATGGGTGAACTGATAAAGGATCCTACAGCTGAGGGGTTCAAAGATGCAATGAACTCCCAGTTGGCAACCCTGAATTCCATCGTTAACTCCTCCATGCGGCTGGTCTCATATGCAGCAGATGGGGCTAGTAGAGCCGCAGGCACAGGTGTTGCCTTATGACGTCACACCTGGATGCGGCTATGCAACTTTGCGGACCCTTTCAAGGCGTCCTTCACCAATTCTCCCTTTGATGGATCATCCTTGTTTGGTCCACAGGTGAAGGATACATTGACCAGGTGCGAGGTAGAAGGTAAGACTCTCTCTGCTGTAGGAGTCCGTTTTTCTACCCCTTCTAGACCCTATCCCAAAGGTCAAAGGGGAGGAAAGATGTGGTTCTGCAAACAATCCCAGGGAGTCTCATCTGATGCACAAGGCCAATTCCCCTTTAGAGGCACAGGGGGGAATAATAATAGATGCCGCCGTAGAGGCAGAGGAGGTCCGCAAAACCAGGGTAGCAGAGAAATGTTCTCTGACAAACCCTTTCAGCATCCCTGAGGGGCTGCCCGGCTGTCCACCTTCGGAGGCAGTCGGGGGAAGGTCATCACTGTACCCAAAAGCCTGGCTTTCCCTTACTCAAGACAAATGGGTACAGTCGATCATATCCGAGGGTTACAAAATTCACTTTATTCACATCCCAACCCAACCCAAAAGATCCCTTCCAGATGTTCCACCCCATCTAAGGGAACAAGCAGCATTAGAAATTTCAAAGCTGCTATCAAAAAGAGCTATCCAATCAGTCCCGGCAGACCAGCAAGGATCCGGAATTTACTCCAAATTCTTTTTGGTACCAAAGAAAACAGGGGACTGGAGACCCATACTGGATCTCAGCTACTTAAACAAGTATGTCAGGAAAACAAAATTCCAGATGGTCACGCTACAGTCCATTCTACCCTTCTTGGGTCAGGACAATTGGATGTGCTCGATAGATCTTCAGGACGCGTACTACCACATCAAAATCAACAGACGCTCCAGGAGATATCTCCGCTTCAGGCTTGGAGCCAGTCACTACCAGTTCAGGGCCCTGCCCTTTGGTCTCACTACAGCCCCCAGTGTGTTCACCAAATGCATGGCAGTGGTCGCGGCTCACTTGAGACGTCAAGGATTCCAGGTGTTTCCATATTTGGACGACTGGCTCCTTACCGTCACCACCAGACATCAGCTTCTTCTATCCAGGGACTTCACCATCCAATCTTGCCAAGCTCTAGGCATTTCGATAAATTTCGAAAAATCTGCCTTGTCGCCTTGTCAATCTATTATCTTTATAGGCGCCACCTTAGACACACTCAATCTTTCAGCCAGACTCACAGAGCAGAGGGTGTCAGACATTCAGAACCAAGTTTCCCTTCTCTTACAATGCAACAAAGTCAAAGCCAGACTAGTTTTGAAGGTACTAGGACTCATGGCAGCAGCTATTCCCCTTCTCCCCTTAGCTCGCTTTCACATGAGGATCCTCCAATGGATGCTGTTTACTCAGTGGTCCTTTCAACAGCTCCCGATGTCCCATACCATATTGATAACTCAATCATGCAAGAATCAACTGTCTTGGTGGATCACATCACCTCAACTTCTCCAGGAAGACCCTTCACTCCCCAGTCGCCACGTTGACAACAGACGCCTCCCTGATCGGGTGGGGGGGCATTATCAGGGCAGGACAGTCCAGGGCACGTGGCAACCTTTCGAGTGCCACTTGCACATAAACGTCTTAGAGATGAGAGCAGTGCTTTTAGCGTTACAAGCCCTTCACGACTCTCTTCCCACTGGGACTATTGCAATTCAAACGGACAACATGTCCGTAGTGTGGTACATCAACAAACAAGGCGGAACCAGATCATACCCTTTATGTCGAGAGGCACTCAGACAGAGGCAATGGGCGATCTCTTCTCAGCGTTTTCTGATAGCAACACACATTCCCGGGAAATCCAACATTATTGCAGACAAATTGAGCAGAGCAATTCTCATGCCCCACGAGTGGTCTCTAAAGAAATCAGTTCTAGAAGAAGTATTCCTAAGATGGGGCCAGCCTTGCTGCGATCTTTTTGCTACTCCCCAAAACAGCAAGTGTCACGACTTCTTCACTCTCTTCCTGTTACCAGGCCATCCCACCAAAGACGCTCTAGTCCACGATTGGCCCCGGGGACTCTTATATGCCTTTCCCCCCTTTCCACTGATATCTCAACTAATTCAGAAAGCCATCGCCTTGAGAGTGACAATGATCCTCATTGCCCCTTACTGGCCTCGATAGATATGGTTTCCCTTTCTTCATCATTACCTTTTGGAGCAGCCTTGGCATCTGGACCCAGTACCAGATCTGATAACCCACCAATCTGGTCAGCTGCACCAATCTCTGCCTTCTCTAAACCTCACAGCGTGGTTTCTCTGATTCCAACCTTAGCCAGGCTTCCCTCCATATCTCGCTCTGTCCGAGATATCTTGATAGCCTCTCATAAATCTTCTACCCGGAAGATTTATAGTAGCAAATGGAAACTCTTTTCTTTTTGGGCAACATCAAAAAACATAGATCCCTTTACTGCACCTATCCAGTCTATTCTAGACTTTCTAGCAGAACTCTTTCATTTAGGATCTTCTGCATCAACCATTAGAGTTCAATTGGCTGCCATATCAAATTTTCATGTTGGTGTTTCAGAGTCTAGCATCATGGCTCACAAACTCTGTAAAGCCTTTTTAAGGGGCGTATTTCTTCTCAAACCTCCAATCAAAGATCCCCCGCCTCAATGGGATTTGAACTTAGTTCTGGCATCTTTAATTCTTCCCCCCTTCGAGCCGGCGGCTTCATGTTCTCTGAAGTTGCTTTCTTGGAAGACACTTTTTCTGGTAGCTATAACTTCAGCGAGAAGGGTATCCGAACTCCATGCTCTGTGCAGTCGACCTCCTTACTTAGTGTTTCACAAAGACAGGGTATCCCTCCGTACTAATCCATCCTTTTTGCCTAAAATTTCCTCTCAAATAAACCTAAACCAAATTATTGATCTCCCCGTCTTTTTCCCTAACTATTCAAACAGGTTGGAACAAAAGCTACATTTTTTGGATGTTCATCGCCAACTTAGATATTACTTGGACAGGACTAAACAATTCAGGAAATCTAATCAATTGTTTCTGTCATATGTGGAAGGGAAATTGGGCCTTCCAGTTACTAAAGTATCCCTCTCTAGATGGCTCACCTCTACAATTACCTTCATCTATGAGATCAGACATCAAAAACTACCCTCAAGACCTAGAGCTCATTAAACTAGGGCATTAGCTACATCCGTAGCTTTTCAGGATAGGCTGCCAATAGATTCCATTTGTGCAGCAACCACCTGGGCTTCTCCTCATACATTCATTTCACATTACAAATTGGACATGGTTTCCAGAAGCTGTGCCAATTTTGGTTCCACTGTTCTCAAGAGTCTGTTCCGATAGGCCACCCGGGATAAGGTGCTAGGTACGCGGTCCCATCCAGCAAGAATGAAGGCGAGATTGACAACTTAACATTAAGAAGTTATGTACCTACCATAACGTTCCATGTTAGTTGTCTTCTCGCCTTCTTTCTTGCGTCCCACCCTCCTTCCCCCAAGCCTGGACAGACCGACTGGAATTCAGTTTGTGTTTTTCTTCTGGAAGTTGTCATTCCTGCACGTTCTTCCACCTCTTTTATCCTTACTGAGGTCTGCCATTCTTTTACGCAGATTGTTTTGAGGTGGGTTTCCCTACTCCATTCTATGGAGACTAGGATTGCTTGGTATAGCTATCAAACGAGATCTGAGTAGTTACTGCCTAGCATTGTGGGATATAGGGGAGCCTCGAGCCGGTGGAATTAGCTCTCGAGCTTTAGTATTGGCCGAGTCGGAGCCGAGGATCGGCTCCCAACCCATCCAGCAAGAAAGAAGGCGAGAAGAAGACAACTAACATGGAACGTTATGGTAGGTACATAACTTCTTATTCATGCCTAAAGTGGTTTCCAAAGTGGCTTTAAATCAAACTATCCACTTGCCAACCTTTTTCCCCTCTCCTCAAAATAATGGGGAAAGGATCTTACATTCCTTGGATGTACACAGACAACTATGTTTTTACCTGAACAGAACCAAGGACATCAGAAAATCGGAACAATTGTTTCTTATGCTTCAAGTTCCCTAGGTAAAGCCATTTCAAAACAGACCATTTCTAAATGGATTGCTCATGGAATCAGATTTTGTTATTCTCGCCATGGAAAGCAAATCCCAGGGAGTGTTCGGACTCATTCCACCAGAGCTGCTGCCACTTCTGCGGCCTTCCTCAGCGGAGTTCCTACCAAAGACATTTTGGAAGCTGCAACTTGGAGTTCAGTGCGTACTTTTTCTAAGCACTACAATCTACCTCTCTACTCTTAAGTCTAGGGCAGGCTTTGCCTCTGCAGTCTTGCAGGGCCTTTTAGCTGCCCCTTCCTCTGTGACCACCTCCCTTTCTTTCAGCTTTGGGATTCTACGCTACAGTCATGACTGCAACAGTGAAACACGATGAACATAGTACAGTTGTGTACACCTACCATAAATGTAGATGTTAGAGTGTCTTCACTGTTGCAGTCTGGGTTTCCCTCCCTCCTGTCCCCTCTTATTTTTACTTTTGTATATTTCCTTTTTTCACCATTATTCTGAGGTGTATTTGCAAAGGTTATGGGACCTTTTTCATTTTGGGACTCTTGACATATGGGGCAAGAAAAACTGGAGAAGATGGCGTCGGCTGTCAGCTTTGTACTCCTGGCGCTCTGACGTCAGGGAGCATGGTTGAACAGCCGACGCCGGACCCAGACTTTGGAATTCTGGCCGACCGAGGGCTGCCTGCCGGCAGGGGAGAACCCTACAGTCATGACTGCAACAGTGAAGACACTCGAACATCTACATTTATGGTAGGTGTACACAACTGTACTTTCTTTGTCCTGGAAGACCATTATTTTGGTGATGTTGATCTTTGCAATCCCTAATGGATAAATAACCTTTCACAGCCTTTCAAAGACAGGGTATCTTCAAGGCAAACCATACTTTCATGGTTGTGGTGATGTCAGTCCATTTACTGGTATTCTTGCTCAAGATACAACACTAAGGAGATAGGATCCTGCACTTGCTGAACACAACAGACAATTATGCTAGTACGTGGACCATAGAGGCACTTTATTGGACAGACAAACCATTTACAAAGCAAAGCTGTGTAAACCTCAATACATACATTCTTGCTATGGAAAGAGGTGTAGATGTCTACAGTACCATAGAAGGGCAGATTCCTCCAAAGCAGCCTCTGCTTGAGCAACCTTTAGAGTTTTCAGCCTCCTCCATTTTCAAGGCAACTATTTTATCTGTCTATGAGTTATCTTCTAATAGGGATGGTCATGGTATGCTTTAGATCTACTGCCAGTGTTTGGGAGTAAACTTATGCATCTGTATGCAATGAATAGTATAGCAGCAGTACCATTACAAAGACTGAAAACTCGACATAAAAGTAGATATTGGATAGTGACTGCTGCAGTATCAACTCCCACCCATACCCTCTCCACTGAAGAATGGCCACTGTTCCAGGTTCTGCATAAAAGCCTAGCTGACCAGGTCAGCTCTTATCCACTTGAGATATGGCCTGTATGAGGTTTGCTAATTAAAAAAAAATGCTTGTCCAACGGACATCCTCTTTTATGCAGGAAGCTTGCATTACTCCCTTGGAGGGATACTGGCATTTGCCCTTGCATACGGAGAGGTTTGGCAGTTTGGTTGGATAAACATCAGCCTGTGGTTGATTTTAATATGTAGTGAACAGCACTGTAATAGCCCATTTCCAACATTTACTTTTATGTTTCTCACACAACTGTACTTGGTCCTTCATATATAGCTTTTGGATATTTTGAGAGTAGTATTAGAAGTGGATGTTTTCTTTTGTAATGCATATAGACTTTAGTTCTTAGGCTTCATGATGGCAATGTTTTATACCTTTGGAGGGGAGAGACATTTAGAAACCCTTACAATATTAACATGAGGGTTCCAAGCATGAGTTGTTATAATGTCTAGCCTTATCCCTGTCCGTCCATTACCAAGGATGTTCCTACAGTTCCAAAGCTAGTATTGTAGATATGTAATTTTTGTTTGTTACTAGGTAGCAGCCGTAGACTATTGTGAGTCATGGTCTGTTGACTTGTTTTATGGTGTAGCAAGATATGGGGGGGAGGCTTCCCTTGTCAATAGGTGTATTTGAGGTTGGTCTGATGCTAGTTATTCAGCAGCTTTTTTAACTAATCAGCACAGTAGAAAAATACTTAATTAGGGGAGAGTTTAAACCTGTCTGACTCAGCTGATTTGAACAAAGAAATGATACCACTGCTTGGGAGAGTCACTTAACTGCAGCACATGGGTAAATCCTGTACATTTTTTTTTTGTTCTTCCATAAAGGAATTGCTAACATTTTCTACCTGTTTTAAGTCCCTGCCCAGAAGGGTAGCATAGCCACATTGTCAAAAAAGATCACTGTATAGAACAGCTTCTGTATTGTATCATACTACCTGAAGCCTGGAAGAATTGAAAGAACAAAAAGCGAAATAAGCACCTTATGGGAAAAGGCCATGACTCCATCCAGTTCCCAACTCTGCTAAACGGGTGACCGGGACACTGAGTAGACCAGAATTTTGGCTAAGGCCGGTGTTTGAAGCAACCTCTTGACCACCTGCTGTACATCATTGTCAGAGAGACTCCTGCAGGATCACAAGGAAAAAGTGAAGGATTTATGGCTACCAGCCACCGATTGGAACTGGTCTACTCAGTGCCCCGGTCACCCGTTTAGCAATCGGTGGCTGGTAGCCATAAATCCTTCACTTAGCCAAAATTCTTTCAAGTCCAACCCAGATGGAAGTGGAGCTGACACCTGTATCTGCCTCGTCTTCTGTTACTCCTGCAACCTGGATGAGCTCGGAGCCAGAGTGCCTGGATGTCCTTGCGGTGGAACCGTTGGGTCTGAAAACCACAACTGGTCAGCACTGACATTTGCTCCATCCTCTTTGTTGCTGTCTTCTCTCAAAAGGTTTGGGAGATGACACTCCCTCGTCTGGTCCGGGGAGTTGAGTTGGATCGGACCCTTGTCTGACCCAACCCTTCCTCTCAGGGCTTCAGTGCAAGTGAGTTCGGCACCCACATCAGCCTCTGAGCGATCCTCTGCACGAGGGAGGTCTCCCGGCTCCTCTGAGTCAGAGGCTGTCTTAGGCAGGATTGTGGTGCCTTTGATATGGAGTGTGCTGTCCCCCCAGCCTGCTCCACCCTTGGCTCCAGTTACTCTGCCCCCAAAAGGACCAGTGTTCAATCTCTGTACCATCCCTCCAGCCCAAGTGTAGAGAGCCAATGCTCAAGGACACCACAATGGATGATCAAAACTCTTCTGAAACCTTCCCAGAGTATCCCTCGGAGGAGGTTCTTCAGAAGATGACTTGTAAGAAGAAACATGTAGACTCCCCTGAATTTGTCACATCAGAAACAGAGGATTCAGAAGGGTCTCCATGGTCACCCTCTGAGGATGTCTCCTTTTCAGAAATCTTGGAGATCCTGAAGCAGAGAGGTGGATGGAAGACTCTCTCCCCTTCTGAAGATGTCTGTATACCTGGAGGCATTTGGATCTCACCCCTCTACCTATTGGGTGTCTCTGTCTTTCGACCAGCTCCTTGGCATAGTCAGTCAAAAGGCGTGGTGTTCTGTAGAATCTGTGGAACCTGTTCCGAGGAGGCCCAACAAGTTTATTACTGCCATGGGTGACTAATTTTTAACCAAAGGTGTCCCAGTAGATGCTATTGTGGTGGCAGTGGCCACCAAGAAAGAATTGGCTGAAACTTCATCTGTCCATCTGCAGAATAAGGAGTCTGGAACGATGGACTCTTAGGTCACTGAACTATTTATCCCATTTTACTCTACTCTACTTCAGAAGAATCTCCTGAAGGAGCTAGGAGATGCCCTCCAGGGTGCTACAGCTGCAGGGGTGCCAGACAAGGTAACTCTCAGCTTGCGACTCTAAATTCTGTAGTAGACTCCTCCATGCGTCTCATCTCCTATGTAGCTGATGGAGTGAGTAGGGCAGCAGACACAGGAATAGCTCTGAGGAAACATTCTTGGATGCGCCTTTGAGTTTGCTGAACCCTTTAAGTCTTCCTTTATAAATGCCTCTTGACAGTTCATCCTTATTTGGGCTACAAGTTACTCTTACCAAGTGCAAACAAGAAGGCAAAACTCTTGTCTGCTGTGGGAGTACATTTCTCCGTCCCTACCAGTCCTTATCCCAAAGGTCAGAAGGGTGGAAAATGTGGTTCAGGAAATCCCAGAGAGCTTTGCCGGATGCATGTAGTGAATTTTCCCCCAGGGGCAGAGGGGGAAATAACAATGGAAGATGCCATCCTTGCAGCAGAGGGGGTCCGCACAACCAGGGTGATTGTGTTCTGTAGCAGGCCCTTCCAGCTCTCCTGAAAGGAGGCCTGTCTGTCCACCTCTGGAGGCAGTCTGGGACAGATTATCACTGTACCCAAAAGCCTGGCTCAATATCACTCAAGACAAATGGGTACAGTCGATTTTATATCCAGGGGATACAACATACCCTTCTTTCTCCACCCCCTCCATCAAGATCAATCCTAGACATCCCACATGGTCAAAGGGATCAAGCAACTCTAGAAATCCAAAGGTTGCTAGAAAAATGTCATCCAAGAAGGCCCCGCAGACCAAATCAGATCCTGGACTTAAGGTTTTTTTTAGTTCCAAAGACAGGGGACTGGAGACCAGTCTTGGATCTCAGCAAGCTGAACAAGTCCATAAAAAAAGCAAAGTTCTGGATGGTGACACTGTAGTGTATACTCCGCTTTCTGGGACAAGACAGTTGGATGTGGTCAGTAGATCTTCAGGATGTGTACTACCATATAAAGATGGACAAGGTGATCCAGGAGATATCTACGCTTCCGGCTGGGAGACTGTCATTACCAATTCAGAGCTCTGCCCTTTGGTCTCACTACATCCCCCAGAGTGTTTACTAAATGCATGGCAGTAGTCGGGGCTCATCTGAGGCGTCTAGGTTTCCAGGTGTTTCTGTACTTAGACTACTGGCTCCTGACTGGCACCACCGAGCATCTACTGACCAAGGCAAGGGACACCACCATTCATCTTTGCTCAGAGCTAGGTATTGCCATAAATTTCAAAAGATCTGTGTTGTTGCCTTCACAGCATATTACCTTCATAGGGGTAGACTTAAACACAAAAACATGGTAGCAAAACTGCCTCATGAAAGGGTGCAAACACTACGCCATCAGATATCAGTCTTGTTCATGAGGAAAGTGCAGGCTAAGTTTGTTCTCAAGGTTCTGGTTTTGGTGGCAGCTGCGATAACATTAGTCCCACTGGCATGTCTACACATGAGTATTAGTGGCTACTCTTTGCTCAATGGTCCATGCAGGAGTTATCCATGTCACACAAGATCCTCATTACAGACACCTGCAAGGAAGGACCTACGATGGTGGCACCAGTCCATGCAGGTAATGATGGGCAGACAGTTTTTTCTCCCCCATCCAGTAGCTACAGTGACCACTGATGCTTTCCAGATGGGGGGACATTATCTGGGACAGATTATCCAAGGGATGTGGCAGGAACACTAATACCGCTTGCACATCAATGTCCTAGAGATGAGAGCAGTGCTTCTGGCATAGCAAGCATTCCAGAGCTCTCTCCCAACAGGTATGATTGTGATACAGACAAGACAATATGTATGTGGTGTGGAACATCAACAAAGAAGGCAGAACCAGATCCTACCCGCTGTGTCGAGAGGCTCAGAGTATGGCAATGGGCAATTTCTTCTCAACGTTTTCTAACTGCAGTGCACATTCCAGGGAAATCCAATGTGATAGTGGACAAATTAAGCCAGGCAAGTCTTATGCCTCACAACTGATTCCTGAAACAGGAAATTGCAAACCAAATTTTTCACAAGTGGAGCCAGCCTTGCTTTGACTTCTTTGCCATGTCCATGAACTCCAAATGCAGCAGCTACCTTGCCCTAATCCCCCCCTCCGGGGAGTTACCAAGGGATGCACTTGTTCACAATTGGCCCCTGGGACTTCTTTATGTATTTCCCTTGTTTCCATTAATACCCAAAGTTCTACAGAAACAAATCATTGAGTTGCAAACTAATTCTCATTGCTCCATACTGGCCTCGTCAAATCTGGTTTCCTTTCCTATGGCCCCATCTCCAGGAGGAGCCTTGGATTTTGGACCTGGTTCTGGATCTTCTAAACCATCAGTCAGGAATGCTGTATCCAAACCCTCAAGCTGACAGCTTGGTTGCTCCACTTCCCATTTTAGCCAGGCTTCTGGACATATCCCCAGCAGTGTGACACATTCTGGTTTCAACTCAAGACTGCAAATAGAAAACTATGCTAGCAAAAGGAGAATGTTTTCTTGTTGGGTTCCAAGTATCACATAGACCACTTCACAGCCCCTGTGACTACAATTCTTGATTTTTTAGCAGAGATTTTCAATCAAGGCGCAGCTGCAGCTACTATACAAGTACAGTTAGCTGCCATATCAAACTGCCATGTAGGAAACCTGGGATCGAAAATAAAAGGTCTCAGATTATGCAAAGCATTTCTGAGGGATACATTCCTATTAAGACCTCCAATAAGAGAACCACCACCTCCTTGGGATCTAAATTTGGTACTGTGTACTTTAATTATCCCTTCATTTGAGCCAGCTTCCTCTTGTCCATTCAAGTTCCTAACATGGAAGACAATTACTTCGGCTAGGAGGGTTTCAGAACTACAAGCTCTGTTCACCCTCTCTATTTATTTTTCCACAAAGACAGAGTCACTCTTAGAAGAAATCCTTCTTTTCTGCCCAAAGTATGTTCCAAGTCCAACTTGAATCAATCCATTGACCTACCTGTCCTCTCTCCCAACTATGGCAACAAGGCAAAATAGTAGCTTCACCAAGTGGATGCCCATAGGCAGTTACACTTCTATTTACATAGGACAAAGGAACAATTATTTGACTCCTCCTTAGAGACTAGAAAAATGGCACCAGTTTCAAGAGTCACGTTATCTAAATGGCTTTTGGACACCATTGCTTATGTATATAGCTCTCAACATAAGCAACTGCCAGGTAAAATTTGAGGCCATTCTACTAGAGCTATGGTGACTTCCACCACTTTCCAAGCCAGACTACCTTTGGATTCGATTTGTGCGGCAGCCACATGGGTCAAGCCTCATACCTTTATCACTCATTGCAAAGTAGATGTGGCCTCCTGGAACAGTACTTCCTTTGGTTGCACTGTTCTGAAGAGTTTATTTCCTTGTGCCACCTGAGAAAGAAGGTGCTGGGGACGCTGTCCCAGCCATCAAAAATGAAGGTGAGCTAGGACAACATAACATAAAGAAGTTATGTACTCACCATAACATTCCATGTTTGTTCATAATCTTGCCTTCATTCTTGCATCCCACCCTCCTTCCCCCCTACCTGGAGGATCAAGAGGAATTTTTGGAGTTTGTCATAAAGTTCTCTGATTACCTTCTTGCCTTATGAAATATGGGCTGAGGATTTTTATTTGTACCATTTTTGGTTAGATAAGTTCTAGTGATTAGTATTTGCAAACAAAATCGGGCTAACTGTCCCAGGCATCATGGGATAGGTTATAGCCTCGAGCCAGTGAAAGTTCTCACCTTAGTATAAGGCAGTGTTGGAACAGATACTCTGTTCTGAACCCAACCATCAAGAATGAAAGTGAGATTATGGACAACAAACATGGAATGTTATGGTAAGTACATAACTTCTTTTTCTCACCCAAAGGACCCTGTATTGAAAGCAGCTACTTGTATTTTTTTCACTCCTAAACTGTTGCATTGCAGCATCTATCCCATTCAACACAAGCATAGGTTCATAGGGAAGTACTAGGCTATCTGCCCGAGGACATATGTAAGACTATCCAGAATGTGTTTGCTTTCGCTGCCCCCTTAGATTAATTCCCTGTGCCTTTGTCCAGCAGAGCCATTAGCTCCTTGTGCCTCTGTACAGCAGAGCCATTGCAGTGATCCCTGGGGTAAATTTTGTTTCCCATCCACTCGTCAGGGTTTCTCTTGAAGAGTGTTGGTGAGGGGCTCTGCCTAATGTAGATTGGAATCCTGTTCCAAAGCATGGGGAGTCTCTGGGACAGGAATCTATCTCTCCAGCAAGTCCTTTTTATCGTTATGGTGAGGTTTAGATCCCTAGACTGTGTGGCTCTCTGGGATTTGTTTTTTTAGGTGGAGCATATCCATCAGTTTTGGGTTGGACATGGCCTTGTATGTCAGGCAGAGATCACCTCTGAGTAGGTGGTATGCAGCCGAGTACAGCTGGAGTTTCTTCAACGGGCTGCATAGGGCATCTGTTTGAGGCCAGTAGTCCTCTTGGTGAGGGACTTCTCTGGTCTTTCCAGCTGTTGCAGGTGTCTTGTAAGGTACATCCCAAATGGGGCATTGTACTCTATGATGGGTCTGAGTGATTAGGAGAGGGGCACAATAACCTCTTATTCTAGATGCAAACCCTTTTCTGATTAGGTGGGCCACATAGAAGGATTTTTTAACCACCTTTGCAATATGATCAAAGGAGAGATTACTATCTACTTGGGTCTCCAGATCCCTTATTTCATTTTCTGTATTTAGGGGACTACCACGTATGTGGTAGTTCACGGGTACTTTGTTTTTTCCAAAGGGGATGACTGTGCACTTTTTCGCATTTAGCTTGAGGCCATGAGACCCTTCTGAAAGATGTCTGTATCAGCCGGAGAGTCAGTTATGACCCCCAGTTTGCAGTAGTCTGCGAACTTGGTCAGCCATAGTCCTCCTGTGCCTGCCTGTACCTCTGAGAAGTATATACCGAACAGGAGGGGTCCTTGGACTGAGCCCTGGGAGACGCCACTTGTAACCGGTTTAGAGTCTGACCTAAAGCCTGCAACTGTCACCTTGTGGGTTCTATCCATGAGCCAATTGGCAACCCATCTCGTGACGTTGGGGTTTATGTTCAGGCTGGTGAGCTTGTCTATAATACCAGAATGGGGAATGGTATCGAAAGCCCTTGCGAGGTCTAAGTAGGCTGTGTGGATCTCTTTTCCCCTTGTCTAAAGCCTTGGTAACTGTCTCAAAGAAGTCCACCAGGTTTAGGAGGCATGATCTGCCCTTAAAGCCACACTGGGTAGGGTCCAATGGTTGGAGGTTCCCAATGTCTCTGTTAATGAGTTCCATGATGATGCGCTCCATAGCCTTGCAGACCAGGCTAGTCAGGCTTATAGGGTGATAGTTCCTGGGGTCCGTTGTGGCTCCACCTTTGTGGAGCAGGAAAACTGTTGCTGTGCGCCACGCTATGGGTTCATAGCCTGTAGAGAGGCTGAGTTTGAACAGTGTGTTTAGGTGAGGGATTAGTTCATTTTGGAGTTCATGTAAGACACAGCCCTGGGACACCATCCGGTCCCACTGAAAATGTGTTTTTGGCTTTGGATAGCACTGTTTTAACCTGTGTGTCAGTGATCGCTGGGGCTCTACATTCTTCTGGTATGGTTATGGTCCCTCTAGGGGGTGAGGGGGGGGTGAAGTTTGCACTAAATCTGTTTGCCAGAATGTTGGCAATATCAGTTGGTTCAGTGTATTTTGTGCCATTCTGCACTAACTCAGAGCAGATCTGAGAGTTTTCACTTAGGTTCTTGACATAGCTAAAGAACGCTTTATCTTTGGAGTCCTTGGCAATTCTTTCAAAGCTAGCCTTGGATGATTTTATGAGGGATCATAGTTTCTTGCTGATACTGGTCAGGGATGCTTTTCCTTTTTAGGATTTTACTCTTTTCTGTACTAGTTTTCTCCTAGTGTATAGCTTGTTTATGGCAGGGGTCCACAAGACTGGTTTCCTTTTCTTGTTGAGTGAGTCTTAGTTTTGCTTGGGATAGCATGATCCATGCATTCTTGCAGATGCTCATAGAGTGCCTTTGTAAGGGATTCAGCAGCTTGGACAGCGTTGTCCTTTAGCATGGGGGCTGTGAACCTTTCCACCTCGGTATTAAGTAATGTGAAGTTTGCTTTTGAAAAGTTTTTCACGGTGGTTTCCTTGATTGGGGGTGGGGGCGGAATGTGGAATTCCAGAGTGATTAGTCTATGGTCTGATCTAACCAGCGAGGGGTTGACCTCCGGTGTAGAACACCGGTCGCCCATGTTGGTGATTACCAGGTCCAATATGTTGTCACCTCTGGTGAGGTTGTTGACCAGTTGATCCAAGGCATTTGAGTTTATAAATTCTAGAAAGCATTGGGCAAGGGAGTTGGTACTTAAATAGTTCTCCCAGTTAATGTTTGGTTAATTGAAATCACCCTACCTATTTGGTAGGACCTTCATATTTTCCAATGTCTCCAGAAATGTGGGATGGGGGGTCATGATGGGTGATCTATAGCAAGCTACAATTTGAATTGCTGTTTTGCCCATTGTTAGTTGCACATGGATGATCTCTGAGGCATTGTGCTGCGCCACTAACCTGGAGGTGTGGGTATCCTTGATGAATATGGATACACCCCTGCCTTTTGTGTTTCGGTCTGGGCTCTGTGGCCGAAAAGTATGGTACGAGTTATAGCCTGGTAGTGCTGGGGTGCTGTCTGGAGCCTTAAACCAGGTTTCTGTTACTGCACAGATATCTATGTTCTCCATACTGAGGAGTGCCTCGAGTGCATGCATCTTTAGGTTTAGACTTCTGGCGTTGAGTAGCATTACCCTTAGTTTTTGCTTACTTGTGCTGTTTATGGTGGTGAGTTTGTCTTTTTGAGCCTTGCCTAAAAAAGGCACTATGGGGGTGGCAAAAGCCTTTGGCAGTATTTGAAAGCCTAAGGGTGACAGGTGCAAGCCATCTCTTGTGAAGCAACGTGGCTTGTTGAGCATGTCATCCCAGGCAGACAGATACTGGATCCCCTTTGAATGACACCAGAAACTTGGCCACTTTTTGAAATTGATCATTTTTTTCTTTATACTGTGGCATCACTCTTGGTGAGGGCAGGGTGCTACTCAGGGTCAAGGTCAAACTGGCTTGGGCTACGTGATCAGAGAGCTCTTCCATGTCGGTCTTCATGTAGTCCAGGGAGGTACATCTCAGATCATTCACACCATCATGGACAATGACAGAGTCTTATTTGTACTTGTTCTGGAGTTACCTGAGTGCTTGTATTATGTGGCGGATCCTGGTGCCTGACAGGCAGCTAACTGTAACCTTCTCCTTGTCCAGCCTGGTTAGTGGGAGATCAGTGTGCCTGACTGTAGTCTCCTATTACTAGTGTGTTGGGTTATGTTATTTTGCCTTAAGGGCTGTGATTGCATGGCACACTGATTATGTGAAGTATGTGTTTCATGGTTTGTGATGGGGTGTGGAGGTTGCTTGGGTGTCTGCTTTGGAGGCATCTGTTGCTTTTACAGATTTTTATTTAGAGCCTCCGAGTATGATTTCATGTATTTATGTGCCAGTGTTGGTTTAGTAGGTCTATGTTATACTGGTGGTGTGTTGCAAGTATTTTCCTTCTCTTGACTGTCCGTTCCAGTCTTTGGTTGTGAAAGCTTTGCTTCCAGTTTGGCTGTATAATTGCATCTCTCACATATATTAGTGTTTGGTGTTAGGAGGAGAGGATTGTCTGTGTACATGAGGCAGTTGTAACATTGCCTCAAAATGCCCAGATTCACCAGTTGGACTGGAGAGTACACCTAAAACTGCCTTTTGGACATGCCTGAATAGGTAAAGTAGGCTGTTTTACTGATTGGCTGGTAGGGATGAATAGAGAGCCTTGTCCTTCTGGACAGTATTGGGGGGGGGGTCTAGTTACTACAGTTAGTGTTTGCTTTGAGTTTTGAGCAAGTGCTGGGCTGTGAAATGAATGGTTTAAGTGCTTAAGTTGAAAGTTTGTGTAGGTCCAAGGGAAAAATTGAAGAGTAGACTTTGTGGAACCGGGAATAGTTTAACCCTAGCTAAACGGCACACAAAACTATGCAAATGCAGTTTTCATAGCAGGGAAATGAAAGAGGGAAATTAGCCCAAAATGCCCAATAAACTATTAACTTCTGGGTTGAAACCACTCCTCCGGGGACAGATAGGCTGCTCAAAGCTCCCCTCTCTCACAGGTGAACACAGAACCTCCCTTCTATCCAAGTAAGGTGTGGACAACATAGAAACTTGTAACACAGCCCTGAATTCAGCAATAACTTGAAAACTGGACTATACTAATTCAGAAAGGCAGGAAACGAGTATATATTTTTTTTGTTTGCTTTTCTTTTTTTTTTTTTTTTTTAAGAAAAGAAAGCAGATAAAAAAAAAACACTAATGCACAGAAATGGCTATTGCACTTTCGTGTGTAGCCTACAACAGTTAAACAGATTATTTAAACACAAAAATGACTTGGTTCAAGTGCAGGCAGCAAATAAGTACAATGTGTAGCAGAAACCAGCTTTTTAAAATCATAGAAACACTAAAAAATTGGTGTTTTAGGTGGAATTAGCAAGAAAATGCAGAAAAATGATCACTCCAAATTCTCTATTTTGTCTCTCTGCTGCTGTAGAACTCTACAGGGCACCTGGCAGGCACTCTCTAAGCTGAACACAAGCACACACAAAAAAAACACGTGTTTTTTATAGCAGGGAAAGCGACAGAAATTAGCCCAAAATGGCCAATAAACTACTGGGTTACAGCAAACAAGGCAAACACATTTCAGAAAGAAACAGTTCAAATAAGCAGGCACAGTACGCCTTTAACCAGAAATTCCCAGCTCAGAAGGGCGGGATCTAGCCTCTTCTCCCACAAGAGTGCAGTCCACAAACCTTCTTAATGTAAACAACTGGTCCAAAGCCCAAGTGCTTAAACCAAAAGGCTTAGAATAGCAATTACAATTGAATCAGGCTACTACCAAGCAGTAATAACTGCAGCAGAATAATACAATTGAGTACTTTTAAGAAGCACAAGCAAAATAAGGTAAAGTGGGAAGAAACACAATTACAGTAATAGCAGATGAATAAAGTGCATTTTTTATAACAATAGAAAACGAGCAAACTGATTTAAACAAATTACCCAATTAACCAGTAAAAAAACTCAAAATTGAGCCCTGTTCCAGCAGTCTTCAATCAGACAAGTTCTCACTGCACACTCCTGCCACTAGGTTGCAGGGGTACCTTCTCCAAAAAAAAGATGGCCTGGATTAGTGCTCAAGTTATACAGACAAAGCTAGATTCAGCAGGCCTGAATCTAGTCTATGCTACAGCAGACAAAAGGTGTACCAATATCAGAAAAACAGTTCAAATAAGCAGGCACAGTAAGCCTTTGGCCAGAAATTCCCAGCTCAGAAAGGCAGAAACTAGCCTCTCCTCCCACAAGAGTGCAGACCACAAACATTCTTTATGTAAAATAACCAGCTTGGAGCCCAAGTGCTTAACCAGAACTAATACACTTAGAATAACAGACACTAAGCCTTCAATCAGCAATTCCCAACTTAGAAGTATGTAAACTATCTGTCCTGTCACAACAGTGCAGACCACAAACCTTCCTAGTGTAAAACAACTGGTCTGAAGCCCAAGTGCTTTAACCAAAAGACTTAGAATAACAGTTAAAATTTAATCAGGCTACTACCAAGCAGTAATAAATGCAGCAGAATAAACACAATTGAGTACTTTTAAGAAGAGACAAAAGCAAAATAAGATAATAAAGTAGGAAGAAACACAAATATAGTAAAAGCAGGTAAAGTACAAATTATTTATATATATATATAAAACATTGTAAAACAAGCAAACTGATTTAAACAAATTACCCAATTAACCAGTAAAAAACCTCAGAACTGAGCCTTCTTTCAGCAGTCTTCAATTAGACAAGTTCAGGGCATAAGTGTGTATGCCTACTCAGATGTGTTCTCTGTATTAGGCAGGATGAGCTAATGAGACTAGACTAGGATAGAGCTGGGACAGTGCTGAACAGATGGGAATGGTAGGAGTATCTGAAATTAAAACATGACCTCACTGTACTCTGTTGAGTGAGCAAAGGAGATGGGCCTAGGAGGAGTGTTTAAACACACATTTATAAGAGGGGCAGTCAGTTCCAAAGCCACAAAGATTAATACCAAAACAAGAACAGGGAGGGTGGGGAAAACTAACTGCAGCCACAGAGAGCTCACAATTTTTAGTGAAGAAATAAGCAGATAAATGCAGTGCTATTTTTAACCCAGTATTCAATGAAACAATAAAATAGAAAAAAAATGCAGTACTGTCTTATAAAACTGCAAGTTTGTACTTATCTCTGCTTGTAATAGTTGTTGCAGCTCAAGTATGCAAATATTCAGCAGAAATAATTTTAGTGATAAGGAACTAAGACTTTAAGGCACAGAGAAGCCCTCTAGGCTAAGACTTCTACACCGAATATCAATGAAGTGAGAAGAATAAACCAACTAACTGCAGACAGAGAGAACTCACAATTTTCAGTGAAGAAATAAGCAGATAAATGCAGTACTATGATGGTAAATTTAAGAACACCCCCATTTGGTGGAACTCAATCTACAATACAAAAAAAAAATCCGCTTTAATGAATAGACTCTGTAATCTTTTACAAGGAAACCCAAAGTTATGGAAACTTGGGCATAAGATCAAACCTTGCAAAGCCAAACAAAATCTTAACCTCTTCCAAAGATGACCATAAATTTAGTTATGCTAGGAAACTCAAGAAACCCAGAAGAAATACTCAACCATACACAGTTGATCTGGGGACATTGCCATCATCTTCTTTCAGCTTATTGGTCACCACAATCTGAGGACATTGCTAACATGCTTAGATAAATGTAGTTATAACTTCTCCCACACTTACTCCCCTGTTCTTGGAATTGCCTCTGAATACTTCCTAAATGTTGTCACCAAAACTACTAGCTCTGAGATGGGTGACATACCAGGCTGTACCAAATATCTACAGTAATATCCATACACAAAGGTGGTCCCATCACTGACCCTCAGTCTTACTAGCATTGTTTATAAAGTAATGGAGCATATTGTTATGGAACTTGTAAAGAAATATATTAGCAGCTACAAATCTCTCACTGCGGGTTTGTAAAAAGTAAACCGTCTTTTAAATGTAATGGATTTGATAAGCTAACTGAAGCTTTGAATAATGGTGAAAAAGTACATGCTGCATATCTAGATTTAGCTAAGGTCTTTGATGCTATCCCACTTGCTGGTATTATTGAAAAACCTATCTACTTTAAATAGTAACACTTGTGTAATATGCTGGATAGCCAGCTGGCTCAAAATCCATGCAGTTGGGCAACACTTGTCGCCATTGGTATAGATGCGGCTGCTGTCCACACAGGCATCAAGTCTTTGGCTAACAGTTTGCAAACCTAATATGAATAATCCTCCATTTGATGTCCATATCCTGCTATAGGGCTAGAACAACATTATTACTGGTGTTGAGACCATAGACAGTACAATATTGCATTTTATTTTAATATTTAGTGATTTTAGAAACTGAGGATGTACTTGCACCTACCTCATGAATAACACCCATTCTATGTTGGCACTGTTAAGGGGAAACCTAGGCATATTTATAGACAGTGAAGTCTCCTCTGACCACTATGAATAAACCTTCATTAGGAAATTCTGCTACCTACCCCAATTAATTACTAAAGCTGTAATTTCCAGATCCAAGGAAGTTCTTTGCCCCTTATTCTAGCATAACAGGGCCCATAATAGAATATAGTGACATCTTTGGCATGCATCTATCAAAATATTGCACAACTTGAGAAGTCAATTTCTGACCAGGAAGTCCTATATCTTGAGCTCCTTACATTACAAAATATCTGAGAGCTCTCTCATTCTAATCCGTCTCATGCAGACTTCTGCTGGTCTTACATTGCAATAAATAACCCAGTCCTACTAGACCTCCAAAATGTTCAAAAACAGTAGTACCACAAATATCTGTTCTAAGTTTCTAAATCTGTTTTACTGTAAACAGAACCCGTTTGTGGGACTCCATGCCAAAGTAGCTCCCTAACTCTGTTTAAAGCCAACTTTGAGGAGTGGAAGAAAATCAAATTCACCCTTGGCTGTTCTCTCAAGCCTGTACAAAAAGTGAGTAGTTCAAATGGGAATAGAGAGGCTTTCTATGGTCTATTGGAGTGCTTGCCCTAGTATATGACCCTTTGAACCATGAACACTAGATGTGAAGTTGTTCTATCTCGCCATTCATTCTTACAGATGGGTTCGGAGCTGATCCCTCTGCTCCGAGTCGACCTACTACAAAGCTTGAAGTCTTCAAATAGCTCAAGGCCAAGTCCCATCCCATGATGCACCTAGAGTTACCTCAGATCTAGTTTGCCACTGCAATAGATTGGAGGTTCTCGCAAGCTCGGGCCAGTAAAACCTTACTTTTTCAAATATTTTCTCATATTGATAATCTTTTATTAATAGTTTTAGATATTTTTATAAGCTCTTATAGCTTGATTGTATAATTCCCTTTCCCTTGGTGCGCTTTTTCTTAAATTTCTAGTTGGCTTCTTTTTTTTTTCCTAGGCCTAGTTTAGAGTGTGTTTTATCAGTGACCTTTCTGTCACTGCTATCTTGTTAATAGATTGAGTGTGCTTAGTTAGTGACCTTTTGTCACAGTTTAGAATTTAGAGCTAAAGTTTAGGTTAGTGTGTGAAATAGCTATCTTTATAGTTAGAGTATGCTTAGCATTTAACATTATGTGCATTTAGACAGTGATTCTGTGACAACTTGAATAGTGTGCGTCTGTGTGTGACTTTTAGCCTGTATTTTTCAAAGGGCTTTTTGACTGTTCAAATTTATTTGAGAGTGTACAGTTTGACAGTAATCTTTTTTGATACTGTTTGTACAGTATGGCTGACGAAGACAAACGCCCTAAGTCAGGATTTTAAAAAATGCCCCAAATGTGGCCAGAAAATGTCTGTCACTGGCAGTCATGTTAACTGTGTGTATTGTTTAAAAGCATTATATCTTCAAGATAGCTGCTCCATATGTCATTCTTTCTCTTCCAGGGTTCTCCAGGAGAGAAAGAGGAAGTTGATTGATAGAGGTTTGCTGAAACCCTCTTTCCAAGAAGCTTTGAGCGACCAAGATGGATCCAGTAAGTCCTCAAAGGTCTGCCAAGACTTTTGAGAGTAAAAAATCCAAAAAGTCTTTGTCTGCTCCACAGACATCGAAGCCAATGGTCTTATTTTTTCGGAGTCCATCCCCCAGTCCTGGAACCAGTATCCGAAGTACCCAAGTCTCCTTTAAGCCGGTACCTCCCTCTATCCACTCATCTTGGTCTTCGATCAGCCTTTCAGATTTGGATGTGAATTGTGTGGTGCAGAAGCTTTTACAGGCACCGGCCTTTGCTAAATTTTTGTCTCTGACCCGAGCGGCTTTGGAGCAGAAGACCCTTTTGCTAGCTACTACTCTTCCTCCTCCGAGCCATACCGGTCCTTTGGAGCCAGAAGAGTCTGACTTGTTGATCGTGGAGCCTTCAGAGCTGATGCCTGCTCCAGTGTCTTTGGCTCCATTTACTCTAATGTCCTCAGCACCGATCAAGGAATCTAGAAGTTGACACTCTCTGGTCAGGTCTGGGGAGGATAGTCGGACTGACTTGTCTGTTCCAACTCTGCCTCTTGGGGCTTCGGCTCGGATGAGCTTGGCTCCTACCTGTGGCTCAGAGCCCACTGTCTCGGTACCAGGGGTATTGACTGTTTCCTCCAATCTGTCGGTCTTTTCGCATCGGAGCAGAGGTGCCTTCGAAGCCATGAGGAGAGTCATGTCTCCTAAGACATCTTCGACCTTAGGTCTGGCTTCTTCCACCCCTAAAATGCCTATGTCTGCTTCTGCTTCACACATCCTTGCCAAGTGCAGAGACCCAGAGCCTCAGGAAACCCCATTGGGTGATGCTCTTCTGAGACCTCACCAGAAGCTCCCACTGATGAGGTTCCCAGGAAGAGAGTTTGTAAGAAGCATCATCTAGACTCCCCACAGGAGTCTGACATCTGATACAGACTTGTCCCTACGGTCCCCCCTCTGAGGATATCTTTCTTGCTGAGATAGAAATCCTTAGGTAGAGGGGTGACTGGCAGTCCACCACCCCTACTGAAGACGAGTCTGTTCTCCTGAAGGCTTTCGGGTCTCAGCCCTCCACCTCTTGAGTGTCTCTGCTCTTTGATGAGCTTATGCAGCTGGTCTCAAGAAGGGCGTAGGAGTCTCTGGACACCAAGGAGCCTATCCTTGGGAGGCCTCATAAATTTATCTCTGCTCCCCAAGACAAATTCTTTCTGACCAAGGGTGGTGTGCCAGTTGATACGATGGTGGTGGCGGCAGCCACCAAAAAGGAAATTTCGAAAACTTCCTCTTCTATCCATCCTCCTAACAGAGATTCTAGGATCATGGATAGATATGGGAAGCGCACTTGCAGTTCAGTGACTTTTGCATTGCGTTCGCTCAACTATCTAATCCATTTCACGAGATTGCAAAGATGTCTCCTTAAAGAGCTTGGAGATGTTATTCAGTGTACAGTAGCTGCAGGAGCTTCAAATAAGTTGCCTCCCAACTTGCTACCCTCAACTCCATTGTTAAGTCGTCCATTCGCCTCATTTTGTATGCAGCTGATGGAACAAGCAGGGCAGTGGGTACAGGAATTGCTCTTGAGACACTGCTGGATGCGCTTGTGTTCCTTCACGGAGCCCTTCAAGTCATCCTTTGTAAATACCCCTTTTGATGGCTCGTCCCTTTTCGGGCCCAAATTTAAGGAAACTTTGACCAGGTGTGAGCAGGAAGGAAAGAGACAGTCTGCCACTGGAGTCTGTTTTTCCACCCCTAGCAGATGCTAACCCAAGGGTCAAAAGAGAGGTAAAATGTGGTTCCAAAAAGCCCAAGGAGACTTTCAGAACACATGTGGTGAACCACTCTCCAGGGGCAGAGGAGGGGGCAATAGTGAAAGATGCCGCCCTCATGGCAGAAGGGATCCGCAAAACCAGGGTGACGGATCACTTCTTTGGGAAGCCCCACCAGTGTTCCTGAAAAGAGGCCCGACTGTCCTACTCTGGAGGCACTCTGTGGTCGCTTATCTTTGTATCCAGATGCCTGGCTCAAAATAGCAAATGACAACTGGGTACAAAATGTCATTTCCAAAGGATACTTTATTCCTTTCGCCACACCCCCTTCACTGACCAGGAAAATCCCGGACGTTCAACCATATTACAGGGAACAGGCAACAGTAGAGGTCCAAACATTGCTAAGAAAGAGTCATCCAACCAGTCCCAGCAGACCAGACAGGATCCAGAACTTACTCAAGATTCTTTTTAGTTCCAAAAAAGACAGGGGACAGGGGACTGGAGACCTATATTGGACCTCAGCAGGCTTAAATCTGTCAAAAGAAGTTTCTGATGGTCACGCTTCAGTTGATACTTCTTTTTTTAAGGAAAGACAATTGGATGTGCTCAATAGATCTCCAGGATGCGTATTACCACATAAAAATGGCCAGACCATCCAGGGATCATCTGCGCTTCCGGCTGGGAGCCAGTCATTACCAGTTTTGAGCCCAGCCCTTTGGTCTTCACTACCGCCCCCAGAGTGTTCAAATGTATGGCAGTGGTCACGGCTCATCTGAGATGTTTAGGATTCCAAGTGTTTCCATACCTAGACGATTGGCTCTTCATTGCCACCGCCAGGCATCAACTCATTCAAGCCAGAGACTCCACTCTGCAGCCAGCTGGGCATTACAATAAACTCAGAAGAATCTGCCTTGTCACCATCTCAACATACGTTTTTTATTGGAGCAGAGCTGGACACCACCACGCTAAGACTTCCAGTAGAAAGAGTCTTACTACTCCATCAGCAGGTCAGCAATCTGATATCCAAAAACAAGGCTCTAGCATCAAAAGTTCTAAAATTGTTTGGTATGATGGCAGCTGCAATTCTGGTCATATCGCTGGGTTGCATGCACATGCGGATACTGAAGTGGCGGCTGTTCACTCAATGGTCTTATCAAGAGCTCCCCATGTCTCACCTGATAATGATCACAAACTCTCGGAAAAAGGATCTTCAGTGGTGGTTGAACTCTCCATGTCACGATAGGTTGTGCTTTTTTTTTTACCCTCACCAGCGGCCACAGTAACCACGGATGCTTCACTGATGGGGTGGGGGGCATTTTCAGGGAAGAACAGCCCAATGCACATGGGCCGATCGAGACACACCTGCATATAAATGTCCTAGAGATGAGAGCAGTACTTTTGGTGTTGCAGTACTTCCAGGACTTTCTTCCTCTGGGTACGATTGCGATTCAGGCAGACATGTCAGTGGTCTGGTACTTAAACATGGAGGAACCAGGTCATATCCCCTTTGTCACGAGGCCCTAAGAGTATGGCAGAGGGCTATATCCACCCAGCACTTTCTGTT
Source organism: Protopterus annectens (assembly GCF_019279795.1). Classification (NCBI taxonomy): domain Eukaryota; kingdom Metazoa; phylum Chordata; order Ceratodontiformes; family Protopteridae; genus Protopterus; species Protopterus annectens. Next base: position 1,524,015,014 of record NC_056725.1, on the reverse strand, counting down.
AGCAACGCACATCCCAGGGAAATCCAACATGATAGCAAATGAGCTGAGCAGAGCAATTTTGTTGCCCCATGAGTGGTCCCTCAAGAAAGAAAAATAGTGGACAGGATATTCTGCAGGTGGGTCCAGCCTTGCTGCAACCCTTTTGCCAGTCACATGAATACGAAATGCAAAAGCTACTTTGCCTTGATTCCCCCTCCGGGAGAAGCCCCAAAGGACGCATTCACGATTGGCCTCTGGGTCTCCTCTATGCATTTCCACCAATCCCATTGATACCAAAGGTTCTACAGAAAGCAAAAACCCTGGGGAGGACCATCATTCTAATAGCCCCTCATTGGCCTCATCAGATTTGGTTCCCCTTCCTTTGACTTCATCTTTTGGAGGACCCTTGGATTCTGGACCCAGTTCCTGATCCTCTGACTCACTCTGGGGAACTTCATCCCTCTACAGTCACTGAGGCTGACAGCTTGGCTGCTCCAATTCCCATCATAGCCAGGTTCCATTACCTTTCCAATGAGACAAAGCAAATTCTCTTATCCTCTCATAAATCTTCTATGAGGAAGCTATGCCTTAGCAAATGGAAGAAAAATTTCTATATGGGCCTCTCAAAACAATATTTATCCATACCAAGCCCCTATGGCCTCCATTTTAGAGTTCTTGGTTATGATTTTCAACAAAGGAGCTGCAGCAGCAACAGTTCGTGTTCAGCTTGCTGCCATTTCTAATTTTCATCTTGGATTTGAAGGATTGAACATGGTCAGACAAATTATCCAAAGCCTTTCTCAAAGGGACCTTCATCTCAGACTACCTGTGAAATCTCCCTATTCCCAATGGAATCTAAATTTTATGCTTTCCTTAATTATTCTTCCTCCATTTGAACCAGCTTCCTCATGTGACCTCAAATTTTTGTCATGGTAGACTGTCTTTTTAGTAGCTATCACTTCGGCCCACAGAGTGTCAGAGCTTCAAGCCTTATCCATTCCTCCTTATTTGATTTTCCATGCTGACAGTCTCACTTTGAACAACCCCCTCCTTTTTGCCTAAAGTTTGCACTGAAACTAATCTTAATCAGATTATTGATTTGCCAGTTTTTTGCCCTGATCACTCCGATTTAGAATGCATGCTGCACAAACTATATTCACAGACCGCTCAGATTTTACTTGGATAGAACAAAAGATTTTAGGAAATCTGAACAGCTTTCTGTTTCCTTTTCAGACTCCAGGAAAGGTATGCCAGTGGCTAAAACAACTCTAAGTGGGTTATCTGATTGTATCACATTTGTTTATTCAGCTGCCAATATGCCCTTACAACACAAAATTAAGGCTCACTCAACCAGAGCAGTTTCTACATTCTCTGCCTTTTCTGCCAGACTTTCTATTGATAACATTTGTGCAGCAGCCACTTGGTCAAGTCCTCATTCCTTTATCACTCATTACAAAGTTGACATGGTCTCTTTTGGGTCTACTGTCCTGAAAAACATACTCCTGTGAGCCACCCGAGATAGATGGTGTTTGGGACGATACCCATCTGTAAGAATTAACAGCGAGATAGAACAACTTCACATAAAGAAGTTATGTACTTACCATAATGTTCCATGTGTGTTGTTCATGTCTCCTTCATTTTTACTTCCCACCCTCCTACCCCCCCCCCTGGGCTTTTCGAAGACTGAGATGCTAGATTCTTCCTGGTTGCTCAACCCTTCTTATGGAGTGATAGAATGATAGAATGACATGTGGTATTATATGCAGCAAACAAGATCTGAGGTAACTCTAGGTGCATTATGGGATAGGGGCTTGGCCTCGAGCTATTTATTTATTTGTAGTAGGCCGACTCTGAGCTGAGGGATCGGCTCCAAACCCATCTGTAAGAATGAAGGTGAGATGAACAACTCACATAGAACGTTATGGTAAGTACATAACTTTTGTCACCCTGACCATCCATCATTAACTGTAAATGTATTTATTTTCTGGGGGTAGCACACTGATCTCCATGGACCTTTTTCAGACTCCACCCAAGAGCAGGGACTGGTTAAATGACTTGCTCAGTTACACAGGCAATGGAGACTGAGGGAATCAAACCTTGCACCGCTGAACCACAGGAAATGGCATAACAGATCCTTAATCATCTAAGCAAACTGCCAGACAAAAATGTATATATTTTAGTAGTCTGTTCAGAAGGATGCATTCTTAAAATTGCAGTACTGCTAACTTTCAGGACCTTTCATATGTGGAATAGCTCATCATCCTGTTGCCATCTATCTCAATTCATTGCCACACTCCTATCTTCATCAGTTATGCTGGACTGTCGCACAATCCATTTCTTTTTGCTGAACACCATAATTTCCTCTTGTCTTCTTCCTGTCTGTCCCAAAACATCTTCACCAGACTGTCTTCTGTTTTTCTGCATATGTACCTGAACCACTGTAATATCTTCTGTTTGACCTTTTCTGGAATTGGAGCTAATTTTGGTTTCTGCTTTGATGTCCTTATTTCTTCGTTAGGTTGCATACTATGGAACAATCACCCATCTCAGGCACTTTATCCTCCAGCTTCCTCAATTGTGATGGTTTTGCTGCCTAGGTTTCTGTATCATACAGTAGTACTACTGTTTTGTACACCTTACTTTTTAGCTTTATTGGCATTCTTCTGTTATACACTAGTCCTGATGCTCTGTGCCAAGTCCTTCTAATCTTAGCTTTGATCTCCTCATTCAGACTTCTCTTCTTCTCAACCACCCCTCAGATGCTTTGAAGCTGTTAACCTGTTCCACTATTTTCCCTTCTATCTCAGTTCTCAGCTTATGGGTTTATCTAATTTTCTGACTTTGCAATTGTCTTATCTGTATTCAGTTTCATCTCATGTGCTTTTAGTTTTGCATTCCATTTCCCCCTAACCTTTGCTGATGTTCTTGCTAAGAGTCTGCCTGCAATGCCAAATCATCTGCATGCAAATAAATTAATTCTGTCCCCTGTGACCTGTTAATATAGTCCATCAGCAGTGGGCTTAGAGTTGTACCCTGATGCATACCCACTGTCACTGTAAACTGCTCTGTGAGACTAAACACTGTCCATAGTTGAGTCATTTGTCGTTGTACAAAGCCTGTACTAATTCTAGCAATGTTTCTGGGACTTCAAACCACTGCAGGACTGCCCTTTCTTAGGACATTGTCATAAGCTTTCTTCAAGTCTAGGAATGCCCAGTTTGGATTCTCCTCATTTCTAACTTTCTCAACTATCTGCCTCACTGTAAATATCGGGTCAGTTGTGCTTGATCCTGATCTGAATCTAACTGCTCATTTCCCATCTTATTTTCTACTATACTACTTGTTTGTGTATCAATCACCCAGTCTAGAACTTTCTTGCAGTGTGCCAGGAGTTTAATATCCTTACTGCCCACAGTTGTAAATGACCCCTTTGTGTTTGCATACTGGCACTATTACGTTTACTCTCCGGTCATCTAGGATGTGCCTTTCTCTACATACTGCTGTAAGGACCCTCAGGAAGACTTTCTCCCCTATCTTACCTAGCATCTTTTTTTTAAACAAGAATGATCTTTATTGAATTAAGTATAACAAAGGCAATCATACATTTATACAAATGAAAACAAACCATATTAACATATTTTTAGTTGCAAACGTCATGTATCACATATCTTGTATAGAGAATATTTCATAGCAAACTCAATTCCTGCCTTCTCTTAAACCTCATTCCTCCTCCAAAACATTATTCTGCATGCATTGTTCCCACAATTCCCATTTTTCTTTATAATATGCACCTAAGTTTTTCTAAAGATCTCATTTCCAGTTCTTTTATCTATTTTACTACATTCATTACTTCTAGTACGGTTGGTTTAGAATTTAACATTTTCTAGTAATTGCTTTTTTGTCAGCCACCAGAATTAAACTCTGCAAGGCTTTATGTCTAAGCAATTCCAATTTTGTATCTCAGCTAAAAAAAAAATAATTTCCTTAGTTACTCTTTTATCCTAGTATTTCTGACTGAGTAGTTTGCAGGGAATTTTTGAAGTCTATCAACTCAATACAAAAAATGTTCCCAATTACCTCTTTCTTCCCCATCATGCACAGTCTACTAGAGGAAAACTTCTTTAGAGTCTGCTTGGGGTGTAAAAATACCTATGCATTTCAAACCAAAAGCTCACCCAGTGTCTTGATCATGTTTGATGTGACCTCATTTGAGCCTGTTGCTTTACCACACTTCATTTTTATTAGTGATGTACTTACTACTGCTAGGGTGGGCTCCTCCTCCCCTTTCATCGTAGGCTGTGTCTGGGGCAGTACAGCATCTGTCAGGTTTTCTTCATTCAGAAGCTGCTGGAAGTACACCTTCCATCTGCCTTTGTCCTGTGGACTGGTGAACAGTTTGTTGCTGGCATCCATTGTGAAGGGTGTCTGACTATCTTCCTTACTTTTCTGCCTTTACCATTTTCAAGAAAGTGACTCAGTAAATGACACAGAAACTATCACGTCACAAGGCAAAGTACCACTGATACCTTGCACTTTCCTGTTTCAACTATCTTCTTATCCTCTTTGTTAGCCAATCGGTATTCTTTCTTAGCCTGGTCCATCTTTTCTGTGTCCTGCATTTTCCTGTACAACTTCTATGTTTTGATGATTTCCTGGACTTCTGCATTCCTCCACCCAACTTTCCTTGTGTACTGTATTCTGTACCTGGTTTAGCCACATATATAGTCCTCAGACATGCTGCTTTGAGGCACTGTCATTCTTCTTCCACTCCACTTATTTCCACTTCTTCCTGAGATGCTAGAGCACTGAGTGTTTCCTTGCACTCGTGCATTCTCTCCTGTCAACTTCCAGATCTTCAGCCTAGTCTTGACCTTAGAGCCTTCTCTGACCAATGCTTGCAGCTAATTGTAGCAACCAGTGGTTTATGATGTGGGCACACTGCTTCAATGGAGATGACTTTGCAGTTGCTGATTCTACCCCATTGCCCATTCATTAGTAGGAGGAAGTCTGTCTACTCCAATTGCATGTGGAAACTATTGTATATGATCTTGTAACCATCTCTCTTGCTGAACCATGAGTTGGTCACCATCAAGCCATTTGCCAGACAGGAGTCTAGAATGGCCTCTTCTCCTTTATTCCTGTTGGCCCAACTGTGTGGACCCAATCAGTCCTCATTAGCTTGTCCTTTCTATCCCAATACGTGCATTCAGGTCTCCCATTATCAACACCAGATCTTGTTTTATCTAGTTGATCTTGCAGCTGTCAGAATGCACTCTCTTCTTTACTGTTGCAATCCTGCTGTGGAGCATACATTAAGAAATATGAATAGTGTTTGACTGCCATGAGTCTGTCACTAATTCTGATGACAACCCTCACTGCCTTCTGAAGCCTCTCCCTCACCAGTTCTAGTCCTTTTCCTCCTGAGTAGTGGACTCTGGATCCCAAGCCAAGTGACTTTGCTGCACTGCCCTTCCATGTTGTCTCCTGGATACATAGGATCTCCAGACTCCTCCTTACCATTATGTCATCCACTTCCAAGCATGCTGTCAATGACCCTAACACTGAGTGTAGCAATGCTTGGATCATGTTTGACAGGTTGATTGGTTTTACATCCAGATTTCTGTCAACAGTTATCCCAGTTTACCCAAGCTGAGCATCTGGACACCAGTCAGCCAATAGCTTAACCCAGGGCTGTTGGGCTTCATGGCAGGCACACATTGGTCTACAGGGGTACATACACCCCTCCCACCATTAGCATAGGTCTCTGGCATAAGTCAGAGTAGGCTGGGTCCTCAACCCACTTATCACCAGCAAATACCCATGCCCATTTCTGGTGATTTTAGTCAACATGATCGACTCACCTAGAGCCAGGTTTTGCACAGTCGAGTGGCTAACCCTGACACTTTACAAAGTCTGTGATCTGTGTTCTATCTTAAGAATACTGCACACCCCAGTTGATATCCAGAGCAGTTGCTGTATACAACTGTTTATCCTATAGGCACCATCTAGAGTCTGCTGCTGCCCACAACTGCTTTCTTGGGTGAGTTTGAGGTGGAAGCACTAAGCATGTTTTTGAGAGGTGGGAGGAACCCCACAGAGAGACTAGGAGAACATGCAAACTCCATACAGGTATTGACCAGTGGTCAGGAGCTATGAATGTGGAGGAGTTTCTGGCTGGAGTTGAAAGGCAATATCACTTGCCATTAGAATCCCACATGATCTGGGTAATCCTCTGGCATTTTTTGCTCAAAACTTGTGCATTCGTTGACTTGATATACCTGACTCGTACTGATTTAGTCTGTGGAGAACCGAAAGGTAGAGATTATGGACACTACTTTTGTAAGACCCTTCCTGTTTGGTAGATGACTACTAAACTTCAGATGAAAGACCAAGGTTTCTCTCTTGATCAATAATGTAATTTCTCTCCCATAAGAAGTACAAGGGTGCCACACCAACTGCTACTGAGAAGACAAATGGGTCACCAGAGTATTGTAGCTGATATTTGTTGAGCATCCTTTTTCAGGGAAGGGCCACTTTTGTTCAAAAAGATATTCTTTGACAGTTTCTCAAAGGAAGGTTTGGACTCTTAACTTGTGCTCCACAGATGTATCCCACATAGAGGAGATAGAAGGTGGCTTTTGCTTGCTGTATCTCCCGTCTTGGCAATGGATCACAGCAGGGAAGTAGGTGTTTGAAATGGCAAGACACTGATACTCTTTGGAGCTGGGAAGTAAAAACTTGCTGATCTGATGTAATTTTCATTCATTCTTCAACTGATGGGTCACTAATCTGTCATCAGATCTAGCTTGGCTGCATTTACTAGACTCTCAGATTTAACTCTTGAGATCCTTCCTTTACCCACAATCCTCCAGCTACCCTACAATAACTCTTATACTATTTTCTGCTTTAGCACTGTAGATGTGGAGCCTTCTTGCTTAGCTTTGGGGTGTAGATTTTTGTACCAAGTGTGACTTCTTTTCCATTTTTTTTCTTACAGTTCCACTTTTCTTCATCTCTTCTTGCATTACTTTATTTTTTTTTTAATCTCTATCCTGTCAGGTCTAACTTCCGTTTTTTTTTCCCCCCATTTCTTTCTACTGTTGGTAGTTCTCCATACAATTGTTGCTACTTTCCTTGCATCTGTTTTTTCCCCTACTTTTCAGAGGGTAACTCTTCTACCATTGTTGGTATTCACTAGTTTAAAAAAGCACTAACTTAAATCTCAACTACTATCAACCTGTTCTTTTTTTTTTTCCGGATACTTTGGCTGACAAACCCACTGGGTTTAAGAAATGCACTTCCGGTGGGCATAAGATTTCCAATTATGTGTTGGTCACTGCTCATTTAGACACTGCATTATTTGTGCTGGGTTCAACATTAAGGCCTTTAGTGACCAGTGTAACAAACTGGTCCTAAAGGGCCTGCTGTCGTCTTCTTAGTCTTCTTCCTCTTTTTCAGATGTTCTTCGTGTTTCACTGTTGCAGTCATTTACATTTGGGTAATCTGCCTGCAGGTTGCCCTCAGTCTGCCTGATTAACAAAGTCTTGGGTCCTGCATCTGTTACTGCCCTTTCTTCCATGACGTCAGGTAGTCGGGTATAAAACATGCAGCCAACGCCATTACAGCAGTCTTTCTTGCCGTGCGGTGCAGTTTGCAAGTGCCGGTCAGCAGACTCCTGAAATTTTCGTTTTCGAGTTTCAGAACCAAAGTCTTCAATTTAAAGCCAAGTACCCTGTTGGGGAAACTTTTTCTTGCTCCTTACCGATGTCAGTAAAATTTAATAATTGCATTACTTGTGGAAAGCAAATACCTCAAAGATTTTAATTCGTACTGTATTCCTTGCGTAGGCCCTGACCACAACGTACCTTGCTGTTGGTTTTGTGCTTTATTTAATCAGTGCACTATCCATCGTCTGTATATTTTTGCCTCTAAATATTTTGGTTCTCTGTTTAATTATCCGGAAATGTCTGTTAGCCGTCCGACTACTGGGATTCTGAAAAAACAAAGATAAAGACAGAGGCAGGCTGTCGAGGTCCAAAACTGCCGACGATACTTCTCTTAAGCCAGTTGCCAGTTCGCCAGTACTCAGTGAAGTGCTTTCACAGCCCCTTATGCCACTACTTCTGATTCGCTGACCACTACTGAGACCCATTCGGAGTCCGGTATGCTGTGAGATACTTCAGTTATGGAACACGTGGATGTCTCTACCTTGGATGGGTCCGGAGCCACTGTGCAGGCACCGGCTTCTGAGGGTGTATTCAGGCCTACGGACTTGCATATTAAATCAATGCCTCCTTTATTACTAAGGCCCAAATCTTGATCCATAGTCAACCCCCCCCTCCTCTAAGAGGCCTAGGGCAGAGCTTGATTATGAATCTTCTGATCAGGATTCTGTTTATTCTGATTACCTGGATTTGTCTTTACCTACTTATGAGGATTCTGATGCAGAGGATTCTATTCCCTCTGCTTCCCCTTCTGAGGATTTGTCTTTTGGGGAACCTTACATACTTTAAGGGAGGATTTTCACTGGGAAAGCCAGGAATTTTCTGATTCAGAAGAGGCTTAGAGATTTCCTTCTACCTCAGCATAGGCCTTTGGCTATACCTCCTGTACTAGACATTGTTGATGTTTTCTCAGAATCCAGTTTGGCCCTTGATTCCCTGCCCTCATGCTCCTAGTAAACCTGACAGATACTACAGGGTTCCTGTCCCACAAGTTCCTTTTCAAAAATCCTGTTGCAGATCCAGAGACTATTTCTCAGGGGCCAAAGGGCATTAAGGCTTCTACTGCTAAAAATCCTACCCCTTCTGATAGAGACTCCAGGGTGCTGGATAGATGGGGTAAAAAGGTTTACACTTCACAACCTTGGTGATCAGAGCTTTAAACTGCCAATTTCATATGTTAAAATATCAGCCACATGTAATTGGACTGCTTAAACAAAATGATGTTGATTCCGGACTCTGGAAAATAAAGATTTACAGGACTGAATGCATTCTGCTGAACAAGTTCGAAAACATACTTTGCAATGTGGTTTTGATTCTTTAGAGGCCTCTTGCAGGGCTGTTATTGGGTCTGTGCTTAGAAGGCATGCTTAGCTTAAGGAGCAATCTTTGCCTGATCATGTTTAAGCTAAATTGTTGGATGCTCTTTTAAATCAGGACCACCTGTTTGGCAACAAGGCTGAAGAAGTTCTTAAAAAGATGGAAGATAAAGCTAAATCTATGCAAACTGTTAAATATTTTTTACAAGTGCAACCTCCTAGATTTAGTAGGCACTGGCCTACTAAGAATTGGTCCTTTCCAGCCCCTTCCAGGTCTTCTCAAGCCAAACCCAGACACAGCAAAAACCCCAGGTTTTAGTCCCAGGGGACTCTCAGAACTAAGCAGTGGGGGGCCTCCACTTCCAAATCTAGGAATAACAAGACACCCCTATGGTAAACAGTCTCAATGACTTCCTTTTAAAATTTTCAAGCACTTATCTTCTTACCACCCCTTTGGGGGGAAAGATTGCTCTTCATGCAAAGAGCTGGGAACTCATAACCCAGGACTAATGGGTTTTAAATAGTGTCCCAGGGATACAGATTTAATTCCCACACATTGCCAACACCAAATGGGTGGCCAGACCTGCCCCCAAATCAGTGGCCAGAGGCTCAAAAACAAGTACTTTCCCTCTTAAGCATGGGGGCTATTCAGCTGGTACCAGAGGAGGAAAATGGACAAGGTTTCTACTCCAGACTTTTCCTGGTACCCAGGAAAGACAAATCATGGTGTCTAATCCTGGACCTGTCTACTTTAAACACCTTTCTGGAGATTCCAACATTCAAGATGCTGACTCTTCAATTACTTCCTATGCTAAGATGCCTGGTTGGCAACACTAGATTTAAAAGAAGCATACTGCACATCCCAGTCAGGGTATTATGCAGAAGATACCTACGCTTCAAAGCAGGCTACACACATTATCAGTTCTTTGCACTGCCCTTTGGCTTGTCTACAGCGCCCAGGGTGTTCACAAAGCGCCTGGCACCAGTTATTTTGCAGGCAAAGAAGTTTTCAAATATACCCATACCTGGACGATTGTCTAATTCAGGCAGAAAGCCAGGGCATACTTTTGAATCATCTGGCGTTTGTAAAAAGGGTTCTAACTTGTCTGGGGTACACCATAAACGAAAAGAAATCACAACTGGTACCCTGTCAACAAATTACATTCCTGGGAGCAAGCTTGAATACAACTTCCCAGATGGCTTACCTCACACCAGAAAACAAGTTCATTTGGTAACCTATTTCAAACAAGTGGCCACAAAAACCCTGCTATCTGCAAGACAAATACTGCAAGCCTTGGGGTTCATGGTCTCCTGCATTCTTCTAATTCCATATGCAAGACTGCATATGAGGAAACTACAGTGGTATCTAAAAAGCCTATGGAGTCAACATTCTCACAGCCTAGAAACAATGATTCCTATCATACCTTGTCTATGCCTAGAGTTCCTCTGGTGGGCAGAGGCCTGCCACCAAAACAAGAGACTACCATTCACACTACAACCCTGCCACCCAAACCCTAACAACAGATGCATCAGACTATGCATAGGGGGCTCACCTGGCAGGGAAGTGCATTCAGGACAAATGGAACCCAAGTCAGATGCACCTACATATCAATCAAAAAGAAATGTTAGCTGTACAGAATGCTCCGACAGCCTTCAAGGACTACATTTTTCCAGGACAATTAATGGTAAAGACGGACAACACCACGGTTATGTGGTACATAAACAAGCAGGGGGGTACACATTCCTACCCCCTCTGCAGACTAGCCATGGCATTGTGGAACACAGCCTTGAGCTACCAAGTGCACCTACAAGCTCAATTCCTACCAGGAAAATTAAATACATTGGTAAACGGACTAAGCAGAAACATCATGGACCCACACAAGTGGAAACTGGATCCAAGGATTTTCAACATGTTGACAAGCGAATGGGGGAGCCCAGACATAGACCTATTTGCCTCCCCCCAGAACTACCAATTGGACAAGTTTTGCACAAGGACTCCCCACAAACAAGCCTGGAAAGTGGATGCTCTGTCCTTCAGCTGGAAAAACCTATCAGTCTACACCTTCCCCTCCTCTGCCTCTGCTCTCCAAAGTTCTACTAAAAGTCAATGATTTTGATTGCTCCAGACTGGCTGCGCCAACACTGGTACCCCCTCCTGGGCAGTGTGTCTCTGTTATCTCCATGGCACCTGCCCTCAGACCCTTTCCCTGCTGTCTCAGCAGGAGAACCAGATTCTGCACCCTCAGTTTCCAACATTGAACCTGGCAGCCTGGCTAATTACTTAAACTCACCCTTATCATCCCTCAGCAAACCTGTGGTGGATGTCATCTTAGAGGCAAGGAGGCCTAGTACTAGAAAATCTTATGCTGAAAAATGGAAAAGATTCTGTGCCTGGAACCAAATCTCAAGGGATGAGCATAGGAGCACCCAATTTACCTCAGTGTTTGCAATACTTAACTGAGATGCTTCACAAGGGCCTGTCTTTTCCTCCATTAAAATCCACGCCTCAGCCATTTCAGCTCATAACACAGAACCTCCTCTCTTCTCTCATCCTCTGCTCAAGCAATACCTTAGAGGGGCCAAAAATTTGAGGCCACCCAGGAGAGCTCCAACCCCTGCCTTGGACCTTAACTTTGTATTGGAGAAACTCACTCTACCTCCTTTCGAGCCAGCTGCTACTGCAGACTTAAAATTTCTTTCTTGGAAAACAGCTTTCCTTTTAGCAATCACTTCAGCTAGAAGGATATCTGAATTACAGGCCCTTATGGCAGCGGAGCCTTTCATCATCTTTCATGCTGACAGGATGTCACTCGGAACCAATCCATCCTTCCTGCCCAAGGTGGTTTCCAGTGTGGCTCTTAATCAGTCCATTCATTTGCCAATCTTCTTTCCCAATCCACAGAACAAAGGGGAACAGATTCTACATTCCTTGGATGTGCACAGACAACTTAGATTTTACTTGGACAGGACAAAACCTCGAAGAAAATCTGAACAACTGCTGGTAGCATTTGCTGCAGGGGCAGAGTGGAAGGCTATTTCAAAACAAACCATTTCTAAATGGATAAGCCATTACATTCATTTCTGCTATAAGCACCATGGAAAACCTATCCCCCCAACGAATCAGATCTCACTTCACCAGGGCTGCATCTACTTCTGCAGCCTTTCTCAGAGGTGTCCCTACCAGGGACATCCTAGAAGCTGCTACCGGGAGTTCTGTACATACTTTCACTAAGCATTATCATTTGCCAATTTTTTCTAAATCCACTGCTGTCTTGCAGGGCCTTATAGCTGGCCCTAATGCTATATAAACGCCTCCTCTCAACCATAGCTTTGGGAATCTACCCAAATGTAATGACTGAAATGGTGAAACACTAAACATAGTACAGTTGTGTACACTTAACCATAAATGTAGATGTTAGAGTGTATTCACTGTTGCAGTCCTGGTTACCCTCCCTCCAGCCCCCTAACATCTTTTTGGCTATACCTCTACTTTCCTTTACTATGGTTAAAAGCCTTTTTGGTGTATTTGCTTTTTGTTGGAGGTATACCTTTGTGTTTTTTATGTTTATTTGCTCCCCATTAGGGGGGCACCTGACATCTGGGGCAAGAAAAACTGATGTAATGGCATTGACTGCATGTTTTGTACCCCTGATGTCATGGAAGAAGGGACAGCAACCGACACAGGACCCAAGACTTTGTTAATCAGGCCGACTGATGGCAACCTGCAGGCAGATTACCCAAATGTAATGACTGCAACAGTGAATACACTCTAACATCTACATTTATGGTAAGTGTACACAACTGTACTTTCCTGCTTCTGGGGCTTAACCCCCCCCCCCCACAAGTCCTATTTGGAGGCAAAAGAATCCAGGAATTGGTCTTCCCCCTGCTCTCCTAAATCAGCTCTGATTTCAGAGCCTCCGGTCAAATGACTGAAAAGTTGGATCTCACACCCTTGGATCCAATGCTTACTGGGCCAACGTCTCCAAGGACCCTGTCCACAGGTTTCTCCATAACCTCTTATACTTCAGCTCCATTTTCCCTTCCTTCAAGAGACCCCTTTAAGAAAATCCTGGCCCCAGTCTACTACTTCCAGCATCATATCCTCCAGGAGCTTTTCTGAAGCCAACATGGATAGGATGATGAAGTTCCTCAAAGCTCAGATTGAAATGGGGGTTATTCCAGCTCCATCTCCCATAGGATCTATGAACCTGCCTTCTATTTCCCACACAGTAATTTCTCCTCCTTCAATTGACTCGCAATTTCTGAGCCCTTGAATTCATGAACCCCAAGGAGTGTATGCATTAGATTGGATAAAGGCTACTCTGACTGCATCCCTGACATGTCCAGCACTGATCCCATTGGAACAGGATGAGTCTCCGAGCCACAGTGTTGGGTCCAGGGGGCTTGGTTGACTCTGAGGTTGTCTGAGCCATCCCTGCCCCCTCAGGGCTTTGATGTTGGGCAGCTCGGGTCCATCTCCTCCTAGACAGGGGTCCAGGCAGGGTTTTGGGGCATGGTGGCATCAGGGGCTTCAGCTCCAATCCCAGCTATAGTTTCTCCTGGTCTAGCTGCCTTTGAAGTTGTGGAGAGAGGTTTCTCTTGCCTAAGAGACATGACTGCTTGCTGCTCTTCAGACCCAACAGGTTTGACACTATTGGATCTGAACTCTGATTCTTGCAGACCTATCCAGCAGGGGCAGCCAGCTCAATCAATTATCCAGACAGTCCCTCTTGAGGATTTTCCCTTCTCTTTGGACACCTCTCCAGACAACCCCACTGAGGAGGTTCCCTGTAAGAGAACATGCAAGAAGAGGCACATAGATTTTTCTCAGGAATCTCAATGAAGATACTGACTTTGTGGAAGGGAAGGGTTCTCCAAGGTCTCAATCAGATAATGTTTTCTTCAAAGCATCTTAGAAATTCTCCGTCAGAAATGTGAATGGTCATCTGTTTTTGGAAGATTTTGGGTCCAGTCCATCTGTGTCTAGGGTGACTCCCCCAACTGATGAGCTTATAGGTCTAGGTCCCTTGCCATGCATGGAAGGAACTGGATAATGTAGACCCCATTCCCCATTGTCCTGATAAGTTCCTTTCCCCTTCTAAGGACAGGCACCACTGGAGCAGTTGGGGTTCCTGTTAATGCCATGGTTGTGGCGGCAGCCACCAAAAAGAGCAAGCAGAGCTCTTCTGTCCATCCATCTAACAGGGAGTACAGGACATTGGACAGATTTGGGAAGTGCATTTATTGGAAGACACCACCCTCGCAGCAGAGGAGGCCTACAAAACCAGGGTTACTGACGCAACTTTTCAGATAAACCTTTTCAACACTCCTGAATGGTTGCCTGACTGCTCACCTCTGGATTTAGTTGTGAGCGCATGTCTCTGCACCCAGATGGCTGGACATCAATCACAAAAGATACTTTGGTGCAGAAAATCATATCCAGAGGCTACTTCATGCCATTTTCAGAAATTCCCCTAAACAAAAGGGAAAGGCTCCCTGATGTTCCCAGTCAGAGAGAGGCAGCAGCTCTAGAAATCTGAATGAATGCAGGATGCAAGTAATATGTCCTATGCCAACTGCCTCAAGGCCCTATCCCTGCATTCTGTCTCCTACAGACTTTTGAAAGGAGATCTATGCCTGGCATACAGGGCATTGTCAGACCCCACTCTGATGGACCTCCTGCACATCCACAAAACAAACAGTACCAGAATTACACATTCTAAAGACTTGAACCTTGCCTGTGATATAAATTGGACCTGCCGGAGAGATGGTATGTATCTCAGAGACTACCCCATCTATGGAACAGGCTCACCATCCATTTGAGGCAGAGTTCCTTCCTCATCCAATTCAAGTGCAACTGGAACAATTGGATGGGAAACCGGAAATTCATCCCTGGTTTGGCACCTATGTCTCTGATGCAAACGGGTAACCTTCATATGGTTCATATCCCAGGCCCATGCTTACACTTATCAAGGGTATCAACTTGTCAGTGATTTGGGATGCATGGCTAGGCTTAAAAAAGCTCATGTGGTCGTTAGCCTAGTAAACACCTACGAACTTACATTGAGGATCTATCTGCAGTAGCATGCAGTAACTAAACAAATTTCTTGTTTCCCTCTCCTGTGATGCAGAGCATGTTAAGAGAAAGAGGGGCACCTCATGGGTTGTGGAATCCAGTAAATCCTTTAAAGGTGATAACTGTTCCTATATGTCACAAATGGTGTTCTCCCTGTAATATGATTTAGATGAAGGAAACTACATCTTGTATGGTCCCATACAAGATTATATATCACTAGGAGAGATTCTCAGAAGAATGAGGGAGCATTTTAACTTGGAAGTGAAGGCAGTGTTTGATAGTGAGAAGAAATGCATCAGTCCTTTAGGTGAGAAAGAGGCTAAACTCACAGCAGTTCCTGTTTTTTTTTTTTTTTTTGAAGATTGAGGATGCTTTCCTACAACCAGACTTCCAACACCCAGTGCTTAAAGTATGGGTTCTATAGAGTGCAACACACCTGTCAAAACCTGGTGGTATACATTGCCAAATTATAGGGATATCAAAGTTCTGGAAAGAATTGAAAACTATATACAGTTTGGCCATCCTGGCCTTTAGGGTGATAAATTGCTAAACATACATTAAGTGCCATTCAGGAAACTTGGAAGTAATGGGACTTTTTTTTGGAGAGTCAGGATAAATGGCTTAAAACTCAAATCTTGAAACTTGAGTTAAAACCTAGCAGACTGGGTCTGTTGTGGCAAATACCAATTCAGTTATCCAACACCATGCCTTGGTTAGGGTTTGTGGAAAGCTCTTGAATGCCCCCTTATAAAAGGTCATCTTTAGCCAGGAAATCTTCACAGGATGCGCTCAGGAAAGTGGAGGAAAAAGACAAGATAATAGTAAGAGTGAAGCGGCTTTTTTACTCCTCACTCCTTGAGTACAGCAGAAATCTTTTCCATGACCAGTTTCTTTGTTGGCACCAGCTGAAGGGATCAGTAAATGAAAGCAAAGAAATTTGGAGAGGGGAAGGCAAATATGGTAAGAGGAAGGATAAAACTGGAGGCAAACTGTTGAAGTCTTAAAGCCATTTATTCCAAGCAATTTACTCTGGTTTCTTACCTTGTCTTGTACTTTTCCACATTCCTTGTGATTGGCTGGATTGGGGGCAGATTGAGTCACTTCACAAATACCTGGTTAAATATCATTTCTGACTGCTGGATGTTGAGCAGTACAGTGGGAGGGGTACAAGATCAAATTCAAATCCATTCCATGTCTAATAGGAATGACCTAAAAAACCAGAAGAGCAATTGTCTGACTTTTGCCCCTCATGTAACTATTTATGTACCAGGGAACAGTACAACCTCTGCTAGAATAGGAAGAATGTTTAGGGTCCTACTTCCATATTTTGTCTCTCAAAAGACATAGACCATGGAGACCAAGTCTGGGCCTCTACAGGTTCAAACTGTTCCTACAGATAACCAAATTCAAGATACATTGCTTACAGTTCCTACTTCTCCTTCAGGATATTTCTGTCACACTAGACCTGAAGAATGCTTAATTGCACATTCCTATTCACAAATAATACAGGGAATGTTTAGGCTTTATGGTAGGACCCCAGCATTACTGATTTATTTACTTGCTCCATGGATTGTATACTGCATTCAAAATATTCACAATCTGTCTTGCCTCAGTGATGGCATTTCTCTAAAGTGAAAGGGGAGCACATCTGCCTATATTTGGTTGATTGTTGCAGGCACAGTTGCAATGAGAAATCGTAAATGATTTCATCCTTCTCATAGACTATCTTCAATGACTGGGGCAATTGGTTTACTTGCCCAAGTCAAGCCCTACCCCAGATAGAGTTCAGATCTTTCTTGCAGTAATCCTTACCACAGAAAATGCAGGTTCTGATGCTTGATAGAAAAGTGCTTTCCTGTAGGCTTCTACTTTTGCCTACAGAGATTGGATGATGGCCAGAGTGTTCTTGATGGCTTTAGGCTATATGGCTCCAACCATTTTAATGTTCCAAAAGACAAATTGCACATAACAACTTTGTGTTTCTTGAGATCTTGTTGGAATCAGCAGTCACAATCCCTGGACTTGGAGCTTTTAGGGTTTCTCTTCCTCCAGAGTAAATTCATGTGAGGGACTAAGGCAAGTAGGAATGGAGGGAGACCAATCTGTGATCTCTGATGCTTTAGATTTTGCTGGAGGTGCCCACAGGGTTACCTTCTCAGTTCAGAGACCTTGATCCCTCCAAAGGAGTCTGCAGATGAACCTAAAGGAAATATTTGCAGTGTGCTAACCCTGAAAGCCATCAAAAATTAGTGGGACGGTAAGTGCCGTGCACAGCATAGACTGTACCATGATCATCTTTGCAAGATCATATCCACTGTCAGATCAGTGAGTTATTGGCTCATTTGACTATAGAATGCACATGGTGTGGTTGCCTTCACAGGGCAAGGACAGAGCTAATAATTTTTGTAGAACACTACTGTAGATCCACACGAGGGATGAAAGAGATTTCTGGCAGTTGACAAATGGGGTCTTCCCAAGCTGAGCTTACTTGCCTTCCCAGCAATCCATCAACTACCAGTTTACTGCATAAGGTTGTCTTGCATCAAGACCTGGAGAGTGGGAATCTTTTCCTTGCAATGACAAAAGTGGTTCCTGTATGCCTTCAACTCATACCTGTTATTTTCAGGTGGTGCACAAGGAATGACCTAATATGAACCTCTAACTCCCCTTTGGTCCAGGCAACAGTGGTTCTTCATGGTGATAGCCAAGGCACCTCTATTTTTCCTGCCACAGGCGATAGGCCCACTTATCCAGAAGAGCAGAACCATTGCACATCTAAATTTCAAGGGTCTCCGGTTGATGGCTTGTAAGATCTGATGGTGCTCCCTCTAATCTAGCTTTTCAGTAGAGACATCCTGTTCATACCATAAATCACAAAATTACATTCAGTTTCAGTAATAGTTTGTCAATCAGTCTTATTTGATATTTTAATACTTCAATTCAGTTTGTTTCCTTTGCACTGTATTGAGAGTCACAGTGATCCTATTAACTGAATATACATCTTCTATAAGACTAAAGCAGCTATTTCCTCTTTGTCTTCAGGAATTATATTTTGGCCCAAACAAGTCTATGTATAATGTTTCCCATCTTCTCATAGACTGAATTTTGTTATAATATAGATAAATGTGATGCTCCCCATTGCTTCATAATTGCTGTATTGAATCCCAAACTTAGAGTGTGTACATATATATTGTGTAACTCTAAAATATATACCATACAGGCATATTTTATTATTTAATTGGCATTTGGGCATGACCAGGTGAGTAAACACTTGCATATATCTGGAGTAAATCATTAGTCATCCAAAAATCTGATCACTTTTTAAATCGTAGCTTAAAGTAATATTTTTAACTAAATATGATTTCAGATGAGGGTATAAGTATTATTGTAGGTGGATGCTTTACTTTTATGGAATTGGGCTCCTAATTCTTATATTACACCAAACTGTTTCTCTCTTCAAGCTTCTAAACATATGTAGTAGAACGTTATCTCCTATTACACTGTAGCAAAACTGCTATAAAATATGAATTAGCCAAGGATTCTACTTGATAGCAAATCAAGTTTTTCTGTTATATATGTACTGTGAAAAAGTCTTACTACTCTTCTAAGGATCCTATATGCAAAGCCAAACATCTCACATATATTATGTCTAATCCATAAGTTATGAAGGTTAACCTTGGCATCTGATGGCAATCTTAATTCATTCTTTCTTAATAAAAAACAAACCACTAGTCTGAACGAACAATGAAGGAAACCACTAGCAATGTAGCGAAAAAGTTTAATATTGCTTTTTTCTCAAAAGACTTCTTCAGAATGAAATAAAATGCACACAACAGCATCCCCTTATATATCAAATCGAAATAATTACCTAATAAAACAATCAATTACTTGAAGTGCACTAGCAAAAGAAATAGTCATTTAAAGGCACACATCTAATAACATAACATAGACAGTTCATTTTAAAATCTTCTATTCTTCAGAAGACATTTAATATTCACTGAGTAATTAATACCAGGTTTTTGTCAACCCTAACCTGAGCTGCCACATAGTTTCTCTTTGTTCCAATGGGTCCTTATAGGATCCCCCCCTATATTTCTAACTACATGTTCCAAAACAGCAAACAAACTTTTTAAAACCACTACATGTAATAGAATGTTTAAATAGAGCATTGTTGATCTTAGTTCTAATACAATAATAATGCTCTCTAATTCTTTTACTAAGTGGTCGTGTGGACATGCCTACATAAAATTCATTGCACACAGAACAAACGGCAAGATAGACTATGCCACTAGTATTGCAATTGTATACACCATCAATAGAAAGTGCCCTGCTCAAACAGGGTAAACCAGTAAATAGTGTCCCTCTAAAATAAAATAACTTTAACAAAAAAACACATTTATACATCCCCTTACAGTGTCTGCTGTTATCAGGGGTACTTTTATATATAGAGTCAATTGTAAACATTTTTTATATACAAACTTGGGTCTATCACCTACAATTTGTATTAATTCACTATTTCCACATAAGATGTAACAGTTTCTAGTAATAATGAACCTGATGTTAAATACATCAACAGACATATCCAAAATACAAGTACCACCAAAAGTATTTGTGTTTAGTGTTGTTAGAATCTGAATTGCTAACACCTGTGACTCCATGTGGCTTATTTATAATAGTAAAAGCATTTTTCAAAATTGGTGGAAAATCAGTGGCCCTTCTAATTTCATTAGCTATTTTGCCAAGTAAATCTGAGGCATAACCTCTAACCAAAAACATATTCTGTATAAAGCTGACTTCTGATTCAAAACCAGCTTCTTCAGAAATCATTTGTGAAGCACAAATAAACTGACCCTTCAGTATATTATTTTTCATAAAAACAGGATAATTTCTCAAATAATTAACAAAAGTCTTGTTCCTGTGTATTCCACTTGTGAAACAATTAGAAGTATCCCAAGTCAGGGTAACATCCAAAAAATGCACTGATAGTCCAGCATTCCCCAATACAAATTAAAAAAAGATCACTGGAATTAATACTATCACAAAAAGAATGAACCTGGTCTATGCCACCTTCCAGGATAAAAAAACAAATCCTCCACATATCTGCCATAAAAAACTACATGATATTGCTCCAAAATGGGTCTGAGAACACTATGCTCCCACCACCCAAGAACTATATTGGTGTAAGCTGGGGTGGCAGTGGACCCCATAGCTACCCCTCTTAGCTGCTTGTAAATGTTCTTGTTAAATAGAAAATAATTGTTATTAAGCACTAGTTCTATTATGGTTCATAAAACAAATATGCTGTCAGAATGAAGGTGGGCTACATTTCCCAAGAACTGTCTAACAAAATCAACCCCTCGATCATGGGGGATGCTTGTAAACAATTGAACATTCATTGTAAACAAAATGTTCTTAGAATCAAAGGAATATACAGAACTGAAAGTCCTAATCAAATCCAAAAAATGCCATGAGTCCTTAATAAAAACCTAATTTTTGGATTAGTGGGTTTAACATGTAGTCAGCTACTAAAGAAATACCTTCTGTGACTGAATTAGGTGAAGATACTATGGGTCTAAATGGGGGGTTTTCAAGATTTTTGTGGATACCAAATATAGTCCCCAAAAGTGGATGTTCAACTAACATAAAATCATACATGTCATTAGTAATATACCCATTGACCCACAGATCATATAAAATAGAATGTATACTGTGATATGCCTTAAACAGCTGTTGATTAACTAATGAATATTCAGTCTCAATACTTAGCAAATTTTCCACAGAGTTGACATATTTATCTTGTTCAAGAATTACCAGCCCCCCTCCCTTATCTGCTTTCATAAACCAAAGGTGGCTTAAAGACCGCAGTTCTTTTAAGGTTGTTCTTTGAGCTATAGTAAAATTATAAAACTTATAATCTACCTTAGTATGAACAAGTTGTCTGTCTTCAGTACTACAATTTTCAAAAACATGTAGGGTGTTAGTTAAGGGGGGAGTAATGGTACTTGGTTTGGCAAACAGACGTTTATTAAACTCCATACTAGAAAAAAACATAAATTTAGTTTATAAAACATTTTTAAATCCAACAATGTGTCCTAAATTCATCCTTTTGCTAGGCACAAAGTTAAAACCAAGCCCCAAAACAGATAACTGATCAGAAGTAAATGACTAAAGACAGATTATAATTTTTTTAATCCAAAAAGTCTGTATTACTATGTTCAGTAAAAGCAGTTCATAGGTAGGTACTAGGCTATCTGCCCTAGGGGCCTATACAAGCCTAGCCAAATGGGTACCCTGGCCTTCACCACCCAAGAAAATTATTTTCCTGTGCCCCTGTCCAGCAAAGCCATAGAGGTGATCCCCAGGGTGAATTTACTATTTCCCATCCAATCATCAAGATTTTTCTTGAGTGCTAATGAGCTTTGTTTGATATAGATAGGTAGTTTGTTCCAGAGTATGGGAAGTCTCTGTGACAGGAATCTATCCCTCCAGCATGTTCTGTTTATTGTGGTGACAAGATTTAGGTCCCTAGGGTGTGTAGCTCAGAGGGATTGAGATTTCTTTAAGTGGAGCATGTCCAACCGCTCTGGGTTTGACATAGCTTTGTATGTTAGGCATAGATTGCCTCTGAGTAGGC
This sequence comes from Protopterus annectens, assembly GCF_019279795.1. Classification (NCBI taxonomy): domain Eukaryota; kingdom Metazoa; phylum Chordata; order Ceratodontiformes; family Protopteridae; genus Protopterus; species Protopterus annectens. The sequence goes on along the minus strand of NC_056725.1, from coordinate 1,523,993,282 downwards.
AATATGCGACTGAGTAAAGCTGGAGTTTTTTGAGAGTGTGTGTGTAGGGCAACTGTTTGAGGCTGATAATCCTCTTTGTGAGGTATTTCTGCGGCCTTTCCAGTTGTTGATGTCTTTTGAGGTACATACCAAAAGAGGCGGTGTACTCTCTAATGGGTCTGAGTGACAAGTAGAGGGGAACAATGACCTTTTTTTTTTCCTGGATGAGAAACCTTTTGTGATGAGGTGTGCCACATAGAAAGATTTCCTGACTACTGTGGCAATGTGATTATCAAATGAGAGACTACTGTCCACCTGTATCCAAAGGTCTCATCACATTTTCGGTGTTAAGTAGACTACCACCTATGTGGTAGCTCATGGGTACAGGGTTTTTACCAAAGGGGATGACTATGCACTTTTTGGCATTGAGCTTGAGGCCATGGCTTTGAAACCAGGCATCTGTCTCAGTGAGGCCCTTTTGTAGGATGTCCACATCGTTAGGAGTTTCAGTTATGGCTCCTAGTTTGCAGTCATCTGTGAACTTCGCTAGCCAAAGACATTCTTTGTTAGCCTGTACTTCAGAAAAGTAGATACCAAACAGGAGAAGACCCAGGACTGAACCTTGTGATACTCCACTTGTCACTGGTCTGAAGTCTGATTTGGAGTCTGTTACTTTCACAGTGTGGGTTCAGTCAGTGAGCAGGTTGGCAACCCATCTTGTGACATAGGGAGTGAGTTAATCTATTCCAGAGTGGGGGATGGTGTCAGAAGCCTTGGTGAGATCTAGATAGACTGTCTGAACCACCTTACCCTCATCTACGGCTTTGGTGACTGCTTCAAATAAGTCAATCAGGTTTAGGAGACATAATCTGCCTTTTACAAACCCGAACTGGGTGGGGTCCAGAGTTTGGAGATTACCAAAGTTCCATGATGGTACGTTCCATGGCCTTGCAGACCAGGCTCGTTAGGCTAATGGGGGGGTAGTTCTTGGGGTCTGTGGTGGCTCCCCCTTTGTGGAGTGGGATAACAGTCACTGTGCACCATTCAGTAGGCACAAAGCCTGAGGTGAGGCTTTGATTGAACATGGTGTTTAACTACAGAATGAACTGGTACCCCACCTAATGTAGAAAGCAACCAGGGATGTTGTCAGGTCCCATGGATGCTGTGTTCTTGGCTTTGGATAGAGTTTTTTTTACCTCTGCAGCCGTGATTATAGGAACTTTGCATTCTTCCGGAATAGAGATGGGCCCTTTAAGGGGTGGGGGTGGGGGGTAAAGTTAGCACTGAACCTATCTGCCAGAATGTTGGCAATTTCAGTTGGTTCTGTATATTTAATGCCATTGTGCTGTAACTCGGAGCAGATCTGAGTGTTGCCATTGAGATTCTTGACATAGCTATAGAATGCTTTGAGATTGTCTTTAGAATCAGTGGCGATTTTGTTTTCATAACTAGCTTTGTAGGATTTTGAGAGATCTCAGCTTCTTACTCAGGCTGACCAGGGAGTTCTTTCAGTCATGGGATTTTACTCTTTTTTTTGTAACAGTTTCTTTCTTCTGTTGAGTTTGTGTATGGCAGGGGACCACCAGATTGGCTTCCTTTTTGTGGAGGATAGCATCTTGGTTCCGTTAGGGATAGCACGATCCATGCACTCATGTAAGTGCTTATAAAGTGCATTTGTGTAGGAATCAGCAGTCATACCTTTATTGTCTGTCTGCATGGGTGTTGTGAAGTTTGCCACTTCTGTCTTAAGTGTGAAGTTGGCTTTGGAGAAATTTTTTACTGTGGTTTCCCTAATGGGGGGGGGGGTGGAGGAGAGATGTTGATGTCTAGGCTGATTAGCTTGTGGTCGGATCTGACCAATGAGGAATTGACCTCTGGTGTGGAACACTGGTCGCCCATATTGGTAATGACCAGGGACATTGCTGCCCCTGGTGGGGGTGTGGATAAGTTGATCCAAGGCATTGGAATTTATGAATTCCAGAAAACAGAGCAAAAGAGTTGGTACATGAATAGTTTACCCAGTTAATGGTGGGGTAGTTGAAATTGCCCATTATTTAGGGTATTGGGTTGTACCCTAATATTTTCCAGTATATCAAGAAATGAGTGGGAATCCTGGGGCATGGTGGGGGATCTGTAGCAAGTTACAATTTGAATTGCGGTCCTGCCCAGTGTTAGTTGCATTCGGCTAATCTCTGATGCATTATGCTGAGCAGTTAGCCTGGAGGTGTGGATATTTTTAATGAATATGGACATGCCTCCACCTTTAGTGTTTCGGTCCAGGTTAGGTGGCCAAAAGGTGTGGTATGAATTATAGCCTGGTAATGCAAGGGTGCTCTCTGGAGCCTTGAACCAGGTCTTTGTCACTGCACAGATGTCAATGTTCTCCATTTTAAGGAGTGCCAAGGGTGAATGCATTTTGAGGTTTAGACTTCTAGCATCAAGTAGCATTACCCCCAGAATTTGCTTGCTTATATCTGTTACGGTGGTGAATTTGTCATTTGAACCTTGTCTAAAAAAGGCACTATAGGGATGGCAAGAGCCTTAGCCAGTATCTGGAATCCCAAGGGCGATGGGTGCAGGCCATCTCTGGCAGAGCATCGTGGTCTGTCGATCATGTCATCCCAGGCAGACATATACTGGATCTCCTTAGGATGACTCCAGAAGCTTTGCTAATTGTTGATGTCAGTCATTTTGTCCTTGAACTGTGGTGTCATTCTGGGTAATGGCAGGATGCTACTCAGGGCTAAGGTCATACCTGCTTGGGCTACAAGATCAGAGAACTCCTCCATGCCTCTTTTCATGTAGTCCAGGGAGGTATGTCTCAGGTCTTTCACACCAACATGGACAATGACAGTCATATTTGTACTTGTTGTGGAGTGACCTGAGTGCAGGCGTTGTGTGATGATCCTGGCACCTGACAGGCAGCTGACAGTAACTTTGTCTTTGTTTAGCCTTGTGAGTGGTACATCAGTTTGCCTGACTATAGAGTCACCTATGAGTAGAGTGTTGGGTACGTTGTTATGCCTTATTGGCTGTGGTTGAGTGGGCACACTGAGTTTGTGGGCTATGTGTCATTTGGGTTGTGTTGGGGGTTGGAGGTTGCATGCGTTTCTGCTTTGGAGGTCTCTGTTGCTTGAGAAGATTTTTATTGATGGCCTCCGCAAATTTAGGTTTATGTTTTGTGTTGCTATGTGTGTGTTTTAGCGGTGTAGGTTTTGAGGGACTATGTGGTGAGTGTGGTGTGGTGCAAGTGTTTACCTTCTCTTGACTGTCTAGTCCAGTCTTGGGTGAAGAGAGCTTTGCTTCCAGTTTGGCTATACAAGTGCATCTCTCACAGGTTGTTGTGTTGGGGTGGTAGGAGGAGAGGGTTGTCTGTGTACATGAGGCAATTGCTGCATTTCCCCAAGATGCCCAGATTCATCAGGTAGACAGGAAAAAACACCGGGAGCTGACCTTTAGACATGCCTGGATAGGTGCTTATTAAGTACTAAAAACTGTTTTCCTCTAGACAAGTGAGGAAAGTTGAGTGCTGTAGTAATTTTTAGCTTACTTAGTGCTTACGAGATCTGATCAAGTGCCGAGCTCAAAGAAACAGATTTGAGCACTAAAGCTAAACTGGCTAGTTCTAAGGGAAAATTTGAAGAGCAGACTTTATGGCGCCGGGAATAGTAGCAAATGAGCAAACTGATTTAAACAAATTAACTAATAAAAAGCTAAAAACTGAGCCCCATTCCAGCAGTCTTCGATCAGACAAGTTCTAACTGCACACTCCTGCCACTAGGGTGCACGGGAACCTTTTCCAAAAAAAGATGGTCTGGATTAGTGCTCAAGTTATACAAACTAAGCTAGACTCAGCAGGTCTGAATTTAATCTATGCTACAGCAAACAAGGCGTACCAATTTCTCTGATGTGAAAAAGGCTATTGGCCCCTTTAAGACACAGAATCAACTTAGGGGTCGCTATAGAAACCAAAGAGCTTCTGGTCTTCTTCCTACTTCCTTTAGTGAAGTTATTAAGACAGGTGGTGATGCCACTTCCAGTCTGACTTTGAATTCTGACTGCTCCACAAGTGAATTGGCTGATGTTCCTGCTGAGAATGTATTAGATATGAATGATATGTCTGATACTTCTGGTGATGAGCAGGATGAAATTAATGGTTCTGGTCAGATTCCAATTAATGCAGGGCGAGTCCCTTTAGAGAAGAGACCTGTTTTATGTCAGAACGAGACGGGCGACGTCAACAAAAAAGACTTCCACAAGGAACAAGAAAAAGTAACTGCTTTTACTGAACATTCTAATGCTGACTTTTTGAATGAACAAAATTTATAACCAGTCTTATTTGTTTACTTCTGATCAGTTATCTGTTTTAGGGCTTGGTTTTAACTTTGTGCCTAGCAAAAGGATGAATTTAGGAGACACAATGTTGGATTTTAAAATGTTTTGTCGTAAACTAGATTTGTTATGTTTTTTCTAGTATGGAGTTTAATAAATGTCTGTTTGCCAAACCAACTACCATTACTCCCCCCTTAACTAACACCCTAGGTGTTTTTGAAAATTGTTGTACTGAAGACAGACAACTTGTTTATACTAAGGTAGATTATAAGTTTTATAATCTTACTAGAGCTCAAAGAACAGCCTTAAAAGAACTGAGGTCTTTAAGCCACCTTTGGTTTATGAAAGCCGATATGGGAGGGGGGGCTGGTAATTCTTGAACAAGATAAATGTCAACTCTATGAAAAATATGGTAAATATCGAGACTGAATATTCATTAGTTAATCAACAGCTGTTTTTCAAGGCATATCACAGTATACTTTCTATTTTATATGATCTGTGGGTCAATGGGTATATTACTAATGACAGGTATGATTTTGTTAGTTGAACATCTACTTTTGGGGACCATGTTTGGTATCCCCAAAATTCACAAAAATCTTGAACCCCCCCCCAATTTAGACTGATACCTTCTGTGACTGAATTAGATGAAGATACTATTTCTTTAGTAGTTGACTACATGTTAAACCCACTAGTCCAAAAATTAGGTTCACTTATTAAGAACTCATGGAATTTTTTGGATTTGATTAGGACTTTCAGTTCTGTATATTCCTTTGATACTAAGGAGAACATTTTGTTTACAGTGGATGTTCAATCATTGTTTACAAGCATCCCCCATGATCAAGGGGTTGATTTTGTTAGTTTTTGGGAAATGTAGCCCACCTTCATTCTGATTTGTTTTATGCACCTTAATATAACTAGTGCTTAATAACAATTATTTTCTATTTAACAAGAAAATTTACAAGCAGCTAAGAGGGGTAGCTATGGAGTCCGCTGAGGCCCCGGCTTACGCCAATCTAGTTCTTGGGTGGTGGGAGAATAGTGTGCTCAGACCTGTTATGGAGCAATATCATGTAGTTTTTTATGGCAGATATGTGGATGATTTGTTTTTTTATCCTGGAGGGTGGCATAGACCAGGTTCATTCTTTTTGTGATGGTATTAATAATTCTAGTGAATTTTTTATAATTTGTATTGGGGAATGCTGGGCTATCAGTGCATCTTTTGGATGTTACCCTGACTTGGGATGCTTCTGATTGTTTCACAAGTGGAATACACAGGAAGGAGACTTTTGTTAATAGTTATTTGCATTATTTGAGCAACCATCCTGTTTTTATGAAAAATAATATACCGAAGGGTCAGTTTATTCATGCTTCATGAATGATTTCTGAAGAAGCTGATTTTGAATCAGAAGTCAGCTTTATACAAAATATGTTTTTGGTTAGAGGTTACCCCTCAGATTTACTTGGCATACTAGCTAATGAAATTAGAACAAGAAGGGCCACTGATTTCTACCGATTTTGAAAAATGGCTTTGCTACTATTATAAATAAGCCACATGGAGTCACACGTATTAACAATTCAAGTTCTAACAATGCTAACACGCATACTTTTGGTGGTACATGTAGTTTGGATACGTCTGTTGATGCATTTAATATCAGGTCCATTATTACTAGAAACTGGAACATCTTGTGTGGAAATAGCGAATTAATACAAGTTGTAGGTGATAGACCCAATTTTGTATATAAAACAACTGACTGTTTAAAAAAATGTTTACAATTTGAGTCTCTCTCATATATGTACCCCTGATAACGGCAGACACTGTAAGGGGATGTATAAATGTGTTTTTTGTTCTTCATGTCGTTTATTGTAGAGGGACCCTAAACAGGACACTTTCCATTGATGGTGTATACAGTTGCAATACTAGTGGCGTAGTCAATCTTGCTGTTAGTTCTGTGTGCAATGAATTTTATGTAGGTATGTCCACACGACCACTTAGTAAAAGAATTAAAGAGCACTATTATTGTATTAGAACTAAGAACATCAACAATGCTTTATTTAAACATTCCATTACATGTAGTGGTTTTAAAAAGTTTGTTTGCTGTTTTGGAATATGTAGTTAGAAATATAAGGGGGAGTCCTATAAGGACCAATTGGAGCAAAGAGAAACTGTGGCAGCTCATGTTAGGGGCTGACAAAAAACCTGGTATTATTGACTAAGTGAATATTAAGTGTTTTCTGAAGAATAGAAGACTTAAGATTTTAAAATGAAATGTCTATTTTATGTTATATGTGTGCCTTTAAATGACTATTTCTTTTGCTAGTGCACTTTAAGTAACTGATTGTTTTATTAGGTAATTATTTTGATTTGATATATAAGGGGATGCTGTGTGCATTTTATTTCATTCTGAAGAAGTCTTTTGAGACAAAAGCGATATTAAACTGTGTTTTTTCCTAAATTGCTGGTGGTTTCCTTCATTGTTTGGTCAGACTGGTGGTTTGGTTTTTAATAGTTTTTTGCTGCTGCTTCATCCTTGGGACTGTTTTTCCTTCATTCATTCTTGACTGATGGGTTCATTTCTGACCTCTCAGAACAGACTTGGCCATTGTACACAGCTCACGCTAGCCAAAAACTCTCGAGCTAAGGCTCTACCCACAATTGCCTTCCCATTACCTCAGATCTTGTTTGCCACATAGAAAAATTGTACATGTCAGCCAATGCACTCAGTCGAGTGCTTTAGAATTTTTTTCTAATTTTTTCTGAAAATATCTGGTTAAAACTTTTACTGGATAGTGTTGCGACTTTGGTGATTGTCTTTCCGATTGTTTCTACCCACCCCCTTTTACCTTTTGGTAACTCTTATTACCATCATTGGTAACAGGCCTCCTCCCTTCTTGTACTACCATTTGTAGTCTCGTATACCATTGTTGGTCTCCTCTTTCCCCTTTTCTCCCTTTACCCATTTGGGTATTTTCTTTATACCATTGTTGGTATATCTGTGTTAAAAAAAAAAAAAATCCTTTTTTTCTTCGCCTGTGTGTGTGTGTGTGTGTGTATCAGTGACCTAACTATTTTTTGAAGATGGCAGGGAAGGGGACATACAGATTCAAGCAGTGTCGAGACACTGGCAAAAAGATGCCCAATTCTGATAGGCATCTTTCTTGCGTGTACTGTTTGGGTGCCCCTCACTTGGGTATAACGTGTACTGTTGGTCAGGGCTTTAACACCTGTACTTTAGCAAAGGGGCACAATAAGCTTATTTTGAAAGGCTTATTGAAATGTCCTTTTACTGAAGCCCTATCTAAGGCAGAGAATTCAAAATCTCCTAAACCTGATGTGAAGAAAAGAAGCCACTCTGTGATGACCTCCCCTATGGCACATTGAAGCAAAGTCCCAAAAAACGCAGGTTCTGATGGTTTCTTCGGAACCAAGAGCCAAAGTGCCGAAAGTGGCAGTATCACCTCCAGCACCGAAAACAATTAAATCCACATTGGTGTTGTCAGTCATTGAACCAGCTCAGACTCAAACCTCTTTGGTGCCAATGACCTCTTTGGTACTGACAATATTTTCTGTTCAACCACCACTGTCCTCTCATTTGGTTCAACATTCTCCTTCCATACAACAGCTTATGGTGCCAAAAGTCAATCTGCCAGTTATTCCCAGGACTAGATATGCCCCTTTAGTAGTCCCCTTTTTGGGCCAACAAACAAGTCCTTTTCTGGATAGGCCTGAGTCCCCTTAGGAATGTCAGTCCGTTCCTCCAGGAGTCTCTCAGAATTGGATGTAGTCAGATTAGTGGATCAACTTTTGGCAACCAGAAGCCTCGCTGCACCATCACAAACTTCTCTCCCATCCAGAGCTGAGGCTTATTTTCCAAGGACTCCATCAGTTTATCCTCCTTCAACCTCGTTTCAGGGCTTAGAGCCCCTCACTTCGACGATCCCAGTGCCAGCTACCTCTGTGCTGACGGGTGGATCTCACCTCGGTGCTGGAGTTGACTCTGTGCTCTTTGGCTTCTTCAGATCCGTCGTACACCTGGGAGAACCATGGTTTGGCTCTCAGTTCTGAGATCCTTGGACCAGTTCCGGTTGTTTCTATGGTGCCTTCTACAGCTCTCAGGGCCATGGTAGTTTTGAGCTTTCTCTTGACTCCTCCTCTGGTTGGCGGCTCGTCAGAGTGAGGTGTGACCCCAGTTCCGAGGTTGTCTTTCTCTGTTCTGGGCTCCCATCCCTCTTTGGGTGGGCCTGTCTTCCAGATTATGGAAAGAGCTTTGACCTCCGCAAGCTCCCACATGATTCCATCCTCATTGGAGTGACATATTTTTGTTTCCTCTGGTTTGCAGCTGTCACATTCTGTTATGTCTGGACAGCAGACACAAAAGCTGCAAGACACCCCAGTTCAGGGTCCCCCGTCTTCGGAGTCCTCCTCAGAACCTCCCCTTGAGGAGCCACCTCCATAAGAGGATGTGCAAGAGGAAGCATTTGGATTCTCCAAAAGAATCTTTCACTGAAGATACAGATTACGATGAAGTGGAAGAGTCCCCGTTGTCACCCCCATGATTGGAAGCCTCAAACCTATCCTCCGAGGAATGTGTGTTCTTGCAAGCTTTTTGTGCCCACTCTTCTTCTTGGGTAACCCTGCCTACTGATAACCTAGTTAAGTTGATCATTCAGTGAGTGTGGAAGGCTCCTGACTCCATAGAACCTATTCCCTGCAGACTGGATAAGATTATTTCAGCCCCAGAAGATCAGTCCCATTGGTCTAAGGGTCTAGCAGTGGATGGCATGGTGGTGGCAGCAGCTACCAAAAAGGAACTCACCAACAAGAGTTCAACTATCCATCCTCCTAACAGAGAGTTTAGGACAATGGATAGATTTGGGAAGTGGGTTTTTGCTTCATCGACCTTCGCTATTCGGTCCTTGAACTTCTTGGCACACTTTACTGTACTCCAAAGGGATCTGGTAACTGAGCTTTCAGACACCCTTGCAGGAGCAGTATCTGATGAGGTTTGAGATAAGGTTGCCTCTCAGCTTGCCACCCTGGAGTCTATCTCAAATTTGTCCATGCAGCTTATTGCTCATCCAGCCGAAGGGATGTCTAGAGCAGCAGTTACAGATGTTGCCATTAGGCATCATGCCTGGATGTGCTTGTGTGATTTTGTGGAACCCTTTAACTCTTCGTTTATCAGTGCTCCCATTAATGGTACTTCCGTGCTTGGCCCAAACTTCAGAGACATACTAGCCAGGTGTGAAAAAGATGGACTAGCCAGGTGTGAAAAATATGGAAAGACTGTTTCTGCTTTGGGCATTCGTTGTTCTGCTCCATGACAACTTTACTCCAGGAATCAGAGAAGTGGAAAAATGTGGTTCAAGAAGACCCAAGGACCTTTTCGAGACACATGTGGCAAGTATTCCTCCCGGGGCAGAGGGGGGGGGGATTCTTCTGGAAGATGCCCCCCCATGGCGGAGGGGGTCCGCGTTATTCCTGGACACCTCTATCAGTGCCCCTGAACAGAGGCCCGATTGTTTACCTCTGGAAGCAGTCAGGGGAAAGATTCTCTCTGCACCATTCAACATGGCTTACAATAACCTCAGACACCTGGGTGCAAAAAAAATCACCAGAGGTTGCCATATTCCCTTCAACCTTTTCCCAAAATCGAATCCCTGATGTTCTACCCAGTCAGAGGGATCTAGTAGCAGTTGATATTCAAAAGCTTACTTCAAAAAAGTCATCCAAGTAGTCCCCCCCCAGAACAAATAGGATTTGGATTCTACTGAAGGTTCTTTTAGTGCCAAAAAAGACGGGACTGGAGACCAATCTTGGATCTCAGCCTATTGAACAAATTTGTACAACAGGCAAAATTCCAGATAGTCACGGTTCAATCAATCCTTCCCTTTCTAGAGAAAGACAGTTGGATGTGCTCTATAGATCTTAAGGACATGTATTACCACATGAAAATGGACAAACGCTCCGGAAGATATCTCCACTTTCAGCTAGGAGTCAGTCATTACCAATTTCAAGTGCTTCCCTTTGGTCTCACCACAGGCCCAGGGTGTTCACCAAATGCACAACAGTCGTAGCAACTCATTTGACTACATGGATTCCAGGTGTTCCTTTATCTAGATAACTGGCTCCTCACTGCTGCCTCCAGGTTTTACGCCATAGACTGTTCTACATCTTACCAAAACACTAGGCATTTCAGTCAACAAAGGAAAGTCACAATTGACTCCCACACAGGATCTGGAGTTCATCAGAGCAAGGTTAAATATGGTATTCTGTGTAGCCTCCCTCCCACTGCACAGACTGTTGAAACTAAGATCGCAACTTCAGGTAATCATTTCCCAAAACAAAGTTCCTGTTTGTAACAATGGGCACTTCTAACACACCCCATGTCCCATCCAATCTTGATAACAAATCGCTGCAAAAAGGATTTATCTTGAATGAAGCCAGAAGAGATTTTATGGGGTCATCCCTTTTCTCCCTCTCAGCCCAAGGCCATAGTGACCACGGATGCTTCCCAGATAGGATGGGGGGGGGGCATTTTCTAGAAAAGACTGTTCAAGGCACTTGGTCCCCACAAGAGACCAGTTTGCACATCAGCGTCCTAGAATTGAGGGCAGTGCTTTTTGCATTGCAAGCATTCCAGGCTGTCCTTCCTTTGGGGATAATTGCAATCCAATCAGACAACAGGTCTGCTGTATCAACAAACAGGGGGAACCAAGTCCTACCCTCTGTCAGGAAGGTCTAAGGATTTGGCAATGGGCAATCGCTTCCATCTGCTTTCTGATAGCAATGCATATCCAGGGGAACTCCAGTGTGATTGTGGACAAACTGAGCAGATGTGTCATCCTGCCTCACGAGTGGCCTCTCAATACCAATGTAGCGACTAACATCTTTCATTGATGGGGTCAGCCTTGCTGCAACCTGTTTGCTTCTCCCATAAACCACAAATACAGCAGCTACTTTGCCCCCCCCCCCTCGCTGGGAGTCCCTGAGAAACACTCATCTTCTAGATTGGCCCCTGGGACTCCTGTATGCCTTTCCCCCAATTCCACTGATCCCCCAGTTTCTGAGAAAAGCCCAATGGTTGAAAAGCAGTGATTCCCATTGCATCTTACTGGCCCTGTCATCTAGTTCACCACCCATAATCTCTGGACCTACTGTCTCACCCTCAGGGTAGATGCATACCAGTCTTCAAAATCTCAAGCTCTCAGCTTGGTTTCTCCAGTTATAGTAATTGCCAGGCAGAATAACTTCTCCTGTCCTGTGCAAAACATACTTCTGGCCTCCCATAAACCATCCACCAGGAAGCTTTATCTTGGCAAATGAAAAATATTTTCAGTTTGGGCATGTACAAACCACATAGACCCTTGCTTGGCATCAGTTGATAAGGTCCTGGAATATTTAGCTACCTTATTTGAAATGGGGGCCTCTACATCTACAATTAAGGTTCATTTGGCTGCCATTTCAAATTTTCATAACTGCTTTGATGACCATTCCTTGATGTCTCATCATCTATGCAAAATTTTTCTTAAAGGCGATCTGCATTTAAAACCCCCTTTCAAAGACCCTGTAGCAACATGGGATTTGACCTTAGTCTTACAGTGTCTAGTTTGACAGCCCTTTGAGCCAGCAGCTACTTGCGACCTCAGGTTCTTAACTTGGAAGACCATCTTCCTAGTAGCTATCATGTCTGCTAGGAGAATTTCAGGGTTACAGGCCTTGTGTATGAATCATCCCTTTATCATTTTTCACAAAGAGTATCACTCGGAACCAATCCCACCTTCCTTCCCAAAGTGGTATCAGAGTCTAATATCAATCAGTCCATAGACTTACCCGTTTTCTTCCAAACGTTTGCAAACAAAGGAGAGTACTGTTTACACTTGTTGGACATCCACAAACAATTACATTTTTACTTGGCCAGAAAAAAATCTTCTAGAAAATCAAACCAACTATTTCTATCATTTTCAGGACCCAGACTGGGCAAGCCTATATCAAAGGTCACCTTGTCAAAATGGCTGAGACTGCATTACTTTTATATACAACCAAAATAAACTCAAGCTATCAACTACAGTTAGAGCTCATTCTACAAGATGTTTCCACTTCAGCGGACTTCCATTCCAGAGCTTCTATGGAAGACGTGCAGCTGCAACTTGGGCTACTCCACATACCTTTATCACTCATTACAAATTAGACATGGTCTCCAGGGGAAGAGCATCCTTTGGCTCTATGGTGCTTGGGAATATCCTTTCTTAGGGCCGCCCAGGATCTAAAGTAGCTGGGGACTCTGTCCCATTAGTCAAGAATTAATGAAGATTGACGACATCAGATAAAGAAGTTATGTTCTTACCATAACGTTCCATCTGTGTTGTCAATCTTCATTAATTTTTGACATCCCACCCTCCTGCCCCCTCCAAAAGATTCCTGGAGGTTCGGACCTAGTCCTGGGATATTTTAGGGTTATTCCTTAGACAGGGCTTCTGTATTTTCTTAACCACTAGCCAAACTCTATCTGAAGTAATTGGAAGAGAGCCATTGTGGGTAGAGCCTTAGCTCGAGAGTTTTTGGCTGGCACGAGCTATGTATAACGGCTGAATGGATTCTGAGAGGTCGGAATCAAACCCATCAGTGAAGAATGAATGAAAATCGACAACACAGATGAACATAACTTCTTGTTTTACTACTTCACTTAAGAGGATGAGGAACATTTCACCAAGGCTTGTATCAGCTCTTCGTGTACTTTCCACTTTAAATTTTGAGAACATTACCCCTAGATACAAAAAGTTTACTGCTTCATCTGTGTCCATTTGCCTTTATTGTCTTGTAGTAGCTCTCCCTAATACCATATGTTCTCGTCTTTGTTTTACCCACACTAATAGTAAGGTCTCTGTTAGGTAAAAGACTCCAAAGCAGCAATCTGTCTTCAAAGTGGACTGTAATTTGTTGGTAGAATTGGTAAGCCATCAGGAAATCCCAGCATGGGAAAGGTTTTCTTTAATCTAAGGAGTAATGCATCCAGCCTCTTCAATTATCAACAAATAAATCACTGTTCTAAACCAAAAAAGCCAGGGGGATAATATACATCTCTGTGTTCCTTTGTGATCTAAAATTCATCTGTAAGGTGGTGTTCTGATGATTCTTACTTTGCTCCACACTGGTGTATAAATGAGCAGAAATTCTGTTTTTTAATCATCCATATTTTTATTTCCTATTATGAATCGCATCCTTGTTTTTACTAGGCTGAGGAGTGGAGATTCATCACTGTGACAAAACAGAAAATCCCTGAGGCTCCAATAGCAGAATAAGTTTTTTCTTACATTTATTTAATTGAATTGCACTTCTTAACGCTTATAGTTGTGCTATACAGCTAATCTACTACATTTTGCACTGTTATAAAGCTTTTTTTACTGTTTCACTGCATGTTTGTACTATTTTAACTGTATTTTCATTGCTAGTGTTCCATTACTGTAATTGCATTTTTATTGAATTACTTACTTACTGCTTTTTCATACTGAGAGTTGTATTTTCTGTTGTTTGAATGGTCTATCTGTGCTTTTCTGGGCATTTATTGAGAGGTTTCTGTGCTGTAATCAGGTAGCATAGTCTGGCTAGAGGCCTGCTGTTATCCCGGCCTGGCTGTTTTTACTTGTTGAGTCTCCTGTGTTTCTGGCAGCCATCTTCTGCTGGTACTGTCTTGTCTTTGCTGGTAGTGAGAATAACAGGGTTGCCTGACCTTCTCTAGCATGAGTGATTAGTTGAAAGAGCAGGGGCTAGCAGGATTGAGTAGTAATTTGAGCTTCTAGATTCTTCCATCATTTCTGGTATTTATACCCCCATGCTTGTAGGGTGTTGTGTTTGCTTGTTGTTCACTGCCACTGCACTGTTTTAATGCATTGCAAGGTATCTCAATTGCATATTTTCCCTTACCAGCACTCCTGTGTAACTGACGCCCTCCCTTGCAACTATTGTAATTTTATCCAGCCCTACCCACACCTATAGGTACTCTATTCTGATATTACCCACTCTACCATCATTTACCTCTCTTCCACAGATTCTGACAACCGCAGACAGGCAGTTTGCTGTGGTTTCTCCTGCTAGTCTTGATGATATGGGTATCCTGAGACAGTGTAGCAACTGTTTCATGTTACATGGATAACTCTCTTCTTCTACCACCTAGGAACGCAATATGTGACAGACGCAATTATATTAAGAACCTAGAATCCTTGCTGTCTCAATCACAAGCCATTACATCTGGCACTGAGAAGGTTGTCTGCACAAATACCACAAGCACCATGCCTCTAACACCACCCACACCTGTACAGTACATACCTACATATGTGGAGGTTCTCAACAAAAACATACCTAAACAAAAGATACTTCCGAGGCAAAAGCACACACACACATCACAACAAACCTCACCAAGCACACCACACAGTACACATGCCCGTGTCACACAGGCTTTAAGGCCTAGCCACAAACCCAACATACTAGTCATAGGAGAGACTATCATGACGCACACACATGTGCCCCTCACCAGGCTAAACAAGGAGAAAGTCATGGTAAGTTGCTTGTCAGGTGCTAGAATCTGCCATATCATTCACGCACTCAGGTCTCTCAACAGGTACTGTTATGACTCTGTCATAGACCATGTTGGTGTGAATGACTTGAGACATACCTCTCTGGACTATATGAAGAGAGACAAGATTGAGCTCGCTGAATGCGTGTCCCAGGCAGGTATGTCCCTAGCCTTATGCAGCATCCTGCCGTCACCCAGAATGATGTCTCATTACAAATAGAAAATGATTGACTTTAACAATTGGCTTAGTTTCTGGTGTCATTCCAAGGGTAATCCAGTAACTGACAGCCTGGGAGGACATGATTGACAGACCATGATGCTTTGCCAGAGATGGCCCTCATCTGTCTCCCCTGGGCTTCAGGCTTCTGGCAAAGGCTCTTGCCTCCAACATAGTGCCTTTTTTAGGCAGAATCATGAGGACAAAATTACCAACATGAAAGATTCTTCTAAACGAAATTTAAAGGTCATGCTGCTAAACGCTGGGAGTCTTAACATGAAACTGTACTCATTGCAAGCATTCCTCACCCTGGAAGATGCTTACATTTATGCAGTCACTGAATCCTAATTCAAAGCTGTGGAGAGCACCCCAGCCTTACCAGGTTACTTGTCCTACCATACTTTCAGACCCCAAACAGAGGGCTGCAAAGCCAAAGGAGGTGGAGTTTCAATATTTATCAAAGATGTACACACCTCCAGGCTGGTCAAACAGTATGACGCACAGGAGACACTCCAAATGCAGTTAACTATTGACAAAACACCTGTTCAAATCATAGCTAGCTACATACCCCCAACCATGACTCAGGACGCCCAGTCCACCTATCTAGACTTACTTGAATCCATCAAGATTCAATCCTCTACCCTGATACTGGGCGACTTTAACTACCCAACCATAGAGTGGAAGACCTATTCTAGCTCAAACATGAATGCCCAGAGATTCCTCAGTTTAGTTAATGTCAATGCATTGGATCAGCTGGTCGACACCCCCACAAGAGGGGAAAATATCCTGGACCTGGAACTAACCAACATGAGTAGCCTCTGTAGCACCCCTACAGTGTCATCCTCTTTGGTAAGATCTAACCATAAATCACTTTATAAGTCACCATCTCCCCAACCCCCCCCCCAGCCCTTGCAAAGGTTGAAAAAAAAAACCTTTTCAAAGCTGACTACAACCTCTTAAGGGCAGGTATAAGCAGCTTCACAGCTACCATCCCTTCAGTTGAATCGAGGACTAATGTCCAAACCTACATCAAAAAACTATATGAGCACCTATTAAGCTGCATGGACTCAGCAATACCTGACAGGACCAAATCATTTTCTTCAAGGAAGAGTAAACATGTCTGGTGAACAGCAGCAATAAACAGACTCTGTAATAAAAGGAACAAATTGCTTTTTCAGGACCAAGAAGGAGCAGGTGCCAAGTTGAAAGCAATCTCTCCTTTGTCTGAACAAGCAAATAAGGTCACTGGTGAAATCCTCTAAGGCTAACTTTGAGTCCAAATTGGCCACATCCACTAAGGATAATCACAAGGCCTTCATCACATACATCTGCAATTTCAAAGGTAACTCCCAAATCTGCTCTGAATTGGTGGTGAAGAATACCACATACACAAATGCCATGTATATAGCCAACTTGCTGGCAGATAAGGTCAGTGAAAACTTCACCCCCCCCTTTAGTAAACCAGGACATCCCCAGCACCTGCTCCCCTCCCCTTGTCACCAGGGAGCAGGTTATTAATGCCCTCTCAAAGGCAAAAAATACAGCCTCAGTGGGACCCGACAACATTCATGGCTGTGTCCTACATGAACTCGGGCAAGAGCTCTCGGCACCACTAGGCACCCTATTCAACCAAAGCCTGTGCACCAGCTTCGTCAAAGCAGAATGGAGGTCAGCCACTGTCCTCCCACTGCACAAAGGTGCAGCATCCACTGACCCAGGCAGTTGTAGGCCAATCAGCCTAACTAGCCTTATCTGCAAGGCCATGAAATGCATTATCATGGACCTTATAAATGAGGATATTGGCAATCTACAAACACTTGATCCCACACAGTTTGGTTTTGTCAGAGGGAGATCATGCCTGTTAAACATTGTCGCCGCCTTAGAAACAGTCAGCAAAGCCATGGATGAGGACAAGACAGTGCATACCACCTACCTTGACCTAGCCAAACCCTTCAACACTATTCCCCCCTTGGGCATAATAGATAAACTCTCCCAGCTAGACATCAACCCATATGTTACCAGATGGGTAGCTAACTGGCTCACTGACAGAACCCACTCAGTCAAAATAGGGGAAGCCACCTCTAGTAGTAGACCCATAACAAGCGGCGTACCCCATGGATTGTTCTTATGGCCTCTACTGTTTGGGATATACTTTTCTGAAGTGCAAGCAAAAGCCAGTGGTCTGTGGCTGACTAAGTTTGCAGATGACTGGAAACTGGGCATGGTCATAAATTCCCCTACTGATGTGAACATCCTCCAAGAGGGCTTTAACCAAACTAATGACTTGTGCCAGAAGCATGGCCTCAAACTGAATGCCAAGAAATGCATCATTATCCCCTTTGGGGAAAATGGTGTCCCTACTAATTATCACATTAATAACAGCTTACTAAGCATGCAGTCAGACGTTAGGAACTTGGGCACCCAGGTTGATAGCAACCTGACTTTTGACCACCATTTTGCCTCCATTGTATGGAAGGCTTTCTACATGGCCCACCTCATAAGTAAGGGTATTTCATCCAGGAACAAGGAGGTCATAACATCCCTGTACTCCTCTCTTATCAGACCGATTATTGAGTACAGTGCCCCCTTTGACACGTACCTTGCCAAGCACATGGAGCAGTTGGAGAGACCACAGAGGTTCCTGACCAGGAAAATCCAGGGTGTCAAACACCAATCCTGTACAGATAGGGTAAAAGCCCTGTCCCTCTATGCAGTCTCATACAGACTGCTCAGAAGTGACCTGTATCTTTCATACAAAGCTGTCTCAGACTCAGCCTTGATGGAGTTACTGCATATCTGTAAGTCAAACTCCACTTGTGCAACCCGCACGCAAGGTCTCAACCTGGTCTGTGACATTAATAGAGCTTGTTGGCAGGATAGATTTGTGTCCCAACGACTCACCATCTGTGGAATAGACTTCCTCTCCATGTCAGAGTACCTCACTAACCTTCTTTAAGAGGAGCATAGACAACTGGACGGGAAACAGAAAATATACCTCTGGGATCCCACCTGTGTCCCTGCTGGACAGGGAAAACAGGTGCTGACTGTGGGAACATTGGTGAAATTCTTGGCTAGGCTTATAAGGGCTTCTGGGCCAATAGACTAGTATCATCCTATGAACATCAATTTAAAGTGCACATGACGTTTGTAATTTAAGGCATGCCTTATTGCTGTACATTCCAAGATAAGCACATAAGGTAGACCTATTTTGTCTAAAAACATATTGCTGTCTGTGAATAAATTTTCTACTTTTATGTTTCTTTAGATCTTTAGATCATTTTATGAGATGCTGGAAAAGTTTAAAAAGGAGCCTTCAAGTAATCAAGCAATGCATTTTCATATTTTTCTTACCTTTCTTATAAATGGGGATACTTACCTTCTTTCAAGAATTTGTGCAGGTCAAACAAGTTTAGGAAAGTTATTTTTAAAACAGAGTTTGTATTTTATTGGATTGTCATAAGACTTGATTGTACTACAGTAGTGCACTTTTTCACGTCAGTTTAAAAGTTGTAAAAAATACTTGAAAACCATTTTTTCTGTGGAAAATTGCATTTATTTTACTTTTTTTTTTTGGGGGGGGGGGCAAATTCTAAGTGTTTTTGTGTGAAAAAAGAGAATTTTAAAAACTATATTTTTTACTTTCTTTTGCTGCTTGTTTTCCCTGGCTAAGAGGCACCGTTTTTGGTTTGCCCATGGAACAAACTGCTGGTCTCATGGTTGGTACTTCTTCCAGCAACAAAAAGAAAAAAGTTAAGTAAATACCCTTTGCCACAACAGTAGGCTAGCAATTTGCCTCAGCCACAAGTGGATGACTCTGTTGTGGCCATAGTTTATTCCTCAGATCACTCATCTGTTACTCTGGATACCTCTGGTATAGGACCTATAGCCTCTAAGCACTAGGGGTTAACCACATCCTTTGTGACTTTTGGCTTCCCCTTAGTGGCAACAGAGAGCCACTCTTGTTAGTCCTGGGACAGAGAACAGGGAAGACTTCTGTTAGGTCAGAATGTTGTCCCCATCCACAGAGAAACTGCTATTGGCATTAATAGAACTGTTAACCCAATTTCCCTGTCAAAAAGAAATGGAAAATTAAACATGTAATCTGCTCCTCCTCAAACTCCCATAGACATTAGTAGTTTACTGGGTCTGACTTTGGGTTTAATTTAGGCCATTGATCCTTCTTATAAGATGGTTTCTGGTAAAAAAAGGGATGCCTCATTTCTTAAAGACATTCAAGACTGAGTTTGGACAGAAAGATGAAAAGAGAGAGAAAGTTTTGCCCTCATTTTTCTGATTCACTCTCTTAAGAGCTCAGCTTCTGATTCTCCCTGTGCAGATTTCTTTCTCTGAGTCTGTTTCCAGAATTTGCTAGTGTGTTCAGTGGGAGAACACAGGTTTCTTAGTCCCTCAGAAAATAATATGAGCAGTTACAGTAGGATTTTCCAGAACCTTCACCCATTCCTCCAGTTATGTCAGCTTTGGGAGGATGCATGGGTTACTGCCTGCAGTTTGCTTGAAAGTCAGCCTGCTACCCCTAAAAAGCAGATAGAATATATAAAGTTCCTCAGTCTTTTACATTTTTATATACTATTCCCGAACATGACCGAGCGGCTATAGCTTTAGTTAATCCCACTGCCCCTAAACATTTAGTTAATTCCAATCTTACTGTTTCTAACAAGGATGGGAAGATTGTTGATAAATATGGGAAAAACTATGCTTTTGCAAGTTTGATTTTTCAGAATTTTGAATTGCCAGGCTCATATGTTAGTTTATTTTGACTAATTGTGAAAGTATGATGAATGTTTTGTCAGTTTCTTCTTCTGAGGAAAAATCTCCTTGAAATCAGTTTTTTTCCACTGTATGATTCTGTTGATACTTCTTCCAGGGCTATGGCCACTGGGTACTTTTGTGAGGCAGTTAGCCTGTCTGCATTCTTAGAACCACCTAGATGATGTGGACAATTATATTTTGAATTCTCCTTTGTATAGAAATTGTTTTTGGCATACCTGTCAACCTCTTAGATTAAAAATGTGGACAAAGGCATGAATAATGGGGAGACAAAGACCCCCAAACAGGGACACTTTTTAAAAATTGTTCTTATAAATTTAGGAAGTTGCTAGAATAACAGACATTAGCATGCCTTTTCCAAAGGGTTTGACGTCTAAAACTCAATTTTTTGTCATTATTGTCTGACTTTAACCCTCAATGATTTGCCATTGATTTACTAGAAAACCACAATTTTATAAAAAAAAACAGGCCAAAAATATGATGCAAAAATCTACACATTCTGTGAAAACCTGTACAGTTGTGAGGGTATGGCTTTTGGTTCCTCCGTAAAAGGGATACGTTGATACAGGAAATTCAAAGACTATTCATCACCCTGTTCCAAATTTTCTAAAGGATTCTCTAATCCCTCATCTTGTTTTGGAAAAATAATAACGAAATAAAAAGTCTCAACAAAATATGGGTAAACTGATGTTTAAGAGGAAATGGCGAGTGTGTGTGGTGGTATTCCAAGAATAATTCAGAAACCCTCCCAAAATCAAGGAGACGGTATGACTGTTTTAAGTGACCTTGTACCCCACCACCACTCTTGTAGCCCATTTTCTCTTCCAGAAAGTCTGAATCTCCACTTTCCTGTTTGGCAACATCTATCTGTTGATACTCTGGGACAAATGGGTTTTGAAGATTATCCATCAAGGTTACAGATGGCAGTGGAAGAAAATTCTTCCTTCCCAGAAGGTAATTCCTCATCCACCAGACCAGACTCCTTTATTTCCTTCTGTTTTTCAACACATGGTGTCCCAGGAAGTGATGGAACCAGTTCTTCCTTCCCATATTGGGAAAGGTTTTTATTCATGGATGTTTTTAGTGTAAAAAAGAAAATGCTTGGAGACCAACTCTGGCTCTTTCTTTCCTTCCTAAATCTGTTTGAGAGAGTGTCCAAGTTCAAAATGCTGTTATTTCACTATCTGCTACATCTTAATCCTTATTTAAGTTTCCTTGTAGCTCTAGATTTAAAAGAGGCTTGTGATCATATCAGTATTCATCCAGAGTTGAGGCGTTTCTTGTGTGTCTGGATCACATTATCAGTTCTCTGCCTCACCCTTTGGACTATCCATTGTACCGAGTATTCACAAAGTGTGCAGCTCACTGCAGACTACAGGGTATCCACATTTTCCATATTTGCTTATCTTTGCATAGTCTTTTTCAAAGTGTCAAGAATCTCTTATTTGGGTGAGAGATCTCTTACACAATCTGGGATTCCAAGAGAAGATTCATGAGTCATCTTTGATACTAAAAGGTAGGACCAAATTATATACATGCAGAATAATCTTTTGGATGAGGAATGAGGTTTAAGGCAAAGCTGGAACTGAATGACTGATAATGACTTTATAGATTATAAGTGATGTATAATGTTTGCTACTGAAAATGTCAATATGGTTTGTTTTTATTTTATATAAAGGTATGATTGGCTATGCTATAAGTGATAATTCAATAAAGATGTTTTTTTTAAGTAATCTTTGACTCCTTCACACAGGATTTTGTTCTTGGTGTCAGCTTGACACCTCAGCTCAGAGCTTTTCTTCCAGAGGAAAAATTAGATCTGTTTCTAAGATTTTCCACTTGGACTTTGGTCACTGCATGGGAATACCTCAGGATTCTGGGTCTTATGGCATGCATAATTCTTAATGATATCCCTGGCAAGACTTCACATAGGTTCATAGGTTCATACTAGGCTATCTGCCCTAGGGCATTTATAAGCCTAGCCAGAATGTGTTTGGCTTTCGCCACCCATTTTAAATTTATTTTGCTATGCCCTTTTTCGAGGTTAGTAAACATGAGAAAGATACAGTGGTATCTAAAGTCTCTTTGATCCCAGCACCAATATCCTTTGCTTTTCAAATCCAAGTGCTGAAGCTTTTCAGAAGAGAAATCACTTGGTGGTTTTCCAAACTGGCATCTCATCACCTTGGATTCTTGAGTTCTATCACTCATCAGGATTACTTCATGGTGAGGAAGTATCTCCCTCCTTTTTCAGGGAGTCCCCAGTCTGGCGGATGAAGGAGCTATTCAACCTTTCCCTCCTTCACATGTAGGGAAGGGATTTTACTCTAAAATGTTCCTGGTCCCTTGAAAGGAGGGCAGTTGGAGACCTATTCTGGATCTCTCCTTGCTCAATACCTTTCTCAAGGTTCCTTCTTTTTAGATGCTTTCTCTTCAAACCCTTTTTCCCCTTGTACTACCGCAGGCTTTTCTGGTGTCCTTGGATATGAAGGATGCATACCTTCATATTCCTATTCATTATTTTCAGTAAGTATTTGTTTCTTCCTCTCATTTTCAGTTCTCTGCTTTGCCCTTTGGCCTCTCTACTGCCCCAAGGGTATTCACAAAATCCTAAGCTCCCATGATTGCCTTTTGCAGGCTGTAAGGCATTCAAATGTTTCCTAATCTAAATGACCTGTTACTTCAGGCACCTTCTCCCAGTTGCTGTTATGGGATCTGGAGTTCACCATATCTCTCCTCCAAAGTCTGAGATTCATTACCAACTTTCAAAAATCTGTCCTGACTCCCTCTAAGGATCATGTGCATCTGGATTGCAGGATTCAGACAATGCCAATGTTGGCGCCTCTTCCACCTCCAAAAGTACTGTCCTTGACACATTACTTTTAGTCTCTTCTTCCTCTGCCTGCTTTTCCGACCAGAGAATTTCTTTGAGCCCTCTGATTCATGCCGTCTTCTATTCCAATGCTACCTTCTGCCAGACTGCACATGTGGAAGTTTCAGTGGTACCTCAAACCATTTTGGCTTCAGCATTGCCACCCTGTGGATTTCATGGTGCCTGTCCTTCCTTGTCTGCAATGGGAATTCAAGTGCTGGATTCAGCAACTTACTCTCAACTCAGACCTGCCTTTTCAACCTCTGGTTCCTTCTCAAGAACTATTCAGTGAAGCATAGGATATGGGGTGGGGAGCTTACTGAGTTCACCTAAAAGTTCAAGCCCCCCCCCCCCTTCAGAAGTCCTGATTCTGGCCCTTCAGGCTTTTCACCCCATGTGCTCTCTCAAGGCCTTTTGAAGGTTTACATGGACAACACCACGGTGATGTGGTATGTTAAGCAGGAGGGCACAACATCTTACTGTCTCTGCAACTGGCTCTTCAGGCCTGGGATCTGGCTGTCAGTTATCAGTTAACTCTTCAGTCAGTGTGTATTCCTTTAGACTGCAATTTAATGGTGGATGCTTTGAGCAGGTCCAAAACACAAGCTCACAAATGGATTCTTCACAGTGTTTCTGGACATAGCCCATTGGTGGGGTATTTCTCAGGTAGATCTTTTTGCCTCCCCTCTGAACAGGCATCTCCATCTTTTCTCTTCCAGACTGCCATTCCATCTGGCATGGAAGATGGATGCCCCTTCTATTCCTTAGAAGGGGGTATTTCTCTGTGCCTTCCCCTACTTCCAAAAGTCCTACAGACGATTCGGCTGGACCCCCCCCCCAAAAAAAATCTTGCTATCCCTTTTGGCCAAGACAGCACTGGTTCCTCCACTTAATGTGTTTGGCCAGGGGCAATCATGACAGGTTAACTCACCAGCTGGGTCTTCTCGCACAAGACAAGGGGCTTGTCATCTGTCCTCACTTGTCCACTCTTCAATTGACAGTGTGGTGATAGGGTTTTGATCCCTTTTAAGCACCTTTTTTCAGAGGATGCACTCAGGGTTTTACAGGAGGCAAGAAAACTATCAACCAGAAAGTTTTTATGTCCAATTGGAAGAGATTTTCTGTCTGGTGCCATGCTTATAATCAGGACTCTCTTTCAGTGGGGTTTCCTTTGGTTGTCTTTTTATTTGTGAGTTGCTCCAGTCTGGCTTGGCCTATTCTTCTGTAAAGACCCATTTTGTCAGCTATTTCTGCCTGTCTATCCTTCAATCCTCCTTTGGCTTCTCGCTTTGAGGTCAGTCAGTTTCTTAAAGGTGTCCTACATCTTAGGACCCCAAGGAAGCCTATTCCTCCTCCTTGGGGACCCTAATTTTATTTAGAAAAATTGAATTAAGCTCCTTTGGAGCCTGCAGGTTCAGCTTCTCTGCAATATTGTACCTAGAAGGCTGTTATTGCTTGCTCTTACTTCTGTCCATAGGGTTTCTGAACCTCAGGCTCTTATGGCCATCCCTTCTTTCTTTTTTTTTCTTCTCACAGGGACAGGCTGTCCCTTCATTCTAATCCTCCTTTTATCTCTAAGGTGGTTAATTAGTTGTCTTTGAATCAAGCAGTACGACCTCTTTCCTTTTTTTCTTCTCAGTCTGCTAGTGAGTGTGTCCTACATACCTTGGATTTGCACAGACAGCTTAAGTATTTGGATAAAACTAAGACCACTTTTGCATCTGACCAGTTTTTTGTTTCTTTTCATCCTAGGGTATTGGGTGTGGCTGTTTCTAAGTAAACTTCCTCTTGCATATCTAAGGCCATTTTCTTTTGTTGTTTTTTTAATGGCAAATGTCTGTCTATTTCCATTAGAGATCACTCCACTGGGCTTTTGCCTCTTCTTGTGCTTTCTTCAAGGGGCTGAACACCAGTTCCATCCTTGAAGCTGCTACTTGGTTTTCAGTGTGTAGCTTTACTAATCATTATAAATTGGATATTGTTTCTAGGGGTCTGTGTCAAATCATCAAATGGCTGCATTGTCGAACATCATTTAATTGATAATGCATGCCATCAAACCATTCTGACTGAGATTGTGTTATTGTAGGGATCAGGAAATGTTCCCCTTTCCCCACTGTAGTACAATCTTGGAGTTGGTTTATATATAATTAATGGAGGGGGGGTTGATGGCCTCCATAGTCAATGAGATGACTTTCGACAAAGTGCCCGTTCAATTATATGATATAGACATGGTTTCTATGGCCAGAGCAGGTTTTCCTAGAGACATTCTGCATGGGTTTGTTGCGGGCTCTTCCCAGCCTTCCACTTCCCAATCCTTGTCTTGAGCTTTTATACTTTTCCTACGGTGAAGAATGCTTCAACAGTGATATAGAAGAACATAGTGCAGTTATGTAAAATCTTACCATAACAGTTTGTGCGTCTCTTCACTGTTGCAGTATTTACAGTACTTACTCTCTTGCTCCATCCCTTCTTTTTCCTTTTGGGCTTTGTTTAGGTTTCCCTCTTGACTGAGGGTCTCCCTTTTCCATCTGCATTTTCTCCTTTTGGATGTGCATAGCCTCTTTTGTCTTACAGAAACTGTTCTCTACTGGGTAATTTAGTTCAGAGTAACTGCGCATGTATGTCACCTTTATGCCCTATATCCTGAACAGGGAGCATAAGTGTGACATAAGGAGCATACAAGATTTAAAGGCTTTGGCTTACTGTCCGGTCATTGGGCTATCCTTGGCAGTAGATCCTTATGGTTAAGAATACTGCAACAGTGAAGAGGAGGACACCTACTGTTATGGTAAGATTTTATACAACTGTACTTTTTCCTTTCCTTTGGAAATGGCCAGGGGGCAATTATAAGCTTCCTCACATAATGGATCTACTCACTCAAGATCAGGGTGTTTGATACACCCCAACCCCAATCAACTTCAAATGACCACCTGGATGACAGTGTTCTTAATTCCCTTTAGGCACCTGTTTGCTGAAGATGTGCAGCAGATACTAATGGAGAGAAAAAAGGCTGCTAGTAGAAAATCATATATTAGTAAATGAAAAAGTTTTTCTAGTTAGTGCCAACAACATAATCAGTACCAATTCAGGGCTAGGGTTTCTCTTGTTTTACAATATATGTGTGAGTTACTCTTCCTTGGCCTTTCTTATTCCACTATCAAAGTTCATTTATTGGCCATTTCAGTATGCTCATGGATCTTCTTCTTTCAATGCCTTCTCATATTAAAATGTTTTTGAAAGGGCTTTTGCATAAAAGGCTTCCAAGAAAATCACTGGCCCCTCCCTGAGATCTTAACTTTGTGGTAGAGATGTTAACACTTTTTCCATTTGAACCAGCTAATCTGGCTGACGTGAGGGTCTTAATATGCAAAACTGTTTTACTGATTGCTTGAATCTCTGCAAGAAGAGTATCTAAGTTGCAAGCTCTTATGGTGAGTCAATCTAGTCTCATTTTCCACTGAGACAGTGTTTCTTTGAGAAGTGATCCTTCTTTTATGCCTAAAGTGGTATCAAATTTTAGTGTAGGCCAAGCTATCTTATCTCCATATTTTCTTTCCTGAACCTAAAAATTAGAGGGAAAGGATACTCCATACCTTGGATACCCACAGACAACCTGGGTAATGTCTTTAGAGAACTAAATCTTTTAGATAATCAAACTAAATTGATAATTTCTTATGAAGGTAAGAAAATGAGACAACCCGTGTCAAAACAGGGTATTTCCCAAATGGTTGTCTAAGGCCGTTATCTTTTGTTCTACTGACCATAAAAAAAAAAAAGATTCTAGGCAAGGTCAAGGTCGACTCTACCAGGGGCTTGGCTTCATCTAGGTTTTTTTTTGGAAAGGATTGGATTCTAGAAGTGGCAGTTCATGTTTACAAGGCATTACATGCTTGACTAATTCTCTAGGTCTAGATCAGGCTTTTCTAGGACCCTTCCCCTTCCACCTCCCAAATGTAGTAAGCTAGAGTAGTCCACCTATGTAGCTAAGGTTACTACAGCAGTGATCAATATGATGAACATAGTACAGTTATGTAAATAAATTTACCATAACAGTAGATATTTGAATTATCACTGCTGCAGTAGCCACTCCCTCCCCCTCCAGCCGCCATTGTTTTATTGGTGTGTTGTGTTTATGCTAGGGTGTCGACACTTATTTTTTTTATTGTTCCTAGCATTGTCCTTTCAGGTCTCAGCCTTCCTCTGTCTGTTGGCATGAAAGCTCTTGGGCCCCAAATCTGTCTTTTTTTTTTCAGTCAACTAAACTCAAGCTGAGGAACAGTTTGGGTGCGAGGAATGTGTCCTGAAGCTTTAGAAGCTGGCTAATTGTTATATCCTTGGCAGGATATAATGCATATTGCTAGACTGCAGCAGTGATCATTTGAACATCTACTGTTATTTTAAGTTTACTTACACAGCTGTACTTTCTTTTGACATTCCCTGAACTGACAAGCCATTAATGTTGCCCATTCCCTTTTGTGCTTAATTTTTTTTTCTTTTCCAACCCAGTCAGGTCTGCTGGCCCTGTTTCCATTTAAATGCTGCATACTAATGTATTTTCCTAGTTAAACAGGTCTTGATTTTCTCTCTAATCACTAGAATGATCTGCTCTAAAATTTGCCTTTCTCACCTGTTTCTTGCAGCCATCTTGCAGCCTCAGTTTATAAGTAAGTAGTTTCTAAAGTTAGTACTGCTGTTCTATTTTTAAACTTTAAGTTTATCTTATTTGTCTAATTTGGGAATGTTTAGATTGATATGATGTGATGATGTGAGGTATTGCCAGCTGTACCAGGAGAAGTAAGAAAGTGCATGTGTGGCATATGCCAGCATGGCTGGCTGAAGTTTTGTAAATCATCTTATGTCATTTTCTGTCGCATTGATTTGTACAGACACTTGTATTAAAAATGTATTGGTGAAAGTTGCTTATGTTAAAAATGCTGCAAAGGAATCTTAACAGTTCTGAAGGTGAATTGTGCCAGTCAGATGACTAGATGTGATGTCATTCTATTACCAGCTGAAGGACGGAACTCTGGCAGCAGCAGTTTATTTCTGTTTTTCTTTGGAGTCTGATATAAAAGATTTATGTCAGTTGTCACAGTTCAGTTAGTTTAGTATTTCATCTTGCCTTGTGGAAGTGAGCATCTCAGCAGTACATCTTGCCTTGTGGAAGTGAGCATCTCAGCAGTACATCTTGCCTTGGGGAAGTGACCATCTCAACAGTACATCTTGCCTTGCGATACATAGTGAGTTAACTAGGGACAGTTTCTCTTTAGTTCAGTTAGGAAAAGTTTAGTGAGATTAGTTTAGTATTTCTTTTTTGGCACCTGTGAGATTCTATCCAACTGTTTTTATATTTTCTGTGACTGAAAACTCTTGTTTATTGTAACTAAATATTAAATATTTTCCTGTTTTCTATTTTACTATCCATTATTAAATGTTTTATACCTTTTCATTGTGGCTGGCCTTTTAGAGAATCCTTTTAACATCCTGAGAGTATTTGTGCTTAATTTAGTGATACTGTGGCCACTCTGGAAAGCCTTACTGCATTTATATCAGTATTTGACACAGTATAATTGGTTACCCTTAAGAGGCTTAGAGTATTTGGATGGTGGCAGCAATCTACCTTGTAGTCTGGAGAGAGGGCACAGCTAGTGCATCTGCATCAGCCATTCCCAGGTGTGTGTGAAAAATGAGATATTCAAGTGTGTGTGTGTGTGTGTGTGTGTGTGTGTGTGTGTGTGTGTGTGTCAGATACTTGGAACTCAGACACAGTGCTCCAAAGTGAGTCTTGTTTGGGATCTGCAGAGACAGAGTGTCCAGTCCCAGTGCAGTGTTTTCCCTGTGTGCTGTTGGAGGAAATTGTGTTTGATGCAGAGAGCTGCATTTGAAATACTGTGTAAATCCATTCCTGTTTTTAGTGACCACCTCTCACCGGTGTCAGTGATGAGGATTAGGGTTCCTTGATTACTGGTCCAGGTTGAAGAAGGGCCACCACACATGCTACCTCATTTTTAACATCTCTAGCTCTCAGTTCTAGACTTAAAGTAGTGCCTCCTTGATGCTGTCCAAATTAGAGTATGCATTTTCTATGTAGGAATGTCAGGAATGTCCAGTGGAGGGACTCTACCTAAAAAAAGCTCTATGGGGGCAGCATAAGCTTTAACTAGTATTTGGAAGCCCTAATATGACAACTATAAGCCATCAATGGCAAAACAAGAAGTCTTGTCTATCATAACATCCCAGGCTGGCATACTGGATCCCCTTAAAGTGACACCAAATATTTAGCAAATTATCTTGTATTTCTATGTAGGCATCATTCTTGGCGAAGGCAAGATGCTACTCAAGATCAGTGTCTTTCCTGCCTCTAATATATGCACAATAAGTTCCATTATGTCTCTCTGAGTGGGGCACCACAGGTCATTCACTCCCATATGGGCTACCACTAGGTTTTAGACATAGGGTCATATGAGATTATTAGAATATCGACCTGGAGGTCATTTTGATCCTAGCCGTTTCATCCCAATGTAGTACCATAGAAATGCTAGTCAATACCCATTTAGTGAAGACCGTCCATGTCCAGAAGTGTTTTGGGATCTGTCCCTGGTACAAATTTATGGTGCCCCATCCACTTGTACAGGTTCCTCTTGAACAGTGTCATAGAGGTACTCTGTTTCACATGAACTGGTAGCCTGTCCCAAAGATGCGGCAGTCACTAGAAGATAAATCTGTCCCTCAAGCAAGTCCTATTTAAGACACAGGCCATATTTAGGTCCCTGGAATCGGTAGTGCTAGTCCTGTTTGATGTACAGATATGCAGCAAGTTCATTAGGTTTGGGACTTGGATTGCTCTGTAGGCCAGGCATAAGTCTCCCCTAAGAAGTCTATATGATACAGAATATAGTGACAAGGAATTTAGTCCATCTGTGTAAAGTATATGCTGGAGCCCCTTAATGATCTTTGTTAGAAACCTCTGACATCTCTCTAATTGCTTCAGGTGCTTAGTACAGTACATTCAAAATGGGACATTATACTAAATTATGGGCCAGATAGGTGCCGAGTATAGGAGGGGTTATAATGTCTTTTGTTCTCATGATGATGCCTTTTACTAATCAAGTGTGCTGTGTAGAAAGCTTTCCTTACAGTAGACACATGGTAGTTGAAGTTAACGTCACAGTTAACTTGTAATCCCAGGTCCCTTACCACTTCATGGGTACTTAGGGTATTGTTGATTTGATAGTGTGAGGGGACATTGTTTGTGCTGAAGGGAATGATGATGATGCATTTCTTTGCATTCAGTTTGAGAGGGTGACTAATACACCAGTTGATGGTCTGTATGAGACCCTCCTGGAGTATACTGACATAATTTGGGGATTCAATGATTGCACCTAGTTTGCAGTCGTCTGCAGACTTGGTCAGCCACAATCCCTTAGCTTTGACCTAAACTTCTGAGAAATATATACCAAACAGTAGGAGGCCCAGCACTGACCCCTGTGGCATCCCACTGGTAACAGGTCTGCTGGTTGATGTTGAGTCACCCACTTTGATAGTGTGTGTCCAGTCTGTGAGCCAGTTGGCAACCCATCTTACAACGAAGGGGTTTACATTCAGTTTGCTAAGTTTATTGATAATGCCTGAATGTGGGATTGTGTTGAAAGCGTTTCCCAGGTTGAGGTATGCTTTGTGCACAGATTTGCCCTTGTCAATGGCATTGGTCATATTTTCAAAGAAATCCGACAGATTTAACAGGCAGGATCTGCCCTTCACGAAGCCAAATTGGGTAGGATCCAGGGTTTGGAGGTCACCTATGTCTTTATTTATGAGGTCCATAATGATACATTCCATAGCCTTAAAGATGATGCTGGTCAGGCTTATGGGTCTGTAATTTCCCAGGTCTGTTGCTAGGCCACCTTTGTGGAGGGGAATAACTGTTGCTGCTCTCCATTTTAGAGGAACAAATCCCGTGATTAGGCTATGATTGAAAAGGATACTTAGTGGTGATGCTAGTTCATGTTTTAGCTTGTTTAGTGGGAAGCCTGGGATGTCATCTGGTCCTAGAGGCTGTGTGTGTTTTTTTACTCTGACAAGGCTTTGAGCACTTGCTTTTCAGATATGTAGGGTGGGGGGATTTGGGGGAAAGTTTGTTGTAAGTTAGGAGGGGATAAGGGAGCGAAATTTTCGCCAATCCTATATGCTAGCAGGTTTGCTATCTCTGTGGAGTCAGTGTGTCTAATACCATTGGCCACTAGTTCTGTACATGCTTGGGTCCTACTCTTTAGGTTATATACGTAGCTGTAAAATGCCTTATGGTTATCCTTGGCTGTACTTGCTAAGTTTCTCTCAAAGGAGCCCATGGAGGATTTGTCAAGTTGTCTTATTTGCCTGTTGAGGCTGAGAAGGGTGCTTTTCCATTGTTGGGGCCTTGTCTTTGTTTTCTTGGAAAGCAACTTTTTGCATTTATTGTAAAGTTTGATACCATATTTGTCTGCCTATGAGATCTTGGCGCCCTTGTAAAATCACAGATCATGGCAGCAGACAAGCAGCTTACAGTCACCTTATTCTTGTCCAGTCTATTGAGCATGGAGTCTGTGCTTTCCTTACTATAGAGTCAAGTATGACTAAAACGTTTCCTTGTGTGAAGGCAAACTTGGGGGGCCTTATTAGACCCACCTTTCCTGTTGACTCTTGGTTGAATTTTGTGGATTTGCAGTATGCGTGAGTGGAGAAGGAAAAGGTGTTGTCTTGTATGTTGAAGGCTGAGATATTTTACACCGAGTTCTAGGAGCCTTCAGAAACATTTTCTTTACAGCGTTCTTCTTCTTCTTTCGGCTGCTCCCATTAGGGGTCGCCACAGCAGATCAACTGTTTCCATTTCTTCCTGTCCTCTGCATCTTGCCCTGTCACACCAACCACCTGCATGTCCTCTCTCACCACATCCATAAACCTTATCTTAGGCCTTCCTCTTTTCCTGTTACCTGGCAGCTTCATCCTTAGCATCTTTTTCCCAATATACTCTGCATCCCTCCTCAGCACATGTCCAAAGCAACATAAGCTTGCCTCTCTGGCTTTGTCTCCAAACCTTCCAACCTGGGCTGACCCTCTAATATACTTATTCCTTATCCTGTGCATCCTTGTCACACCCAGTGCAAATCTTAACATCTTCAGCTCTGCCACGTCAAGCTCTGACTCCTGCCTTTTTGTCAGTGCCACTTACAGCCTCTGCATATGTTATGGGTGTAGTAGTCCTGTGATTTGTTGCTGTGGAGGTGTAATGCTTACTTATAGTAGGCTGATGTGAGAGGATTGCCTCCATGTTTTATATTTTCATCTGTCACAGGTTGTACTATCAAGTGGTAGAAGTAAACAGTCTAAGTATAAGGCAGTTGGTTGCTACACTGTCTTAGAACACTTACTGCAGTCAGAATGGCCACAGATGGGATAAGGGCATACTATTGGGCCATGTTGCCAGAGGATAGAATACTGGGGCTTGGGTAGTACTTGGGAGTTGGAGGGAAACTGCTATAGTAGACCCTGGAAATTTATGGATTATGTATTTAGGGAGGTAGTTTGAAGTTAGGTTTGACATTGGCTAATCTAGCAGTAATTATTGAAAAGACATGATTTGGTTTGTCAGGAATAATAGTAGTGATTTACTTACTGGAAAATACCTGGCTGCACTAGTGCTGGTCTCACCACAGCTGTGAATCAATGTCCATTTGGTGCTTCTCTCACAGAAACAAAACAGTAGCACTAATCCCAAGATGAGAAGCAGGCCACAGTCTATTTGGTGATCAACAGTCTCGTCCCACATGCTGCAGGGGTCTGCAGGCTTATTGTAGCCATCTGCTGTTAGATGCCATGGATAGCAACCAGACCAATCAGAAAAGTCCTATACACACACTGCCCAACTAGAGACAGTTGGGAATCAATGACCCTCTACTCCTTATTTCCACAGGAACAAAATAGCACTTAGCCCATGCTGTCTCCTAAGAGGCAGTTATCAGGCTGTCCAGTTATTTGATTTAGACTTGTCCTAGATGTTACAGATTAAAAAAAAATAAGAGAAAAAGTGGGTTACTATTCTAAGAAATACAAGGTGCACTAATCAGTCAGGAAGATATGAAAGAGGGTAATTCGAGCTTTAGCAGTCTAAGGGGAGAGCCTCTAATGTTAAAAGAGCAGAATGGATTGGATGGCGGCACCTAGTATTCTGGCTTCATGGAATATAAAGGGGAGTGCAAATGTAAGTTGTTTCAGTATAGTGACTTCACAAAATGATAATTTTGTGCTTACTAAGCCAATGAATGAGGACAGAGAAGGAGGTATGTGCTCAAAGTAATTTAAGGAGTGGATACCTTGAGAGTGTTTAAGAATAGAACAGCAGCAGCAGGGTTGGAGGATGAGGAAAATCTAATTTCTGTGACTCGAGAGAGGTTTGGTTTCTTTCCTAGTTTAAATATGCAATGGCAAACAAAGCAATTAAAACACAGTGCAATAAATGAATACCACAATGTACCAAATATAAAAAAGGCATAGAAGGAAAAACAAACTTGCCTTTCCCTTAAAGTAGTCTATTACAGAATCTGAGTGAGCTTTTCCAGTAAAGCCCTGAAATGTTTTCCATTTTCCCTTATATAAAAAATCCCATGACACCTACCAAAAAGAGTAGGGGAAGATCCCTGATACCCTGGTGAAATTTCCCTTAAAAGTATAAATACCACCTCTGGTCTCCCCTGAAAAGAGGCCACTTAGCCAAGCAGGACTAACCCTGTCAACACAGTTCTTGCTAGGCTAGATCCCAAAAGGCTTGCTCTCAGTGTAAGTGACTTACTCAAGTGTAATGCTCTGAGTAAGTCTTTTACATGGAGGCACGTCTTTTAGACTCTCTGCCCCAGCATAAGCCTGCAGTTTAGATAGGCTTTACACTGGAGTAATTCACTTTACACAAAGAACAAGTTTTTTTGAATTTGGACAGGCTTACACCAAAGACAATCACTTCATCGAGACAAGGTCTTTTGGAATCTGGCCCCTTGCATTCATATCTACAGTGTTATATGGCCTAGGTTCTCCCCTGCTGTTCAGATTTCTTGTGAGTATCTGTGTCATCCCATTACATGTTCTTTCCACTGTCTTTATTTATCCCTTTACCATTCTCCTCTTTGTTCCTTATGCATTGCTCATTCTCTTTTTTGTATCTTTTCTTTTGTATCCCCTTCTAGACTTAACACTGGACTTGTTTTGGCACACTCTTGTAATATACTACTGTTCCTCCTCCTCGCTATAATTACTTTCATCTATGTTTTTACTCTTCAGCACTGAAATTTATACCTGTAGGTTATAGATTCTTCTCTCCTTACTTCAATATATCACTGGCTTATCGTAACCCAGTTCACTACAATAGTTCTTGCTCTAACCTGATTTTCTAGGTTATTTTGAAGTTATTTAACATAACCCCATTCACTACATTTTTTTGCATTCTATACTGTTTCATTAGGTGAAAGAATTCTTTCTACCCAGCTAAATGTTCTTGGCATAATTGTCATGCCCCCAGATTCTCTATGCCCTGCACAATGTGCATGATTACTGCAGGAGCTCTATCAGGTAATATGTCTGCCGTGCGATCCAGGAACAGCCTGCAGGGGTGTACACGACAGTCCTGCACTAATCATGCACGGACTAAGCCCTGGTATGCAAATTACCTAATTTGCAGAAGAAATCCTTGCAAATGAGGTGATTTTGCAATCCAGGAAGCTTGCAATAGTCTGTGCAAGACAAGTGCTATCTGCAGAAATGTACTCAGTAGCCGAGTGCATTTCTGCAAATTACAAAACGGAGACATGACAGCTCCAAATAAAGGCTGCATATCATTGAGGAAGCAAGCCAATGGCCAAGTATAAGGTCAATGGCATTGCAAACCACACAAAAAAACAAAAAAATGTATTTTTTTTTTCACCGAACTCTGCTGTTTAAGCATAGGGCAGCGGCGCGCAAACAGGATCAGGGGGGAAATAAACCTAAAATAAGCATTCTAACTAAAATCAGTATTCTGCTATGCAAGTCAAAGGCAGGCAGAAGACTACCAGGCCAGTGAGTATTGGTTGCTAATAAGGGGGGTGGCTCAGTGTGAGACATGTAACTATGCATTAGCAGGCAATCTTATGCAAATGAGGGGAAGGATAGTGAATCCCGGTTTTCCCCAGCATGTGAGGCAGGTCCCAACAGTGTAAGCGTAAGAATACATGGGTGCAAGCGTAGGAGGTAGGTGACATCATGGGAATGTGTGTCAGGCATACTGTAAGCGGAATGGAGCCCTGTGGCTCAGGTTTGCTCCTAGCTTAGCAGAGCTAAGCTAGAGGGTGTGTCTAAACCTGTCTAGCAGTGTTTAGGAAGGCTAAGCGAGTGTGCGGCTGCGCAGTGGGTTTAACAGGAAGAAAAAAAAAGTTAAACCAGGAAATAGCAGCAGTGTGCACATTTGAGCACTCTGTGCAGGGCGCACACAGGTTTAAACAGGGAGGTAATGGTAAGGGAAAACAGCAGTAGGAAGGTAATCAAGGTGAACTAGTTTAGCAGGCAGGTGAAATGTATCAGACCCAGACAATTGCACAGGCAGCAGACCAGCCCAGCCCAGAACACTACTATAAACTAAGAAAACACCTTCCCGTCTGGTTTTTCCCACACTCTACACCACCGTTGTATACAAGTGGGGAAATTTTAACAGACCTACAAAATGAGAAGGGCTGCAGCAGGCAACATAAAACAGTATGTACAAGAGGCTGAGGGTGGTGTGGATGTCAATGCTGTCAAACAACCCACAGTGAGGAGACGGAGAAGAGTGTACAGACCCAGGGTAACCTACCAGGGGCTACATGAACTGGAGATAGTGGAGTGCTATAGGGTGGACAGAGACCTCCTACAGCAAATTGTTGAGCTGTGCCGGCCACACCTGACACATCAAACTGACCAAGGGGAACCCATCTCAGTGGATACCAGGGTATGTGTAGGCCTAGGTATACTAGCCACAGGTACCTCCCAAAGCACAACTGGGGATATCATGGGGATCTCACAAGCATCAGCATCCCACCAGTTCCTGGATGCCATGTCAGCGAGCACGTATATTTCCTCAACACCTGTGAGGTGTTGACTAGCAATATGCATCTCTTCCACCAAATAACAGAATAACCTGGGGTAGTGGGTGCTATAGACTGCATGCACATATACATCAAACAACCACCCGGTGAGCAGGGTAGGGCCTACATCAACTGCAGGGGCATCCCCTCTATCAACTGCCAAGTCGTATGTGATGCCCAGGGCATTATAATGAATGTGTGTGCTGGCTGCCCTGGAAGCTATGGCGATTCACACACATTTGCCAATGTGGACATCCCCTATGGTCACCTAGTGAGGGATGCTGGCTGCACACTGGAGCCGTGGCTGATGACACCCATCAGAAATGCACACACACCTGAACAACAACCCCATAATGAAGCACAGGCCAGACATAATAGAGCATGTGTTTGGGATGTTCAGGTGTGTGGCAGGGCCACACAGCCCCCCACCAATGCCAAGGCCTGCACAGGCACAGAGTGACTCAGAGGAGGAACAAACTGAGCTTGCCCCAGTAGGCAGAAGGAGGTGTGCCCAGTATGCCCTGGCCTTGGCAAAGAGGCAACGCATAGCACATGCACTGACACAGTAGGGACCCAGGGAATGACACCTCTGTCTGACTCGCACATACAGTAAAGTGATGCCAAACATGACACTACCTGTGCTCAACCATGAATAGGGAGTGTACTATGTGCGTCTGACATAGGCAGCCCTCCAGATACCTTTAAGGTAAGTCAATCAACCTACCAATTGCCAAATGGAGTAGAATGTGTTGTTACCTGTAGCTATGATATGGATGTGAGCATACAAGGGAATTGGGTGGCCAAATGTTATGGCAGCAGAAAGTAGACACCCATAGTGGCACCATGACATCTGTAACACATACTGGAGTCACTATAGTAGCCAGTACTACACAGGGTGACAAAACCCACTGCAGGAAATGGGCTGAGCGACGTGTGTCCGTAAGACCCACACATGTCAGTCAGGATGGTTCACATACCCAACAGTCTTAGCCAGCAGGACAGGTGTAGACAAACCCAAACAGAGCCTGTGTCATGGCCTCAGAATGATGGCTATGGTTAACCCCCCCCCCCCAGGCCTACACAGACAGACCACAGCAGGGCAGGCAGTGGAATGTTAGTTCTGAAGGGTAGGAAGTCAGACAATAATATGTAGGGCAACCAAAGGCATGATCTGTAGTACACTGATATGTCTCTAGTCAGCATGATAGTTAGCAATGCAGAATGAAATGGAGTACCTGACATACCAGTACAGTCATAGCAAATGTGTACGTGTCACGTGTGCCCTCCCACATCCTATATAGTAATGTAATGACAGTCAGATGTGCCCCCCCAACCCTGTGTAGAAATGTAGAAATAGTCAGGTGTGCCCCCCACCATCCTACATAGTAATGTAATAACAGTCAGGTGTGCCCCTCACTCCTGTGTAGAAATGTAGAAATAGTCAGGTGTGCCCCTCCCCGCTATGCAGAAATGTAGTAACAGTCAAAGCCAAATGATCGATGGATACCCTGCAGAGACAACATGCTACTTGTCGGTGTACAACACAAAGGTCGGCACTGCAGCACAAACTACCTGGACACGATCCACACATTCAATACAGATGGCCATACTGGGCATGCTCACACACTTAGAGAAATGAAGGCAGTGTCAGTCAACAACATACTGAAAGGTCATACTGGGCATGCTCATACACTTAGAGAAATGAAGGCCATGACTGCAAACACCAGTGGACCAGACATATCTGGCAGTTGTAGTTGTTAGTGTAGACACTCGTCAGTATGCACCACTCATGTCTTGCACACACACAGTGGATAAGAATACAGACATATATGTCAGGACAACACACTATAATAAGCCAAAGGTAGATGTACATAGATGTGTGGAAGAGGGTGACTGTGACAAGGAGCCATCCAGGCCTGTCCCACCCAGCACACAGCCAAAGGGCCCCAAACACATGAGCTGCAGATGTCACTCATTGCAGATACTAGCCACCAGTATCTGTCAGCATTACAGACTGTGGTGCACGTGCCAGCTGTGCAACATGACTGTACAAGGAAGTAGTCATCTAGCAGCTGTATACATGTACCTGTGACATATGACCCCATGTGTGCCCGCATGTGGCGTGTCAACCCGCAGATGAATGGGTTATGGCCCATGAACACACCACCCTCCCCATAGCACTGCTATGACAAGCCTGCTAAGGTCATCCAATGTGAAATGCACCTTTGGCAGAGTAGTAGCCCAGTAATCTCCGTAGCACATCCTGTAACTGCATACTGCTGTAGTGTGATAAAGTACTTAGGAATTCTAACCCCAGACTTGGCAAGTGTAAGTGTGTGTGTTTGTGTGCATGTCTGTCTCTGTGTAGAGAGCAATGCTTTTTAGGGTACTCACACACCTTACAATTCATATAATCAACTTTGGCAAGGCTGCTGATGTCATCCAATGTGATATACACCTTTGAGGAAGGAGTACTCCAGTAATCTTCGTGGTGCATGCTATAACTGCGTAGTGCTGTAGTGTAATAAACTAGTTAAGTAGGGGTTCTATTCCCAGACATTGTAAGTGTGAATGTTTGTGTGTGCTCCTTTGTCAGAGTAGGGAGCAATGTTTTTGAGGCCATTCACAGGCACTACAACCTCCATTGCCCTACTTTGGCATGTCTGCCAATATCATCAACTGTGAAATACACCTTTGGGGTAAAAATATCCCAGTAATCTCTGTGGTGCATGCTATAACTGCATAATGCTGTAGTGTAATAAATTAGGTAGGGGTTCTATTCCCAGACATTGTAAGTGTGAATCTTTGTGTGTTCCTTTGTCAGAGTAGGGAGCAATGTTTTTGAGTCCATTCACAGGCACTACAACCTCCATTGCCCTACTTTGGCATGTCTGCTGACATCATCAACTGAGAAATACACCATTGGGGTAGAAATATCCCACTAATCTCTGTGGTGCTTGCTATAACTGCATACTGCTGTAGTGTGATAAAGTAGCTAGGTAGGTGTTCTAACCCCATTCATGGCAATTGTGCTTGTCTGACTGTCTCTGACTGTGTAGAGAGCAATGCTTTTTAGGGTACTCACACTCCTTACAATTCATATACTCAACTTTGCCAAACCTGCTGATGTCACCAACCTAGAAATACACCTCTGGGAAGGTTGTAGCCCAGTAATCTCTGTAGCGCGTCTGGTAACTGCATACTGCTGGAGTGTGGCAGTTCTGGATGTTTTGTGTGTGTTGCAATGTCTGTGAATGGAGCAATACATTATAGGCTAGTCACATGCCCTACTTTGGTAATCCTGCTGATGTCCTCCATTGTGAAATACACCTTTGGGGAAGGAGTTCTCTAGTAATCCCCATGGTGCGCCCTATAACAGCTCCATGCTGTAGTGTGATATAGAACTCGGTCAGGGGTTCTATACCCACACATGTCGGTTGTGGATGTATTGAGTGTATTGCACTGTCTGTGTAGGGAGCAATGCATTTTAGGCTACTCACTCGCAGTACATTTGAAATGCCCTACTTTGGTAATCCTGCTGCTGTCATCCATTGTGAAATACATCTTTGGGGAAGGAGTACTCCAGTAATGTCCATGGTACATACTATAACTGTGTAGTGTAATAAACTAGTTAGGTAGGGGTTCTACTCCAAGACATGACAGGTGTGTGTGAGTTTGTAACATGTATCCTGTGTAGAGGTGGTTGTGAGTGTGTGACACCCGTGGCAAATGTGGAGCGGGTTTTGCATATTTCTTATATGGTGGCCCGACTATATATCACAATGTCAACCGTACTGGGATAACAGATGTAAAATAGCTGAGAGGCTGGGGTGCAAAGCCATACCCATACATGTGACATCAAGGCCAGGCAATGACAGCAACCCCAGTATTACCCAGATCACACTCTCTACCCATGTGTCATACACACACAGCCAATATGTCAGTAGTATACTGTATATTGGCCACTGATAGTGACTATGGAGTGATAGCAGTGGGCTACAGAGGGAATGTCACCCTGACCATCTGTCCAATATGCATGTACATGCAGACAGTGCACCTCCCCCATGTTCCCCAATGGACACCTGCACCACCTGTGGTGCCTTCACATCTGACCCACAACGGACATATCATGCCTGACAACATGCTCTGTATGGACAGATGCCACTGACACCAGGGAATGCTGTTAACATGCTATCAATGTAGGTGCAGGGTAAACCTGCTGCCCATTACCCAGTTCCTATCACAGGTGGGCAACACTGGCACATCTGATAATCCATGTTCAACATGGGCCAGACACCCCAGGT
>NC_056725.1:1523817663-1523952598 GCF_019279795.1 Protopterus annectens | reverse complement strand
GCATAACCAACCTACCCCACGAAACCATCCTGCTATCAACATCCTCTGTAGTTATATTCCACCAGGAAATAACTCACCTATAACAGAAGAGATACTACAATGGGCCACAATCAACCTACTCCAAGAAACCATTCTGCTATCAACATCCTCTGTAGATATATTCCTCCAGGAAATAACTCACCTATAATAGAAGAGATACACAATATACCTACCCCAAGAAACCATCCTATCATCAACATCCTCTGTAGTTATATTCATCCAGGAAATAACTCACCTATAATAGAAGAGACACACACAATATACCTACCCCAAGAAACCATCCTGCTATCAACATCCTCTGTAGTTATATTCATCCAGGAAATAACTCACCTCTTATAGAAGAGATACACAATATACCTACCCCAAGAAACCATCCTGCTATCAACATCCTCTGTAGTTATATTCCTCCAGGAAATAACTCACCTATAATAGAAGAGATACTACAATGGGCCACAATCAACCTACCCCAAGAAACCGTTCTGCTAGGCGACCTAAACTTAGACTGGCTAGCCTGCAACTCCAACAACCCCTCAAACCATATTAACTTATTTGGATTATCACAACTAATCCAAGAACCCACCAGAGCAGACAAAAAATCCAATAGAGCCTCCATTCTAGATTGGACACTAGTTAATATCATCAGGATATAAAAGTGTTTACTGATGTATCTGGTACCTCTCCTTATGCCTTCAAAGAATAAATTATTACATCAAGCAGCTTTCTTATATACTCATACTTAATACATTCAATTAATCATCATTCAGTGACCAGTCTATAATTTTAAGTGCCGCCCATGTTTAACTATGCATAATACATTTTATGCAAAGTTACAAAATTACTAAGATGGATCCCACCTACTTTCTGACATGAAAAAGGAGACAACAACAACATCATTCCATTCCCATTAATAAAATGTGAGCATTCTCAGCCATACAAATAATGTCAGTTTACCTATTGTAAACATTAGTGCCTAGCTCCATATTTAAACCTTTGGGATATAATGTCCTGAAGTTTATTATACATTTGGACTCCAATATTAACAACTTGTTAATATCCACCTCCCTGTTATTGGATTTAGGTTTAGCCAACACACTGAAAAAAAAAGTTTCTACTGAACCACTATGTGCCTGAATAAAATGTGTGGCTACTGGATTTTCCATCCTATTCCTTCTTATGTCACTCAAATGTTCTATGATTCTTTTCTTGACAGCTCTTTTAGTCTGTCCGATGTACCATTTTATCTGCGAGCACCCACAACCTATAATGTAGACAATTCCACTAGATTCACAAGTGCATGCTTCACTTGCTCTATAAACCTTGCCATTAATGTTGACCCCATCTAAGTTTTTTTATTTTCTCACAAACTATACAGTTTCTACATGGAAAACTTCCCTTAGCATTTTGTACTTTATATGGTTTGCCATATGATAAAAGTTCTTTTAAATTACTGGATCTCCCATAGCAAAACACCATCCTTTCCGGGAAGACGTCCCCATACTTTTCATCATTCAAAACTATCGGCCAATACCGGCACACTAACTCCTTTAGTTTATCCGAAAAGGGAGAATATTTGGTAACAAAGAAAAGAGAATTTTGCCTTTCCATCTCCTTGCTCGAGTTGACATAATGCCATCTAGTACATTCCACTCCCTCCCTGGTGCTCCACGATAGGCCTAACTTTCTCCTGGCCTTGCTTTCCACAGCCATTAAAACATCTTCCTGATAGCCTCTTACATATAACTTGTTCTTTACCCTGCTGAACTCATTCAGCAGTTCATCTTTATCTGATGCATTATTGGCTATTCTTAAAAACTCACCGTTAAGGCAAAGATACCAAAAGATGGGGGGGGGGGGGGGGTGCATACAATCTGTTGTCAAAAAATTGTTCACAGCCGTTTCCTTAGTGTATGGTCTATGAGCCACCCTAGAATTGTCATCCACAAAGAATTCCAAGTCCAAATAATGTATAACCTCTTTACTCGTCTTGTACATGAATTCTAAGCCAAATTGATTATCCTGCAAAATGTTAATAAAGTTGTCAAACTCTTCCATATTTCCGCTACAAATGAATATAAGATCATCAATGTATCTTTTAAAAAATACCACCTTGTTCTTATAAAATGTCATGTTATACAATTTCATTCTCTCAAAATAATCCATGAATAACACTGCATATACGGAGCATACGCAGCTCCCATTGCAGTCCCTTCCAACTGCAAATAATGATTTCCATCAAACATAAAACAGTTGTGCGTTAATGAAAACTCTAGGAGACGGATCAAGAAATCTATTCTCGGACCCTCCCCCAACACGTTACTAATGGCTCTCAAACCCCATTTATGTTTTATGCTCATATACAGGGATTCATGATTACCCAATTGCTGCCCTTATCGGCTTCTGTGAACACATATTCCCTTCTGCTACCTCTTAGTCGTTGAAGAGTTTCCCATTGTACTTTGGTTAAATTAAAAGACTAGAATTTCCTTTTAAATGCATCATATTCTTTTTCTACCTGTTTGCATAACACTTTCTCAAACATTAAAGCATTATTAGACATATTAGGTGGCATAAACGTACTGTTATAAGGTACAGGCAGCATTATCATTTTGCCATACCCAGTAAAAAATACGGGAATTGCCTCCATTTTGTTAGTGCCCTCTTCCAAGGTGTCATCATACAAATCTGAATCATCATACTCATATATAGACAAGTTTAACAAAAGACTATCGGTACTATCAAAGGAACCATTTGCATCAAGTTCCCTTTCCAATGTGTTGGCATTGACATTTTTTTTTTTTTTGGAGGTCAACGTGTGTTTTGAACACTAGTTAATATCCCCACAGAAAATTATCATGTGGGCTGCTTACCTGATATATTGAGTGATCACTGCCCTACATTCCTCCTTCGTAAACAGGCAGGATGGCATAATGGTTAAGGTGTTTACCTGGCAAACACAAGGTGCAGGGTTTGATTCTCACGTGGGGTAAATGGCTTGGCTTAAAATGCCCAACAAGGGGCAATTAGCCAAGTACTAACCTATGAACCTATAATACCCAAACCCATGCTATTCAAGGAGACTAGGGACAAGCACAAAGTCAATCCACAAACTCTTAACAGTATGCTCCAGCAACAGGACTGGAATCCACTAAAAACTCTACCTTTAGACCAGGCAGTTGATTTTTTTAACACTCCTTTTATGAATGTACTAAATATACTAGCTCCCATCAGGAAACTCAGGACTAAAGTCAACTATGCCCCATGGCTAAATAGGACAACAAAAGCCTTAATAAAAGCCAGAGAAAATGCCTGGAAAAAGAATA
This sequence comes from Protopterus annectens, assembly GCF_019279795.1. NCBI lineage: Eukaryota > Metazoa > Chordata > Ceratodontiformes > Protopteridae > Protopterus > Protopterus annectens. Next base: position 1,523,949,239 of record NC_056725.1, on the reverse strand, counting down.
ACACTATCCAAGACAGACAGAAATATCAAGAACTATGAAATAAGGCCAAAACCCAAACAAAAGTAGATAAAAAGAACTACTTCTTAGACATCCAAAAATAACACTTTAGAAACCCCCCAAAAGTTCTGGCAGGCCATCAATACCCTTCTAAAACCTGGCAAAACCACAACCCCATCTCCCAGCAACAATTCTGATAATGATAGCATAGCTTCAGAATTCAACCATCACTTCACAGAATCTATCCTCGCACTATCTATCCAACTATCTAACAAGAACACTAAAACCACCCCAACTGTAGAACACACTAACATATCCACCTTCACACTCACCTGTACCAACCTATTCAGTTAAAAAGCTACTCTCTAAACTAAAACCCACCACACTCACAGCAGATGGTTTACCCACAATATTTCAAAAATTAGCTGCCGAATCACTAGCCTACCCTGTCTCAATTCTTATAAACCACACTATACAAGAAACCTACGTAACCCATCTATGGAAAGTGTCACATATAATTCCCCTTCACAAAGGCGGAAACTCCTATGAACTATCAAACTACCAGCCAATTTCTATCTTGTCCTTCCTTTCCAAGCTTCTGCAGAAATGTATTCACACCCAGGTAATGCACTTCTTATCCTCACATAACCTCCTCTCCCCCACACAGCATGGTTTCTGCCCAAACCATAGCACAACCACTGCTCTACTCTCCTTTACCAATCAGATTAACCATCTAAGAAACAACAACAAATTTGTCTCAGCCATATTCCTAGATCTATCAAAAGTGTTTGATATGGTCTCCCATAACCTACTCGTAGGCACTCTGTCAACCTTATCCTTCACCCCCTTTACTACTTCATGGTTTAGAAGCTATCTCTCTGACAGAAAACAATCAGTTAAATGGCAAAGTACACTATCTTCTCTATTACCAGCTACCATAAGCATCTCACAAGGATCAATACTGGGTCCTCTACTATTCACCATTTTCACTAACAAACTATATACTTCCACCCTGCATGCATCACTTATACAGTACGGAGATGGCTCAACCATAATCTTCTCAGCCCCACCCATAACCACTCTTCAAAAGCTCACCCAAGAATCCTTCTGCTCTGTGGAACAATGTATTACTGATATCCAACTCATTCTAAACCCCAACAAGACCAAATTACTCCTTTTTACCCCCCAACAAATCCAAATCCACGCCTCTTACCTTCACTAGTACCTCCAAAAATGGGACCACAATCTTCCCCTCCCCTCACACTAAGCTGCTTGGGGTTGAAATAAATAATCTAAACTTTAATGTCCATATCTTACAAACCATCACATAGGTACATAAGAAACTAGGAACCCTATACAAACACAAACAGTTCCTATCAGACCAAGCTAGAATCTCCTTAGCCCAAACCCACCTCTTGTCTACCCTAATGTATGCATCACCAATCCTAATTCATATCAGGAAAACAGACCTAAACAAACTAGTCATGTTACAATAAAATTGCAAATTTCGCTAACAACTCCACTTTTAGAAGTCATCACTGTCTTGTCCTGAAGCAACTACAGTGGTTAGAACTCCCTCAGCTAATTAGCTATCACCAATTAGTCCTCACCTTCAACACAATAAGGAACCCTCAGAAAACCCCAGCCCTAAACCAACTTCTAAACCAATATTCTGCAAATCGCCCTCTACGCTCATCCAACAAAGCCCTGCTCTGCATAACCAAAGCCAATAACACTGCAGAGAACAGTCTGTTCTCCCACACCATTGCTAGGGAATGGAATAACTTACCCCAAAGTATCTCCTCTGCACCATCCATCTCACTTTTCAAGATCTCACTAAAGTCACACCTCTTGCAATCATGGCTCTGTCCCTGTATCACATAAAATCTTTTCTGTTCTCCTCCTAACTTGCCACACCTCATCTCCTCACTGCTTACCTCAGCTATTCTCTACTACTCAAAGGGTTTATATTATAACATCATAGTAAAACACTGAATGTTATGATATCAAACCCAAAACAGCGAATGCTGAAAATAGCGAAGCTGCAGAACATCAACTTCTTTCCTAGGGAAAGAATTTTGTGGGCTGTTTCTGCCGCTTCGCTATTTTCTCCAATGTGGTGCAAAGGTTACGGACTGGGTTAAGGTAAGTGTGCAAACGGACCTGTTAAAGTGAGTGTGGGAATGGGATAGTTAGGGACCTTAGGGTTAGGGAGCGGGTAAGGTGAGTGTGTGATAGGGGCCTTAGGGTTAGGGAGCGGGTAAGGTGAGTGTTCGATAGTTAGGGACCTTAGGGTTAGGGAGCGGGTAAGGTGAGTGTTCGATAGTTAGGGACCTTAGGGTTAGGGAGCAGGTAAGGTGAGTGCGCAATAGTTAGGGACCTTAGGGTTAGGGAATGGGTAAGGTGAGTGTGCGATAGTTACGGACTTTAGGGTTAAGAAGCAGGTAAGGTGAGTGTGTGATAGTTATGGACCTTAGGGTTAGGGTTTGGGTTAAGGTAAGTGGATAGATAGTAGTGTATGCATGGTTTAGTGTAGGGTTAGAAGTAGGATTTTAAGTCTATAGGTGTGGATTACTTTTTTTGGTGTGCTTGTGTTGTGTGTGCGTTTCTTGGAACAGCAAATTTTTTCCCTGGGAAAAAATTCACTGTTCTGATCTTTCGATTATATCACATTTCGAAATTCCAAGTTTGAGCTTATGGTGTTCGATATTTTGGGATTTCAATTATGTGATATAAACCCCTACTCAAATACTCCCTGTCAGGAACTACTATCCTACAAACGATTTCTCACCCTATGACATATCTCCCGAATAGTTTTATTTTCCAGATTCCATTCCTTCATTTTTATGCTTTGTGCTACCAATAGGGAATTCAAAGTTTTGCTATCTATATACCAAGCTTGCTCAAATCAAACTAAGGTACAAAAAATCTCCTTGATTGTATATATGCCACTGTATAGACATTTTCTGTCATGGAGCTCTGATTGTATATATATATATATATATATATATGCCTCTGTACAGAATTTTTTTTGTCATTTGTTGTATTTGTACTGTTATGTTATGGAGCTTTTCTCCCCGGGCCTCCGCTGTAAATGGACCTTGTTCCAGTCGGACTTTCCCGGTAAACAAATGTAAAATAAAAATAAAATAATTGGAGTGATGTATTCAGTGGAAAATCTGCAGAAGGAATGTGGAAAGTTTTGAAAGAGAAATTGTATGACTTCAAAAAATCTGAAAAATATTTAAGATCAGGATCTAGGCACACAACATCAGGAGGATATGCTTCTATAAGATATTTGATTAAGGTGAGAGACAAAAATATAAAAAATGGAATAGTGGTAGAACTACAACTTTGCAAAAATAAATAAATAAGCTGAACAGACAAATTAAACAGTGTGGGACAAGATCAAGAAAAAAACTGAAGAGAATTTATATAAAGATATTGAGCATAATAGGAAATCTTTTTATAGATATAGAAGATGTGGAAGGTGTAAAGACATTCAGTTTGATAAACTGTGTAGATTCTAAAATGTATCTATTCTCAGACACAACAGATTATAGATATATTTATAAAATCTTATGCAAAACAATTTGGCTCCACAAAAAGGATGAAGAGACTTCTTAGTGGCATACAGGTAACCTCAGACACTGAAAACAAATTAGATTATATTGGAAAAGAACAGTGCAAACTGAATCCAAGCAAAGCACAGGGAGGAGCTGGAATTAGTAATAATGACCTGAGAGCACTTCAGCAAGAACTTACAGTACCATTATATCTATTATTTACTAGGTTGTATAAATATGGGGAGACTCCTCAAAACTGGAGACATGCACTTATTAAACCTGTCTTTAAGGGAAAGGGGAGTAGGACAAACCAAGAGTCATATAGACCCCTTAAGTCTAAGAAGACAATATTGGATAAGTAACTGTCAGAATTGAAAAGGTTGGGACTTGAATACACACATTGGCCTGCACATGATGAAAATAGATCCATAACCACCTGTAACATGATGCTCTATAAGCTATGATGTAATTTATATAGATTTGATTTCAACATTTGATAGGGTCCTGCACAAAACACTGATTAATAAAGTTGAAGAACTAGGTATCGATGTACTGTTAATAAGATGAATAGCTGTACAGCTTACAAACAGGACATGGCAAGTATCATACAGCAATTGGACAGGTGAAATTATTGGTTACAGTCAGGGTGTCCCACAGGGCTCTGTACTAGGCCCATGCATGCTTAGATACATTGTATATTTCTGATCTATCTTTTTCATCTGAGGTGTTTTACAGTCTTTATGCAGATGACTGGAAATTGGGTAAACTGATTATATGTTACATATAGGTTTTGTCTGCAAAAGAACTTGACTAAATTGACCATTTGGGCACAGGAGAATAATATGCTGATAAATATATCAAAACTAAGCATATGAGATTTCGGATACATAAACTGAAAGGGGAATATTTAATACAGCACACAGTGATTGAAATTGTAGATTCATTTAAGGACCTGGGTATATCCAACTTTGAGTTTTTCTAATCAAATCAACCAACTGGTTAACGATAGTTATAGGACTACAGGTTGCATAAAAAGATTTATATAGTCTAAGATATCAGAAATGATGATGTCATTACTTGTTAGTTACATTAGACCCAGTTGGAGTATAGAATAACAATATGAAAACCTTGTAAGAAAACAAGCATGAGTAAACTGGAAAAAGTACAGCAGGAATATACCAAGGACATCAATGGATGTGAAATTTAAGTTGTTATGAAAGACTAAAATATCTGAACTTGTACAGTGTCGCATATAGATATTTAAGAGGAGACCTTATTCAAATATATAGGGAATTTAAAGACAACCACCTCTGGGAATGTTTGGGGTTATCAAATACTAGTAGAGGATCATCAGACAACCTATATAAAAGACTTGATAAAAATGAAAAGTGTAGTAATTAATTCTCTGAGAGAGCACCTGATACATGGAATAGACCACCAAATTACATTAATGCAAGTGCTACTTTAGATATTTTTAATTACAGCCCGGACAGTTATTATGGGAACTGCTTTGGTATATTCACAGGCTAGAAGGGCATTAATGTCTGTGCTTGAAAAATTTGTATGTATGTATGTATTTATGTACATAACCTCAACAGATGTCAGATAAGAGATGTCCAATAGGAAGTATGACGCACATCCCCATATAAAAAGAAGTAACTCATTTCACAGAATCAGAGAAGTACATGCAAAACAGTAGCTAAGTAAGGTATTTGGTCTAGTTCTGTGAACAACCAGTAGCTCTTTGGCCAATGAACTGAGTGGCCTCACTTGACTATAGGCAGCCAGTAGCGCTTCATCACAGCCTATCCAGTCTTGTATACGGAATATTTACTTGCTCAGTAACTTCATGCTTTTTATAAATAAGCAAGGCAAACATGTTATAAATTTTCAAATGGTTTACAAAAATACCATGTGACAATCAAGCATAATTAGCAATCACTAGAATCACTGTAGCTTGTGACTATAACTTATCAAATGTATCCTTGTAATGTTAACTCTATGGATGACGCATATGTTTCCATATATACATATATTTTTTTATCCAGAAGCAAGATGTAAATTGCCCATGCTGATTTTAAGATGTCTGGAAGTGTAACCTCTGAAAGTAAACAGCTGCTCTTGAAACTACCATCAGCGATACATACAAAGTACAGTGATTTATTTAGGAACTTAACATAACTGTAGATGTTTGAGTAATTCCACTGTTGCAATCTTCACTTCTTGGGATTTCCTGACCTGCAGGTAGCCAATGGTCTGATAGTCTTTTAGAACTCTGCCCAAGCCCACTGCTTCACTGAAGCCTTCCCCAGTTGTGAATACTACAGTAGCATAAAGGATGCATCAGCCAAAGTCATCTTCAGATGTTTATTGGCATGCAGCTAGCATTGCTGTGTTTGTTTTTAGCTGCATCTGTCTGACAGCCAATTTACTTTCAGGGAAACAGATAAATACTCTATAGGAGGTTTTTCTTGTTTTTTTATGGCTAATTGATAAGTGTTAACACATACTACAGTGAACATCTGTTTACTTATTTGGGTGACATGATATAGATGTAATGTAAATTGCTATTCCCACTCTGTGGTAAAAGTAGCAACTGAACTGAATGTCCAGCCATATATTTCACAGGATTTATGTATGCATTTGCATGATTGTGCAATATTACAGTACAGTTATTTCACAAAATAAACCCATTTCAAAGCAAATTTCACAAAGGACAGTATTGTGAAGAGTTTATTATGCATTTGAATGTTATTACAAGTACTGGCTGTGTGTATGTTCATACATAATTACAAGGGCTATTTTCCATGTGTTTGGGCATACTTTGTTGGCATGGCAGACGGATTTTGGAAACCAGCTCCTCCTGTCTTTGATAATAATATTGCAGAAAATTGGAGAGTATTGAGCAAGAGTACACTATTTTCATAGAAGCTCCATTTTCTGATAAAGATGACTGTACAAAGGCATTTATTCTGCTTAATTTAGCTGGTTCAGAGGCCATAGAAAGAGAGCATTCATTTGTGTGTGCACCTGCTGTGTTTGCAGGGGACGGGGAAAACCACCATATAGTGGTACCGGCTGAGTCAAGGGAAGACCCCGAGTGCTTAAAATGTAAAGTTAGAGAAGTACATAACCCCAAAATGAATATTACAATGGAAAGGCACTTGTTTTACACAAGAGATCAAAATCCTGGGGAAACTTTTGCAGTATGTATAACTGACTTGGGAAACAATGCTAAAACATGCAGATTTGGTTATTTAAGGAATGAGTTGATAAAAGACAGACTTATGTGTGGTATTAGAGATGATGCTGTGAGAATGATTTTGCTTTATGACAGTGATTTAACTTTGAATAAAGCCATTGAGATTTGTCGGCTATATGATCTCACAGAAAAGCACAGATATGCTTACAGATGAGAAATGCATGCTTCCAATATCTTCTAAAGCTCATGTTGATAGTATGCAGCACATTGTTAAAAGAAACAGACAGCAACTGTAAACCCTGCAGCAGTCACTGGGAAACCCTGTACCTTTCTAGCAAATTCCAGAGTATGCACAGCCTCAGTGAAGCACAGGAGTGAGTCAGCAAACTCAAAGAATGCACCTCTACCTAGCTTCATAGTCAACTGTTGTAATTGTGGTGCAAATCATGACCCAAAATAGAAAAGTGCTTAGCTTTTGGTCAACAATTCCAAAAATGCAATAAGTGGAATCATTTCATAAGGTTTTGTAAATCAAATAAGGGGCATTCTTTTATTAAAAGAGAACACTCAGAGACAAGTAAAGCTGCGGTGGTGCAGCGGTAGCATTGTCGCCTCACAGCAAGAGGTTCTCCCATTCGATTCTCGGCTGAAGCGCCTTCTGTGTGGAGTCTGCATGTCCTCCCCATGGTTGAGTGGCATTCGAAAGACATGCACGAATGGGCGTGCCATCGTTGAAGGTTGGGCATTGGGCTGGCACCTCGGCACCGTAAAAATCAACTGCCAATCATCAGCAGACCGGAGTTCCGCTGTGGCGACCCCTAACCAAGAAAAGCCAAAAGAAGAAGAACAACATAATAAATAGAAATATGCTGCAACCAATACTCGAGTGTACAGCATGATCTGAAACAAACTAAAAGAAATAAATAATTCTTAACTTCAAATCAACTTTAAAGTGAATAATAGGAAATGAATACAGTAATCAATCAGCTGTCTCTCTAATACAACTGAAACACAATAAAAACCCAGGGAAAAAATCACAACAGATAAAACCAGGGCAACTTAGCTATGTGTACAATTAACCACAAAACTGATATATTTCAGATGTGACAGTGAATTTCAAGTCAGGTGAAATAAACTGACTAAAAATAAGGCAACACTGATGAAAAAGATGGGGAAAATAGTAAGAAGTATAGGACAAATGGGAGGAAGTTATCAAGAACAACCTATGGAAGAAATCAGGAAATAAACACATAGCATGACTTTGGAGCAAGTTACAAATTTCTTATTAGGCATATCATGAAAAAGAAATTAGGGGCAGGAACTGTGAGAGTTAAGAAGAAAGGAGACAGAAAGAAAGCCAAGACTAGAAAAAATAAAGCCATATTATTTTGCTGTTTTTACTTCAAGATATTTATAACCACTTTCTTCCAGCTTAGATGACACAGTCATTTTAATTCTTACCCCAATCCAAGTACTTTCCTCAACATTCTAAATATATCAACACTACTAGATTCTGTTTTGCATTTCAAAATTCATTTTCAGCATACAAACACTGGATACATGATTTACCTCCACAATTCTGGATTAAATACTGATAGTATATGCTGGCAACTTTCTTTAAATACCTGTCTTCTCATTCAATCCCATTTGTTACAATCATTCAGATATAGGGCTGCTCTGTTGGTAGAATCATTTCCTCTAAGCAGTATCAATCAAGTCAGTCATATCATGCCAATGGCACCTGTTACCAGAAGTCTTCAAATGCTCATATCTCCTTCTCCTTCATCAATAATACACCATAACCTTGTTATTTAACATTCTGTCAACATCGGCATCCTCATGCAGAAGAGAAGCATAAACAATGCAGACATGACTCGCAGGTCAAACTCTAGCCAGAACAGACGGACTTCAATTTATGTTGAATGCTATTTTTTTGTACTCTAATGGAGCTTTTCTCCCCGGGTCACTGCTGAAAAATGGCTTCTGCCCAGCCAGACTAACCCGGTCAACAAATGTAAAATAAATAAATCAATTTGTAAGTTCTGCACAAGTGGGTTGACTGATCTTATAATGTAAGCACTTTTTATTAGTACAATTTCTTTATTCAGTTTGTGTTAGTCATAATTCATGAGACGGCTCTTCATTTTTTTTATATCTGCTCTGTAGCACCAAACTCAACTGCACTTTAACAAACTTTATACACACACACACACATATATATATATATATATATATATATATATATATATAAAACCAGAACCAAAAAAACATGGTACACGATGATAATGTGCTCGGAGAAATAAATCCACATGACAAGTTCTCCAGCACATAAAAACCAGGAAAGCAGTGATGCCAACTGAATTTATTAAACAAACAGTCCGCTACCCAGACCGGTTTTACCACATGGCATCATCAGTGTGTGTCTCACAGCAACAGTGACCTAGTCAATCTTATACATTCATGTTTAAAGCAACAACCACCCAAAATCATCCCCACATGCGCATAAATTTACATACAACAAAATAAACCCTATTCAAATTACACAACAAAGCTAAATAATACAAAAGCTGAGCAATACAAACAGCTGAAAATAACAAAACAATGAATCTTATGTATCCAAAGAAATATATATATATATTTGTATATTTGTTACCAATGGTCATTGAGACCCGGTTTAAATAAAGCCCCCAAATTTATTATCCATATTTGTTCCTTCTTAGTCAACAATTAATGTTTTTTAACCAAAGTCAAATGATCCCCTTCAATTTTGTCTATCCCCAGAATAACAAAATGGGCTGTATTATGTTGTATAATATGCTTATATAATGCACTTCTGGTTCGCTTACATTTGATATCACTCAAATGTAGTGCTATACGTTGTTTAAAATCACATGATGTCTGTCCTATATAAAACGAACCACATTGGCATACTGCCATATATATTACCCATTCGCTGGTACATGTTATTAAATGCCTAATATCATAGACTTTAGGTGTATTGACTGAGGTAAAAGATTTAGTCCTAGAAATAAGGTTGCAATATTTGCAATGCCCACAGAAAGTGCTACCCACAAATACTTTTCTTGCCATGCTACTATCTGTAATGTGACCTTTTTATATGCCGAAAATGCTGTCCCAATGTTTTACCTTTCCGAAAACTAAACCCACATCTATCACCCAACAATGGTGCAAAAAAAGGATCAGACTTCAAAATGTGCCAGTGTTTAGATATAATCGACTGGATCTTAAATGTATTATTTCCAAATGTAGTCACCAATCTGAGTTTGTCCCTCCATCAGGATTCTTAATCCTGCCCTCATCCAAAAGACTGGACCTAGATGTGGAATGGAAAGGGTTTAAACTCAAACCTTTACTGGCATTTGTGCAGGCCAGAATTAAGGATACCAACCAGTTTTTGAAACTTATGAGTGATTTGCAAATTTCCAATAATACGTATTTGGGGACTCTAGATGTACAAGCATTATATACTATTATCCCACATGAAGGGGGTATTATAGCAACAAAGTATTGGTTGCAGTATCCATTTGTGGTTTTCTGGTAAATTACTGAGGATTGCAGTCATTAAATAATGATATACATTTGAGTTTTATACTTTATATCCCTCAGGAAATGCATGCTAATTCAAGACTCTTATTCAACTATATACCTTCGCAAGGTGGACCCTGTTTTTCCACAAAATCTCACCAAGGCAACACTGATATATCGACTGCATTTATATAGCATATATCATGGACAGAAATAAGTTAAAAACAAAAAAAGATAGCTGGGTGCACAAGACCCAGGATAAAAAAGTGCCCAATCCTGGTAGGAGCACTGGTGCCTGGACTGGAAAAAATGACAAGTGTAGAATCCTCAAAATACAGAAACATTCCTACAATGGGGCCAGGCCAGGTCAGGCCCAGGGGGAGGATCCCCCCCCCCCCCCGTTTTAGAAGGAAGTAGCAGTCCACAAAAATCACAAAAAGTGATAGGCCAAAGAAGAGCCATAAAGACGATAGAGTGGACTATTGAGGATAAGAAATAAATTATGTATAGTTACTATTATGTAAAAAGCCCAGAATTTCCAAACACAGGAGATACAAAATGATTAAGAGAGAAATTAGAGGAAAGAAAAATAATTCTACAAGAAAAACTGTCAGAAACTTCAAATAAAAATTTGAGTCCATTAATACAACATATTTTTGAAAAACAGTATGTAGATCAAGAAACTTTGATCTGTTTGGAAAAAGAAGCATCTGAGGAAGTGTGAAAATATAGACAAAACCTAGAGATATTTGGAAAATATAAAAAAGAAATATGGACATGGGAAAGAAAGACAGATTTGATAAGGTACAATATTTATGCAAAAGAGAAAGCCAAGTTAACTAATATAGAGAAGGCAGCCCCAAAGATATTCAAAGAGAAATACAGGCAAAGGCATCCAGATATGGAAAAGTTCACAAAAAAAAATAATATACAAAGATGGAATGTGGAAAAGAAGATTAGCATAGCAGAAGTTAAAGAAATAGAAGTTGAAGTTATAGAGTGCCTGTGAAGTGAAGGATTCACTGTAGAAGGTCTAAAATAGACTACATCACAGCGTGATGGAGTGAGTCCCCAGAATAAGGAGAAGCAAGAAGATCAGGAGACATCTGAAGAAGAAATATGGACAGGGGAAAGGAAAAAAGATTTAAAATGGTGTAATATTTATGCAAAGGAAAAAGCAAAATTAACCAATACAAAAAGAGCAGCACCAAAGATATTTGAAGAGAAATACAGGCAAAGGAATCTGGATATAGAAAACTTTACAATATAAAAAATAAGAAGACAAAGAGGAAAAGGAGATTAGTAATGGAGAAGTCAAAGAAATAGAAAGTGAGTTATGGAGCACCTGCAGAGAGAAGGATTCAGTGTAGAAAATCCAATACAGAAAGCACCACAACAGGATAAAGCAACGGATATCCAAATTAAAGGGAAACCAGTGGAACAGGAAGCAATTGGTCAGGTGCCAAGATATTTTGGAGCCTTCCACAGGAAACCAGTATAAATGTTCACTTAAAGCTAGACAGCAAGGAAAGGAACAGGAAGCTGATGAAACTCTGATGCAGTCAATGTTAAGGAGTGATAGGCCAGTGAGTTCCCATATAACAGAGCAACAGATGGCACAGAATGAAATGAAGAGAAGGTGCCAAAGGAAGATGCTATAGAACTTTCTATAGAATGCCAACAGGAAATGGAAAACAAGGGATGTGCCCTCAGTTTGGAAGAAAATGAGCTAAGAGAAGAGTTGCTTGATCTAATGGACATGGATAGATATTTTAAGTTCAATGAGAGAAAAAGACTGCAGAAGGTCAATAAATCCCAAAAAGTAAGAAGTCTGATAAAACAAATGAATGCAGTAATTAAGACTGTCCATAGAGATCCATGTGACATAACAGAAGTAAACAGGATATATTACTGTGCAGCTAAATTAATAACTAATAAAGTTCTACCGCAAGATCACAGGGTAGTGAGAGAAAAGAAGGGGAGAAATCGAATACCATCATGGAAGTACTGAATAGAGAAAACTATAAATCAATTAACACAAGAAGTGTCATTGTTAGAAGAGTATAGAAGAGGGAATATATCAACAAAAATACTAAGAAAGATAGATGTGATAAAAGCAATGCACATTATTAGAACAGACCAGGATCTATCATGCACTATTGCAAATAAACTAAAAATGTCATCACAGGCAGGATACACAGATAAATGTAAATTATAAAAAATAAATATATATATATATATATATATATATATATATATATATATATATATAAATATATATATATACATATATAGATATATATGTATATATATATATATATATATATATATATATATATATATATATATATATCAATGAAGCTACTCCAACTAGGTGTCAACACTTCACTTTGTAACTGGATTCTTGACGTTATCACAGACAGACCTCAGAAAGTGTGCATAGGAAATAACTCCTCAGATAGTATCACGCTTAACACTGGAGTTCTACAAGAATGTGTACTAAGTCCCTTGCTGTTCATCCTGTTAAGACATGACTGTACAGCCAGATACAATACAAATCACATCATCAAGTTTGCTGATGACACAGTAATGATGATGAAACGCATACAGAGATGAGGTGGAACAACTGGTGTGGAAATAACAGCTTAGCACTAAATGTGAACAAGACAAAAGACATAATTGTGGTCTAAAAGAAAAATCGCAAGGAACTTTCTCCCCTCACCATCAATGGGGAAACAGTTGAAACAGTGAGAAGCGCGAAGTTTCTGGGAGTGACATCGATGAGGACTTGTGTTGAACACAAATATAAATGCCATGGTCAAGAAAGCGCACCAGAGAGTATACTTTTTAAGAAGGCTGAGGAGAGCGAATCTTCCATTGACAGTTCTCACAGCCTTCTACAGAGGTATGATAGAAAGCATCCTGACAAACAACCTCGTAGTATGGTATGGAAGCTACTCTATGAGTGCAAATCCCTCCAGAGAGTGGTGAAGACAGATGCGGGGATCATTAAGACCACCTTACCATCTATCCATGACTTGAATTTATCCAGATGTCTCAGCAGGGCCAGAGGAATAATTAAAGACTGCACTCAACCTGTTCACATACTGTTCCTGCATCTATCATCCGGAAAGTGCTTCCAAAGCATACGTTGCAGAACTACGAGGTTCAGGAACAGCTTCTTCCCAAATGTCATCAGGCTGCTAAACTCTAGTAACCACTACACTCCATGATGTCCAAATGGGTCAGTAGAAACTGTCTTAAACTGTGCATTAACCTGGTTACCAGTCTCATCTAATACTTAGTGTAATATTCACCATGACTGTAACTTATAGGCCATCTAGGGCAGTAGCAATGCAGTAAAATATCTCTTCTTTCAGTGCAATATATGTTGCGAATTTGTAAATCAACCATAGTGCAATACTCTAATGTTCACAGTGCAATACTCAAATGTCTCTTTCTGTGCAAGGATCAATGCAATGTCTTAACCAAGTACCTGTGCAATACTAAAGTCTCATGCAAGTAAGTGTTCAGCTCGAAAAGTGTTAAAATGTGTTTCTAGTTATGTGCAATATCGTCTGTCTACCTGCATGTTTGTGATGTAATAGCTAGGTGTTATATGTGTAAATGTCTTAAAATAGTCTATATTTTGTCTGCACATTGAGTACGGAGAAACAGAATTTCGTTCAGTTTTTGCACTTGTGTGATTTCTGAATGACAATAAAGCTTACTTTGACTTTGATTAAATATAAGGGAAAAGTACAAAATAAGCAAATTATTGATGACCCAAAAAAAGTTTTATATATAACTGGGAGATAAGGTAAAAGGAATTGAAAGACTGCCAAAAAAAGAGGAAGTAGATACATTTTGGAGAATTATCTATGAAGATCCTATGGAACATAAAGATGATAAATGGATAGAAGAAGTAAAAGAAAGAATAAGAAGTTTAAAGGTACAGGATATGAAATGGGATGAAGTAACAGCCAAGGAGATTGGAACAAAGATAACAAAAGCCTCTAACTGGAAACCCCCAGGCCTAGATGCAGTACCTAACTTTTGGTTAAAAGTATTAACATCTTTGCACAAGGATTTAGCCATGAGTACGAACTATTTATATGCGCACCCCAAACAGACACCAACCTGGCTAACAACAGGAAAAGCAATGCTCCTACTTAAGAGTGAACCTGCAAGCTACCCTAAAAATTATAGACTAATAACTTGCTTTCCGATGACATATAAACTATACATGGGAATTGACTCTGACAATTTATAGTCATTTAGTAGATAACTCAGTTATGGCAGTAGAACAAAATGGCAATAAAAGAAAGTCATATGGAACAAGGATCATCTGTTGTTAAATAAAGTTATAATGGAGAACTGTAAAAAGGGGAAGAATCTAAGTATGGCATGGATTGACTTCAAAAAGCATTTGATAGTATCCCACATTCATGGATAAAACAGTGCTTAAAATGTATAAGATGCACCCTACACTGATTAAATACATTACAGTGACCATGAAACAGTGGCAGACCACTATAAAATTAAGCCATGATAAAGGACAAATTATTATTCCAGGGATAAAAATTCAAATGGGGATATTCCAGGGTGACTTTTTGTCACCACTGCTATTTTGTCTTTCCCTTAACCCAGTTAAGCTGTCTACTTAACAGATGGCTATAATTTGGCTCCTAGACAACAAAGTGTAAAGATTTCTCAAATTCTCTTTGTCAATGATTTAAAACTGCATAGTTTTAGGAAATCTAACTCTGATAACATCACAGCAGGATAGAGCAATGGATAACCAGATTAAGGAGATACCAGTGGAATCCGGGAAACATTTGATCAGTTGCCATATGAAGATACTTTGAAGTCTTCCATAGGGAACCAGTAAAAACACTCAGTTGGAGTTGCACAGCAAGTGAAGGAACAGAAAATGTGGCAATTCTGACACAGTTAATGTTGTGGAGTGATAGGCCAGTGAGTTTCCATATGAAACAGCAATGGATGATACAGGATGAAACTGAAGAGAATGTGGCACAGGAAGACGCTCTGGAATTTTCTGTAGAATGCCCACTGAAATTGGAGAACAAATAATGTGCCCTCAGTTTAGAAAAAAGCAATCTAAGAGAAAAGTTGTTTGATTTAGTAGAGATGGACAGATATATTAAGATCAATGGAAGAAATAGACTACTGAAAGTCAACAAAACCCAAAAAGTTAGAAGTCTGATAAAACAAATGAACACAGTAATTAGGACTGTCCATACAGATTCATATGACATAACAGAACTAAATAGGATATATTACTGTGCATCTAAATTAATAAAGTCTCACCACAAAAACACAGGGCGTAAAAGAAATGAAGGTGAGAAATCAAATGCCATCATGGAAGTATCAAACAGAGAAAACTACAAAGCAATTAAGACAAGAAGTCTTATTGTTAGAAGAGTATATAAGAGGTAACAGATCAAGGAAAATACTCAGAACGATAGACATGAGAAAAGCAATGAGCAGTATCAGAACAGATCACGACCTATCATGCGCTATTGCAAATAAATTAAAAATATCAATCAGCACAGGCAGAAAAACTTAGAAGATATGGAGATATGGAAAGAAGATTTATTTGGCTGTTTGAATATATAATTTGATTTTAAAGATAAACGTGCATATATGTATATATTTTATTTTATATAGATTTGCTGTAAAAAATGAATTTTATGGCATTTTTCATCATGAATGGAATTGGGGGGTGTCTTAGTGTGCCTTTATAATAATTGACATTTAAAGGGGTGTATATAAAGCTGCAATTTTGATGTTGATACCATACCTGTCAACTTCCCTAATTTTGACTCAAATTTCAGGTATGTCCCTCTTAATCCCTACTAAAATTAGTGACATTTGGAGAAAAGGTAGTAAGTTACACTTAATAAATATTGACAATAATTAGAGTTGTAGGCTTCTTTTATATCAGAAAATGTATATTAATTCACATTATCTTATCCTATCCATGTCTCAAGTTAATAGTACTACTATTTTAAAAGTGTCCCTAATTGTCCCTGATTCTGTTGAGATTTGCTCTTGACTGGTTGACAGCTATGGCTGATGATACTTTTATCTGATGAAGTTTCTTTTTGTATGAAACAAAAGCGCTTTTTTTTTTTTGAATAAATAATTGTTTTTGCTTGCCAAGGTTGCTGTGGATTTGTTCAGATATAAAGTCTGTGTGGAAATATTAAGCTCTGTTTTTGCAGTCCATTTCTAACAAGAGTGACTTAAATTAAACTACTTTCCCTTTCTGGAGGCAGCTGGACTCTTCCATTTTGTGAACGGGTATTCTTGTATTTTCTTGTTCTACTGTTTTCAGTTTATTGGTGGATATGTCAACCGATTTGCTTGTGGAAAGATCTAAAATATATTTTCACTGGATTTTTGGGAATTCAATTGGTGATTTGACTTTGTTGATTCAAAAATTATCCCAGCGTCTAGAATGGATTGAGCAAAGCTTACACCCCTCTATTTCAAATGAAATTTTTTTGTCGCATCACAGAGCAGGAATGAAGTGAACAGGACTGTTTCTTCACAAATAAATGATAATAATTCGGAGATGTACAGACATTTGGCAAATATTCCACCTTTGAGTTGTTAACAGATCAGTAATGAACAGAATAGACTATTAGCTGAAAGAACTGCTCAGCAAAATGCTGTACCTGTGCTAAGTGAATGGCTGTGTCAGAGTACATTGTCTGACCAACATAAAATGGGACCTACTGATTTCTCAGACAAACTTTCTGAAGTAGATTATTTATTGTTAAAAATAAAAAAAATTGCAGTTAGATAATACATATTTTTTGCAATGTATTAGATTGACTATTGTACCTAAAGGTTATCATTTGACACTTTCCTACTGGTTTAGTAGTGGATTCATTGTTTCATAAAGAATTGTTAGGAGTTATTTCATAAAGAAAGGATTGAATATCGGCACTTAGTGGTCAAACACAATGAATTACTAATTGATGCACTGTCATGGGACTCAGCTGCATAATATGAGTGTGCAAAGTTCTCAGTTTAAAACTAATGAATATGAGTATACCTGTATGTTTAAGAGTATAGAACAACAACTGAATGTAATTAAGAATAGGAAAATAAAGAAATTAGTGAGAGATCAGAATGCATATAAAGAGAAAACTGCTTATCCTCTGCTCCATTGTTTACAGGAATGGGGGATAGATATGATGTTCCTGGGCCTAATACATCTAGGAAAAATGATAAGGAGAGGAAACTTGTGACTGATATGGATGATGGCGATTTTTTTAGAGACAGAGGGACAACTTCTTCCCAGATGTTCCGAATGTCTGAGGAATTTACAGCAGAAGCAGAGGCATTCTGTCCCTCAATCAAATACACTTTATCAGAACAATCCACCCTGTCAAGGGGGTTTCAAGGCCAGGAGAGGGAACACCAGAACCAGGTTTTAGAATTAATTGAGCTATGGATGATGGCTATGTCTTACCACCTGTTAAAATAACCTTAAATAGTGAGGAAGACTTCAAAATTTATAATTATTCATCAGTACTAATTGATATAGTTTGTGGTGATTCACATGCAAAGGGCCTAGTAAGAAGATGGATTTGTCAAATATGTTAATCGACTTGAGACTTTTTGTGAGGAAACTCAGTTTGAGTTTTGTATTTCAGGATGTGAAGTTGATTACAAAACCATTTAGTATTTCAAGCACTTATAACCCCCCACCACCATTGAATTATTTGTAAGATTGTGTGAACTCGACATACGTAATATCGGTATGTATGGGAATTATATAGAAAATAATATTACTCAGGCTGAGAGGTTAGAGCTTAAAAGATTTAGTGGAGAGAAATCTATATGGATTATGAAGCCTGATAAGGGGGTGGTGTGGTGATAATGAGTAAGGTGGATTACAGTGGTGAGATGAAAGGAATGTTAACAACTGAAACATATGAGCTTAGTTCTTTAAATCAGTTGAATGGTGCCTATAGGGCAATAAAAGGAGCCTTGCAGGATTTATTCATTAAGGGAAGTATCTTAATTGAGGAGTTTAATCTTTGGATGTCCTTTTTCCTAGGATTCCAACAATGTTTGGGTTGCCTAAGCTGCATAAAAATATCCACCAACCACCGATGTGTCCAATAGTAGACACAAGAGGGTCTATCACATATCCCATAGCCAAATTCATTGATATTAAGTTGAAGGATTTAGTGATGAAGGGCCCATCTATTTGTAAGGAATCGTGAGAATTTTTGAACCAAATAAATAGAATTCAATTCAAGACTGATTTTGTTTTCATCACTGTGGATATTAAGGATTTATATTTTGTAATTCCACATGATGTAGTGTTATGGGACAAGATCAGCTTATTAAAATATATATTAATTTCAGTTCATTAATGATGCTATAATATGATTCTTAAAAAGCAAGTATAATTTGTATGCAGGGCTGGGAAAAATACAGCTTCATAAGCTAGAGTTATTACTATAGCCTAACTGCATTATTTTAATATGTAATAAGGAAAAAGTACGTGTTGCATGAAGTCAAGGCATGTAAGTTACTACAAAAGGAATTTGTTAGCCTGACTCCTCCAGGCTAGGAGTGCATCGTTGCTAGGGAAGGTATGAAACATCGAAGATCAGAAACAAGACCCCTTGAAAGCAGGTGGATCATGTATAGAAAGGTGTTCACGTGAAGTCCGAGGTGAAAATCACGAGGGATGAGGACATTTGCAAAGTTTTCTATTAGCCAGAGTCATTGTAATGTAATGAAAGTGCATGACCAGGTTTGATAAGAAAAATGTATAAAAGATGTAGTTTTGTCTCTTTTCAAAGCGACTGATTTACTATCTACTATAAAGATTGTCTCCCAGCTCTGTAAGAATAAAGTTTCTGTTTGCACATCCTGAAGTGTTGTTCCTGACCGAAGGCATATAAGGTAAATTCTTAATGTTATTTATTTATGACTATAACAGTAGGAATCAAGTAATTTTGTGAGTATTTGGTTGAAAAAGGTGTTTCACAAATACAAATTAATGTTTTGGAATAATTATCGGAGATGGTTCTGTTTAATAATTACATCACCTATTAGAAAGAATTTTATATACAACTTGAAGGGGTGGCTATGAGTTCATCATGTGGTGGTGTATATGCAAATATTGTAATGTTATGTTGGGAGCGTAGGTTTTTGTTCACTTCAAGGTTCCACCAATAACTATCATCTTTATACACATTTTTTGGATAACATGTTTTTTGTTTGGGATGGCCCTAAAGAAGTAATTCCTCAATTTTTGGATTATATTAATGGTACAACAGATATGTAGATAAATATAAAGGAAAAGTATAAAACAAGCAATTAATTACCCAGAAAATGTTTATAGAGAATTGGGAAACAAGGCAAAAGGAATTGAAACACTAGCAAAAGAAGAAATATATACATTTTGGAGAAATATCTGTGAAGATCCAGTGGAACAAAATAAAGATGCGGAATGGATAGAAGTAAAAGAAAGAATAAGAAGTTCAAATGTACAGGATATGAAATGGTATGATGTAACAGCTAGAGAGATTGAAGCAAAGTTAAGAAAAGCTCCTAAGTGGAAAACCCCAGGTCTAGATGCAGTACATAACTAATGGCTAAAAGTACTAACATTTTTACATGAAGATTTAGCCATGAATAAGAACTATTTATATGCTCACCCTGAACAGACACCAACTTGGTTAACAACAGGAAAAACAATACTTCTACTTAAGAGTGAACCTGAAAACTATCCTAAAAACTATAGACCAATAACTTGCCTTCCGACTATATATAAACTATACACTGGAATTGATGCCAACAGAGTTTATAGTAATTTAGAAGAAAACTCAATTGTGGCAAAAAAACAAAAGGATGACAAAAGGAAATCATATGTCATATAATGGATCATTTGTTAAATAAAGTCACGGTGAAGAATTGTAAAAAAGGGAAGAATCTAAGCATGGCATGGATAGACTATAAAAAAAGCATTTGACAGTATTTCATAGTCATGGATGAAAGGGTGCTTAAAAATGTATAAGATACACCCTACACTGATCAGTTACATTACATGACCATGAAACAGTGGCAAACCACTTTGCAGTTAAGCCATGATAAAGGACAAATTATTATTCCAGGGATAAAAATCCAAAGGGAGATATTTCAGGGTGACTCTCTGTCATGGCTGCACTTTTGTCTTGCCCTTAACCCATTAAGATGTCTACGTAACAGATTAGGTCATGGCTACAATTTAGCTCCCAGAAAACAACAAATTGTAAAGACTTCTCATCTTCTTTTTGTGGATGATTTAAAACTGTATATTTCATCATAAGAGGAACTGAAAACACAACCGCAAATGGTCAAAACTTTTTCAGATAATACAAGAATATCATTTGGTCTTGATAAATTTGCAAAAGCAACCTTTAAAGCAGGAAAACTGCAACACCAATAAAATATCAGTCCAAGACAGGAATGTGATATAAAAGAATTTGAGCAAAAGGGAGTTTATAAATATTTGGGAAATGATGAAGGATCAACAATAAAACATGAACAAATGTGAATAAAACTTAGGAATATTTTAGAAGACAAAAATTAATACTGAAAACAGTGCTGACATCCAGGAATAAAGTCCAAGCTATAAACCAATTTGCTCTTCCTGTCCTAACTTACAGTTTTGTAGTGACTGTCTGGCCCCAAAAGGTGTTAGATCGGTTGGAGAGGAAAACAAGAAAGATGCTTCATGCTAATCAAATGATTTATAAAAAAACAGTGTATACCAAGACTATATATTCCCCGTTCTGAAGGCAGTATGGGCCTCCTTGAAATTGATTACGTGTATAGATCTGCAGTCGTAGGACTGCATACATACTTGCTCACTCACAAGACCCAAACATAGTGAAAGTTTTAAAACATGAGGAGAACGAGTCTAAGATGACTTCCCTGATTAGTCTAGCAGAAGCATATCATTATCAAGCAGGAATGGAACTCAAACCAGAAGTAGATAAAAACTGAATGTGCCAAAAAAAAAAAAAAAAACAAAAGGAAGAATACGAGGTGAATGATCAGATGAGAAGGCAGAAAATGTGGAAAATGCATAAATATAGCTGCAAGTATAGAAAACTCTTGGAACAACCTCATGCTGATCAGGATTGAATGCAGGAATAGTTAAGGAGAGGGGAATGTAAACCAAAAGACAAAAGGTTAATACTGGCAACCCAAGATAGTGGACTATGTACATGTTGGTTTACAAAGTCCATTGAACATGTGGGACAAACAGACAAGTGTAGGTTTTGTAAAATAGAATTAGAAACAATTGCACATCTTTCTGCTGGTTATGATATACTAATGGCAGAAGACTGTATACTTAAAGGCATAATAATGTGGCAAGACTGTTGCATTGGGGATTGTGCAAACATTATAATATTCAAGTAGCTGAAAAACATTGGAAACATGAGCCACAAAGCATTATAGAAAATGATGACGTTTATATCACATGGGATCATCCATTACCAACAGTTGAAAAAATTGATGAGAGAAAACCAGATATAGTAGTCCATGAAAAGAATACAAAAGTAGCATTGATCATTGAAATTGCTACGTCCAGTGACTAAAGTGTCTTACGTACAGAGAGACACAAAGTCTCAAAATACCAGGATTTGCAGACAGAAATAAGGGCAATGTTGAAGGATAACCAGTTCCAATAGTAGTAAGAGCAATGGGTCTTATATAAAAGAATTTACAATCATACTTAGATATGTTACCGATGGCCACGGTGGTGGTGGTGCTGCGGTAGCGTTGTCGCCTCATAGTAAGACGCTGTCCGGTTCGATTCTCAGCTAGAGCATCTTCTGCGTGGAGACATGCGTGAATGGGCGTACCTTCATTGAAGGTTGTGCGTCAGGGCTGGTAACTCGGCATGTAAAAATCAACTACCAATCATTAGCAGACCGGAGTTCCGCTGTGGTGACCCCTAACCAGGAAAAGCCGAAAGACACAAACAAACTTAGATATGTTACCGATAAATTTAACTCCTTATGAATTGCATAAGGAGTCGGTACTGGGAACACTGGAGTGATAAGAGCATTTCCGGCTAACATCAAAGATTGAAACAATACTAATTTCAAGAATTTAATCATACTTTGACTTAATAATGAGGTCCATTCCCATCATGGCACTAGAAACCCAAAAGACTTGGAGAAATTAAAAAAAGAGAATTGATATTCTTGCACTTGCATAACAAAGCAGTTGTTCTGTTTGTTCCTAGAAATCAGGTTTACCTAAGGTGACTTTGCCAGTTTTAATTACATCCATATTTGAAAAAAAAAAATAATAGATAGGCAAACAGACAGATATGTTTGTGTGTGTGTGTGTGTGTGTGAGTGACAGTGAGACTGTGTGTATATACACATGTATACATTTAAGTATATATATATATATATATATATATATATATATATATATATATATATATATACATACATACACATGGATCTACTACTTTTGATCGACAGCACATTTGATTGAAACTCATTTGATCGACAGCAAATTTGATCAAAAAACAGTATTCATGGCAATTAACAGGGATTCGTCCCTCTTCCCAAAGTCGTGCAACCATGGAGTTGATATATAAAGGTAGGGGGGGGGGTGTGGGGCAAAGCCCCTCACCTAATTTCCTTTAAAAGAAGAAAATAAAAGAAAATGTATATATTTTAAACAAAAATAAAATATATATATATATATATATATATATATATATAGTCTCTGGTGAGCTGCTGTCCTTCTTACCTTCCAACTTAGCCTTAAATTGCATTTCCAAAATCACAAAGTATTACCAGTAGTCTAGAAGCCCCACGTCCAAAGTATTTGCTATATGCAGTAATGTTGAATACTGATATTCAAAGCACTTCAGTGATGCTTCCCCAGTCTGATTAAAGCCAGTGTTTGACCTCTAGCACTCAGTCTGAAAGTACCAAATTACAAAGTTTCATTCTAAAGACCACCTCTGGTCAAGCTACAGACTAAAGTCTGAATGGGCATATTCAGAAGTGAGGGAGTGTCCACTGGACTACCACAGACTGGACATTAGTTATTATAATGTTACTAAGCAGCAGAAAGGGAGAGAAGACTACTATGTCTACTATTTTAAAGGTAACGGTGCACTTGATCATGGTCCCGGTCAGTGAATCCATTCTGCTTGAGTCCTGCTGATCATATGCCATGGTTGCTGTATACTGTTGGAATCCTGATCGCAGGCCATTTCTTCATTTTCTGTCTTGGAGATCACGTAGTCACAGAGAAGGAGAAATAGTTGGATTACACAACAATAATGGTTACTCTTTGTGTTAGTGCACTCTCAAAGATAGTATGTATACTGTAACTTGCAAAGGCTTTGAGGACTGTGCTCCTCCCCACATGAATGTGCACTGTATAAGATGATATGTGTGATGGTCACAATTAGTGTAGGTTTTGGTGTGTGTGGTTAGTTCTAAGTGAAACGATCACCAGGAAATTTTGCATTGTGAGACCTTTTAGTTTCTGGGTTGCACTTTATGGGGACAGAGTTAAAAGGAACATGGAAGTATGATTAGATGTTCTGTAACCATTTCAAGTCTCTCATAAATGCATTTATACGACTTAAAGATGCTAGCCCATCAAACATATGTCTATATTTCGAAGACAGTGCAAATTAATCACTTAAGATAACAAAGGCACATCAGACAACTGATGAGGTACTTGTATTTTGATAACAATAAAACCAATATCATATGCAGGGAAAAGGGAATTAGGCAGTAAAGGCAAACAGGCAGCCAGAACGTGGAAGCAACACTAGACCACTGAGTAGTCTCAGCCAAAGTTATATAGTGACATGCCAGTTGTAAAATTTATATTAGGGTGACATCCTTTATAAACAAGCTTGTTTTTTTTTTTTTTTTTTTTTTTGTCATCTAGGTAATTTGCAGTGTGTTTGGGTTGTATGCTGGAAATATAGATGCAGTCATTTGTCGGTGTGACAACTGAGCACACACAGTTGCAAACTGGAACATGAACTGATGGGAATATTAAGTATCTGATTCCATTGAAAACAATGCTTTATCTCTTGAAACACCAATTTTTGCTTAGTTGTCGGAAAAAACATTTAGAAATGGTTTGCTTTAAAATGGCCTTTTTCTAAGATTCCAACTAACTAGATTCTCCTCCCACCATACATTAGAAATGAAAGAGCAGGTATCCAATGTTCATCCTCCCTTACAGGCCCACCTATCCACTATGACCATACCTGTTTTAGGGATAGAGGCTAGCAAACCATGCATTTCAGTCATATGCACATGTTCTTTTACTGTAACAAATATCAAATTAAGGACATTTCACTACAAATACAGGCATAGTTTGGAACAGCTACAATGTCCATCCTTATTTAGTATTATTATTAACCAAAGAAGTAAAAAAAATGCGTCAACTATGTTAAACCTTCCTGTTTTCTATCTGTAAACACACATACACACCTATATATATATATATATATATATATATATATATATATATATATATATGTGTGTGTGTGTGTGTGTGTGTGTGTGTGCGCGCTTGCAAAATATATATATATTTGCTTTTGTTTTTTTTTTTGTTTTTTTTCTTTAACTAATCCTACATTTCAACTTCTTTGCACAGGAATTCTGGTTAAATCTAAACTTAATGGAGAGAGAGACAAAGACCAAAATCAGGGACAATTTAATTCACTTAAAACTTAAAAGAACAGCAAATGTTCCATCCACATACATTTTCAGAGCAGTAAGAAGCATGGAAAGTACAGTTGTGTACACTTACCATAAATGTAGATGTTCGAGTGTATTCACTGCTGCAGTCATTACATTTAGGGTAATCTGCTGGCAGGTTGCCCTCAGTCGGCCCGATTATCAAAGTCTTGGGTCCTGCATCGGTTGCTGTCTCATCTTCCCTGACGTCAGGTAGTCAGGGTTATAAAGCATGCAGCCGACGCCATTACATCAGTTTTTTGTGCCCCAGATGTCAGGTGCTCCACTAATGGGAAGTAATTAAAAAAAAAAATATATATATATATATATATATATATATATATATATATATACACACACACACACACACACACAAGGTTATACCTCCAACAAAAAAGCAAATACGCCAAAAAGCTTTTAAGCATAGTAAAAAGGAATAGAGGTATAGCTAAAAGAAGTCAGGGGGCTGGAGGGAGGGTAACCAGGACTGCAACAGTGAATACACTCGAACATCTACATTTATGGTAAGTGTACACAACTGTACTATGTTCTTCATGTTTCACTGTTGCAGTCATCACATTTGGGTTGATTCCCAAAGCTAAGGATGGGAGGAGGAATTTAGATAGCATTAGGACCAGCTAAAAAGCCCTGCAAGACTGCAGTGGCAAAACCAGGTCTGGATTTCGAGAAAATTGGTAAATGGTAATGCTTGGTGAAAGTATGTACAGAACTCCAGGTAGCAGCATCTAGGATGGCCCTGGTAGGGACACCTCTGAGAAAGGCTGTAGAGGAAGATGCAGCCCTGGTTGAATGTGGTCTTATCCCCTGTGGGATAGGTTTTCCATGGTGCTTGTAGCATAAATTAATGCAATGGCCTATCCATTTAGAAATGGTTTGCTTTGAAATGGCCTTCCCCTCTGCCCCTGCAGCAAATGCCACCAGCAGCTGTTCAGATTTCCTGAGAGGTTTAGTCCTGTCCAAGTAAAATCTAAGTTGTCTGTGCACATCCAGAGTGCAGTATTTGTTCCCCTTCGTTCTGTGGATTAGAAAAGAAGGTTGACAAATGAATGGACTGATTAAGAGCCACACTGGATACTACCTTGGGCATGAAGGAGGGACTGGTCTTGAGGGACGCCCTGTCCGCATGAAAGATGATGAAAGGCTCCACTGCCATAAGAGCCTGTATTTCAGACACCCTTCTTGCTGAAGTGATGACTAAAAGGAAGGCTGTCCTCCAAGAAAGGAATTTCAACTCTGCAGTTGCAGCTGGCTCAAAAGGAGGTAGAGTAAGTTTTTCCAATGCAAAGTAAAGGTCCCAGGCTGGAGTAGGGGCTCTCCTGGGTGGTCTTAAGTTTTTGGCCCCTCTGAGGAACTGCTTGAGCAGTGGATGAGAGAAGAGGGGTGGTTCTGTGTTGTAATGAGCTGAAATGGTTGCGGCATGAATTTTGATGGAGGAAAAAGAAAGGCCCTTGTGAAGCATCTCAGTTAAGTATTGAAGAATCTGAGGTAAATTGGGTGCTGCTGTGCTCACCCCCTGAGTTTGGTTCCAGGAACAGAATATTTTCCATTTTCAGCATAAGATTTTCTAGTACTAGGCCTCATTGCCTCCAGAATGACATCCAACACTTGTTTACTAAGGGATGGTAATGGAGAGATCAGGTAATTAGCCAGGTTGCCAGGTTCAGGGTTTGAAGCTGAGGGTGCAGAATCTGGCCCTTCTGCTGGGGCAGCAATGTAGGGGTCTGAGGCAGGTGCCATGGTGCCAGCAGTGACACACTGTGCAAGAGTGGGTACCAGTGTTGTCGTGGCTAGTCTGGTGCAATCAGTATTGTCCTTGGTTTGTCCTGTTTGATCTTTAGTAGTACCTTGGAGAGGAGAGGCAGTGGAGGAAAGGCATAAACTGATAGAGTTTTTCAGGTGAAGAACAGGGCATCCACTTTCCAAGCTTGTTTGTGGGGAGTCCTTGTGCAGAATATGTCCAATTGGTAGTTCTGGAGGGAGGCAAACAGGTCTATCTCTGGGCTCTCCCATTTGTTTATCAACATGTTGAATGTCTTTGGTTCCAGTTTCCACTCGTGTGGGTCCATGAGATTTCTGCTTAGATCGTCTGCCAGTTTATTTAGCTTTCCTGGCAGGGACTGAGCCTGTAGGTGCACTTGGTAGCTCAATGCTGTGTTCCACAGAGCCATGGCTAGTCAGCAGAGAGGGTACGAGTGGGTTCCCCCCTTTTTGTTTATGTACCACATAACAGTGGTGTTGTCTGTCTTCACCATTAACTGTCCTGGAAGAATGTGGTCCTTGAAGGCTGTCACAGCATTCTGTACAGCTAACATTTCTTTTTGATTGATATGCAGGTGCATTTGACTTGGGTTACATTTGCCCTGAATACACCTCCCTGCCAGGTGAGCCCCCCCCCCCATGTGTAGTCTGATGCGTCTGTTGTCAGGGTTTGGGCGGCAGGGGGTAGAGTGAATGGCAGTCCCTTGTTTTGGTGGCAGACCTCTGCCCACCAAAGGAACTCTAACTGTAGGCAAGGTATGATAGGAATCATTGCTTCTAGATCCTGAGAATGTTGACACCATAGGCTTTTTAGATACCATTGTAGTTTCCTCATATGCAGTCTTGCATATGGAATTAGAAGAATGCAGGAGGCCATGAACCCCAAGGCTTGCAGTACTTGTCTTGCAGATAGCAGGGGCTTTGTGGCCATACGTTTGAAGTAAGCTGTCAAATGAGCTTGTTTCTCTGGCATGAGGAAAGCCATCTGGGAAGTTGTGTTCAAGCTTGCTCCCAGGAATACAATTTGTTGGCAGCATACCAGATGTGATTTCTTTTCATTTATGGTGTACCCCAGAGAAGTTAGCACTTTTTTGTACAAATGCCAGATGATCCAATAGTATGTCCTGGCTTTCTGCCTGAATTAGACAATCGTCCAGGTATGGGTATATTTGAATATTTCTTTGCCTGCAAAATGCAATGACTGGAGCTAGACACTTTGTGAATACCCTGGGTGCAGTAGATAAACCAAAGGGAAGTGCATAAAACTGATAGTGCATGAAGCCTGCTTTGAAGCGTAGGTATCTTCTGCAAGATTCCCTGATTGGGATGTGCAGGTAGGCATCCTTTAAATCCAGTGTTGCCAACCAGGCATCCTTGTCTAGCATAGGAAGCAACTGGTGAAGAGTTAGCATCTTGAATTTTGGGATCACCAAAAAAGTGCTTAGGATAGAGAGATCCAGGATAGGAAGCCAGTTGTCTTTTCTGGTCGCCAGAAAAAGCCTTGAGTAGAAACCTTGTCCCCTTTCCTCTTCTGGGACAGTTTGAATAGCCCTTATACTTAAGAGAGAGAGAACTCGCTTTTGAGCCTCTGCCCACTGATTTAGGGGTAGATCTGGCCAACCGTTTGGGATTGGTAAAGTGTGGAAGTGGAATCTGTATCCCTGGGAAACTATATTTAAAACCCATTTGTCCTGGGTAATGAGTTCCCAGTTTTTTGCCTGTAGAGCAATCTTTCCCCCCTAAAGGAGCAGTCAGTTGAGAAGGGCTTGGAAGTTTTAAAGTTAAGTCATTGAGATAGTTTACCATAAGGGGAGGTCTTACTACTCCCTGCTTTGGAAGTGGGAGCCTCCCACTGCTTAGTCCTGTGCGTACCTTGGGACCGAAGCCTGAGTGTTCTGCTGGGTCTGGGTTTGGACTGAGAAGGTCTGGAAGAGGCAGGAAAGGACCAATTCTTAGAGGGCCAATGCCTACTAAATCTTGGAGGCTGCACTTGCAGGAAATCTTTAACAGTTTGCATAGATTTAGCTTTTTTCTCCATCTTTTTAAGTACTACTTCTGCTTTGTTGCCAAACAGGCGGTCCTGATTTAAGGGAGCATCCAACAATTTAGCTTTAACATGATCTGGCAAAGACTGCTCCTTAAGCCAAGCATGCCTTTGAAGTACAGACCCAGTAACAGCAGCCCTGCAAGATGCCTCTAGTGAATCAAAACTACATTGCAAAGTATGTTTTCCAACTTGTTCAGCAGAATGCATTAAATCCTGTAAATCCTTATTTTCAGCACAGTCAGGAATCAACATCATTTTCTGTTTAAGCAATCCAATAATATGCTGCTGATACTTTAACATATGAAACTGGCAATTTAGGGCCCTAATGGCCAAGGTTGCAGAAGTGTATACCTTCTTACCCCATCTATCCAGCATCCTGGAATCTCTATCAGAGGGGGTAGGATTTTTGGCAGTAGTAGCCTTTATGCCCTTGGGTCACTGTGAAATGGTCTCAGGATCCGCAGTAGGATTTTTAAAGAGGAACTTGTGAGAGTCAGGAACCCCGTAATATCTATCTGGTTTTCTGGGAGCAGGAGGTAAGGAGTCAGGGGCCAAGCTAGATTCCGTAAAGGCATCATCAACAATGTCCAGTACAGGAGTGATAGCTAAAGGCCTGTGTTGGGGCAGGAGTAAGAAATCCCTAAGCCTCTTTTTAGAATCAAAGTAATCCTGGCTTTCCCAGCGGAAATGCTCCCTAAGAATATGCAAGGTTTCAACAAAAGAGAAATCCTCTGGAGGGGAAGCAGAGGGAATTGAGTCCTCTGCATCAGAATCCTCATAGGCAGATAAGGGTAAATCCTAGTCATCAGAAGAAACTGAAATTTCAGAATCTTGATCAGAAGAATCATAGCAAAATTCAGTCCTAGGTTTCTTAGTGGGGGAAGGTTGGCTTCCCCTGATTAAAATAATAAGGTCTTCAGCCATTTTTATCATTTGTTTTTTAGGCATAGAGGCCTGACCATGCAGTCTGGGCGTCGGTTTTCTAGGCATGGATCGAGTTTTAGGCCTTGAAGAAGAAGATGGCATCAGTTTAATATGCAAGTCAGTAGGCCTGAATACACCCTCAGAAGCCGGTGCCTGCACAGTGGCTCTGGACCCATCCAAGGTAGAGACATCCGCAGGTTCCACAGTTGAAGCATCTCGTGGCATACCAGACTCTGAATGGGTCTCAGTAGAGGCATGCGAATCTGAAGTAGCGGGTATCAGGGGCTGTGAAAGCACCTCATTGAGTATCGGCGAACTGGCAACTAGCTTAGGAGAAGCGCCGTCGGCAGCTTTGGACCTAGGTGGCCTGTCTCTGTCTTTATCTTTGCGTTTTTTCAGAATGTCAGTAGTCGGGTGGCTTACCGAAGCCATATCTGGATAAATGAACCGAGTACCGAAATATTTAGAAGCGTAAATATACCGACAACTAATAGTTCATTGTTTAATTAAGGCACAAAACCAACAGCGAGGTACGTTGTGGTCAGGGCCTAGGCAAGGAATACAGTACGAATGAAAATCTTTATGAGGTATTTGCTTTCCACAAGAAATACAATTATTGACTTTTACTGACATCGGTTTAGAGCAAGAAAAAGTTTCCCCAACGAAAACAAAAATTTCAGGAGTCGGCCGACCGGCACTTGCGAACTGCTTCTATTGCAGGCACTGCACGGCAAGAAAGACTGATGTAATGGCTTCAGCTGCATGTTTTATACCCCTGACTACCTGACGTCATGGAAGATGAGACAGCAACCAACGCAGGACCCAAGACTTTGATAATCAGGACGACTGAGGGTTACTGCAAGCAGATAACCCAAATGTGATGACTGCAACAGTGAAACATGAAGAACATCTGTAATGACAGGCATTACTAAGTAACTCAGTGATTTACCAGAAAGTCAAAAATTTTTTGAAGGACAGGGCAAAAATGGGGACATTCTGTGTACTTAGGTTCAGGTGAGAGTTATGCTACTATTTTCTATATTTTCACATTATGCTCTCTAATTACAAATTAGATGTTGTTCTACACTCACTGTAGTTACAAATTAGTTAATATTCTCCTGTGTAAACTTCCCCACTGATTAATGTCGATTTGTCACCATCCTGGGTCATGCTTGGAAAAGGCCTATATAAACTTCCCCTAGGTGACAATATCTGACTGCCACCAGCCAGGGTCATGTCAAGAAAAGGTCTTAGAAATAATCCACCTACCTGGTCAAA
The DNA here is from genome assembly GCF_019279795.1 of Protopterus annectens. Lineage (NCBI taxonomy): Eukaryota > Metazoa > Chordata > Ceratodontiformes > Protopteridae > Protopterus > Protopterus annectens. The sequence continues at coordinate 1,523,918,114 of NC_056725.1, read as the reverse complement.
TACCTACAGAAAAAAAATAAAAATGTATCTCTTCCTCTCGCCACCCCCCATCTTATAATAGTACCAATGGTTGTGTACTGCATAGAAGTCCCGTCTTATATTTATGTTAATCCCTAGACATGCAGCTAGCGCATTCTGATTTAGCTACTGACAACCAAATAACTACAATCAGGCCTCCAAAAACAGGGCTTGGTATAGTCTTAAAATCCTTGTATTTTACCAGTTTTAAACCTGATGGCAGAATGTCACCTCTGTTTCATCACATTGTCTAGAAGAAACGATTGTTGATAATGTGAGTGGATTACTATTTTTACAAGATACACATACTAATCTGTAAATTTCATGTTCCAGCCCTCTGGGCCACTAGACAGACAGAAAAAAAAATAGCAGTCTTGTTCAATCTCTTGTAAGTTTTATATACATACATATATATAAATATAACTTGTTCTAAATTTCATTGTATAAAATGTTTCTAGTTTAATGGGTGTAGGTACACAGCAGACTTCTTTTAAAAATTGCAGGTTATCATGGTCTTCCATTCCACAGCTGTAGAGGAGTGTGCTATGATGTGATGTTAGGAATGAGTCACCCCATGAACACAAACACCAACACTCACTCACACATGCACACAGGGTGAGTGGGAGGTCGACATAATGGTTAAGGTGTTTACCTTGGAAACACAAGGTGCAGGGTTTGATTCTCATGTGGGCTAATTGGCTAGGCTTAAAATGAACCACAAGGGCAGTTAGCCTAGTACTAATCTATGAACCTATAAACACATACACTTACACATTTGTCTAGTTAGGAAAAGCCAAGCAATTCCTACTTAGCCAGCATAGGACCTTCACAATCTTTCAGCAAAGCTCACCTATATTAAGAAATATTTGCATAACAAAGGTAAAAGATGAAGGCCTATCTTAACATAGTTTTCCCATAAACATTATGCTTCTTAATCTTCAAAAAGAATTTTAATAAATGAATGGGAAACTGCAAATTCACTCCTGGGGTACTGCCCATGTCCCTTATGGACAGAGGCAATCTGTAAAATGACTCAGGGCTCCAACACCCAAAGACCCACTACCTTGATATTATCCCATCCCATATTTGGGGGATTAAGATATAATATTGTCATATCTCTGGTATTATTTGCTAGGCTTATAAAGGCTCTTGTGCCTTTAGCCAAGTAATCACCCATGAACCTATAATGCAATAAATAACTTCAACTTTTTAAATCCTCATTGTCTATATTTTTGCTGAAGTAACTCACATTTTCAATAACTAAAAACAGCTGTATGTTTAGATCACTGTAAAGTCTGTCCTTGTGAAGAAGTCAGTTTATTGGAATTAGCTTAACTTTATATGCAGAATCATGCTACTATAACTGCAAGCAACTGCTTTATCACAGTGGTTAAGAAAATGTTGCTACACTGACAAATGCAACCAACCTCAAGCAATTGATGAGGCAATCATGATACAGTATTAAAACAGATTTACAGGCATTTTTTTCTGTAGGTTACAACAATCCTTCCAGCTGCAAAAAGCACATAAAATTTAAAATTCAGTTAAGACAGTATTGACAACTGTTAACAAGGAGAACAGCTGGCTACAGTAAAGCATCAAAGACGAAAAATAGCCATCAGATCTGTTTCCTTGTTTTAGGTTTACGTTACAACTTTTTAGTGTTATACCTGAAGTATAATTATTATCTTAATAATACTATTACCCCGTTTGCCTTCAAATGCCCTATTCATATAGTAAAACCTCCAGCTTTACTCCCTGCAGTTATAACTCCTACACCCACTGTGGGTGTCAAAAGAAAATACTGCTCAAAACTCTCTCATTACACAGAATGCCCCGTATTCTCATGTGTGTGTGTAAAAAAAATTACAGATTTATATTCAAGTGAGCAAGAAGCAGTCATGCATATAAATCAAGTTTCATATCCGCTGTTTTGAAACAAAAGTCATCCAGCGTTAAGCAGCTTGTACGCCTGAGAATAAAACAGGAAGAACTGCAACTGTCATCATTCTAAGAAAATATATTCTGGGGTGTACAGAGAGCCCAGATGGGTTCCTGTATGTTTAATATCGTTTGGTAATGAAAAGGGAAGTACATGTACAGTACAGTTGAACTAATTACGTTCATATTGTTAGTGCTCCAGATGTTTACTCTCTCACTACTGAATAGTCCATTACTGACGAAGTACGGTGGGGACTTTTTTCAGAGTAATTTTTTTATCTTTTTTTTTTTTCAGAATACTGTTTTTAAGCTGCCTTCAGTATGCTGACTAAATGATGGCAGTCTTACAGTCATCACAGTCATCGCTTCAACCACTGCTACAGTGAAACCCATGATTCATTATTTATCATTTATGCTTGTGTCTACATGAATTATGGGAAAGAATTATTTTGTTCCACCTAGGCTATGAACTAAATGCAGTACAGCCCCACACACACACACACACGCAAGAAAGTGTGCCGACAACTGGCAGAATGTCCCTCTTTCTTGATAATCTAGTTGTAATACTAGATAGTTTTTTCTAGCTATCAGGTATGTTTTATATAGTACACACCACAAAGCAGATGAACAGTTCCAGACAAGGCCGATCCTTAATATCCCAGGCTAATTCTTTGATCTAAATTTTGATTCTACACTTATGTGGGAGGGGGACAAACTATAAACTGTAAAAAAGCAATACAACTATAACTTCAATTTGGTCAGTGAAAATACTAAAAGTGTGTTGATGACAAGTTAAATGTCTTCCCTTTAAAGGCATGAAGTAAACCAAATCCTTTTTATATGGCAGCATTAAAGATGATGTCTTCTTAGCACTTCTTATATTTTCTACTTCATCTTAACTCCCTGATCCTTATGACAGACTGAGCATGAGCAGCCCCAGCTACAGCTAACATTGCTTGCTGCACCTGCACCCCCCCCCCTCCGATCCTGATAGCTGTTTGCTTCCTTGTTTCTGCCTTGTCGAATGCAGTGCATGCAGCCACTGCAGTGGATCAGTACAAGCAGAATGTCGAAGCAGGAACATTTGCAGGCTTGCCTCATTAGCAAAACTGATAACTGTTCAGGCACTTGAGAACTTTCTGAATTAAAGGAAAAGGAGGAAAGCCATACATACATACATCAAACACTGACTACACAGGAAGGAAAAGTATCCATCAGCTGACTGCTAATCTCCCAACTTCATGTATTACTCTGCCTCAATCTTCCCTTCTCACTTAATAACATCTGTTATTCTTTCTGTCTCCTATTCACTCTGCATCTTATCTCACTCACTTCCCCATCTTATATCTTTACAGCTAACCACTAATATCCTGCTCCCTTACTTTGTTTTATTGTTCCACACTCTCTCTAAATAACACCGATATTATATTTTCCACTCCCTCTACTTCACATCTCACTTCCCAAACCTTATATCTTCGTGTCTGAGTACTAATATCTAACTTTCTTTATTCCTCTGTTTCACTGCTCCTTCCTTACTAAACACATCTACTATTTCTTATGTTTCCCATTCACACTAATCCTCATGCCAATTTCTACCCACCTCCCCTTCAACCCACTTTTTTAAATTAAATTGTTACATTCATTCTTCAAACATTCAGAAGCTAAACAGTGATTAATATTGTGAAAAACATTTATTTTTATTTATGTCTGTAGTACTTCCATTTCCCTTTTTGCATTCTATCTGTTACTCCTCTATGCAATTCTTGTTCACCTTTGAAACTGTGGTTTTGCAGTTTTACATATTCCCCAGTTTGAACCCGAAAAACAGTCCAGTTAGATCACCATTCTACCCTGTTTAACAAAATAAATAAACAAATAAAATAAAATAATCAATCAGGTCTCCAATCTGTCTTGTAAGACATAAAAGAGAAAAAGTGTTGAGCTGTTGTGGTGAGTGGCAAAAGATCCACATTTTGAAGACCTCACCTCTGTTTCACTTGAAAAATAGTTGAATTCAGTTTATATTCATAGGCCAAACTCATTTTTTGTTGTTGTTGTTCAAAACTAACTAGCTTTGTAAGTCTGAAAAATGAGTTGTTAATATTTGACAATGCTCTACACATTGCATTCCCAAGTCCAGATTATCTTTTTGTTTCAAAAATCTGGTTCATCCTTGCTTGTTTATATGCAATATCACTGCAGTGCTATCTGTCTTGATTTGATGGTGACCTGGTTAAAGGTTATGGAAAGTTGTCAGGGCACTGTACACTGCTTATAATGCCTTTATCAAGTTGAAGTTGACAAAGTAATTTGTCAAGCATTCCTTAGTAACGTACTTATACAGTATATTCTTTCTCCAGACAGCATCATACCTACCAAAGAGAAGACTTGAAAATGCAAGTTTTCCTATGTGAAGAATGAGATCTTGCTGCAGGCCCTCGATTTTCATGACTGGCACCTGTTTGGTCACTAGAATGCTGACTGGCCCTATCATGATTGTGCATGGCAGAATATTGTACCACATATGCTGGGAGTGACCAAGACCAAAACTATGAGCAGGTCAGACACAGCGCTACTGACATGATTTGAAATGCACAAAATCGTGATGCCTGCCTTGCATGGGAGGATAGGGCAATGGGAGATGGACACCTGCCTTGCATGGGAGGATAGGGCAATGGGAGATGGACTGTCTTTCAAACTGTAGGTGTTTCTTTCTGCTCTGTGTGAGGGATCAAACTCATCACACTCCCATGGTAGTGTGTTAGACCTTGTAGTTGAGCTGCAACATGCCCCTGAAGCACCACTACAGTGTTTTGGTACTCTCTTGTTAAGGCATTGCATCAGAGCAGAAGTCCAAGGTGCTCCAATTACAGACAAGATGAAACAGAGAACAGATGGTTTGGGTACATATGCAGGAAAGCAGAAAACAATCTGATGAAGAAGATTTGAAACAAACAGGAAGAAGGCAAGAGAAAACAAGGGCATCCAGCAAAGAGATGGATAGACTGTGTGAGAGAAGACCTTCGACAGTCAGGCATGACTGTTGAAGAAGGTAGGAGTGTAGCAATGAAATGAGAGAGATGGTGACAGTTGTCATGACACCCTGGACCCATGTAGAAAATGGGAAAAGGGGGGTTGATGATGATTTGAAGAATGAGGTCTTGCTGCAGTCCCTCCATTTTCATGGCTGACAGCTTTTTGGTCAGAAGAATGCTGACTGGCCCCTATCATGGCTGTGTATGGCGGAATGTTGTGCCACATATTAATGGTGTGAGTGACCAGGACCAAAGCTATGAGCAGGTCAGAGACAGTGCTACTGACATGATTTGAAATGCACAAAAATTGTGCTGCCTGCCTTGCATGGGAGGTTAGGGTAATGGGAGATGGACTGTCTGTCAAATCGCTATTAACTGAGATGGAGGTGTTTCTTTCTGCTCTATATGAGGGATCAGACTCATCACACTCCCATGGTAGTGTGTTAGACCTTGGAGATGAACTGCAGCATGCCTCTGAAGCACCACTACAGTGTTTTGGTACTCCATTGCTAAGGCATTGCATCAGAGCAGAAGTCCAAGTAGGTCCAGTTGCAGACAAGATGAAACAGAACAGATTACAGTGGTTTGGGTACATGTGCAGAAAAGCAGAAAACAATGTGATGAAGAAGATTTGGGACAAACAGGAAGAAGGTAAGAGAAGATAAAGGCATCCAGCAAAGAGATGATTAGATGGTGTGAAAGAAGATCTTTAACAGTCAGGTATGACTGTTGAAGAAGGTAGGAGAGTGACACTGAATTGAGAGAGATGGTCACAGTTGAGATGATACCCTGACCCCATGTAGAAAATAGGAAAAAAGGGGGGTTGATGATGATGATTGCTAAAGCATATTCTCTGGTCTATACACTGTTGTTCATGGCAGTGAAATTGTGCTTTTCTTGTTATACTTGTACATCATGGCTGCAAGGAATGCCAGCACCTGCACAAGGTAAGGTTATGTTTTTCATTACTGCTACTATTCAAAATGTCTATTATTTCTGCACTGGGAATAAAGTAGAGGTGGATAAGCAATACTTATACTGGATCTTGTGCTTTGGTGTCTTCACAGGTGATATACTACTTGGCTCCATCACTGTGGATATTTCACTGCCTGATGTCATAGACAAGTCTGACTCTGACTATGGTGGCAGAGAACAGTTGGCACAGTCCAAGAGCACAATGCCAGTGTTGGATGCAGGGAGTGTGCAAGCTAGATCCCCTAGCTCGGATGTGGACACGGCCTCTGTGCCTGCGGTTACCATGCAAGATACATGAAATCAAAATGAAAGACAAGTTTGTGCTGATGCACATAGTCAGGGATGTGCCCCTTACTCTAAGGCACAGTCTCCATGTCGGCCACAAGCTCCATAGGTTGCTGGAATGGCCATCAGGGTGTGCATGGATAGCACCCCCCAAGAACTAGCTGTGTCAATGTCTACAACCCAGTGAATGTGCAGGGACATCATAGAGGATAAAGTTAACAATGCCTTAGTCTTTATGGAGCTTGTCAATGAATTTCATGGTATGCATGATGAGCTATGGGAGTTCATGTCACATACATGTGTCATTCTCAGGATGCTTCATCACCTACTGGCATGACTCAGGCCTTCATTTGCTCAAAGAATACATGCCAGGCATACTTCATGTAGCTGATCCAACTATGGCTCTAGTGCAGGTAGCTGTCATGAGCATGGGAGGTCTAGGTCACGGTCACACAGTAACACCACTTCCACAGCAATATCCAGTATGAAGGTGTATACAGGCAGAAAAGGTTGTCCCCAAGGGTATGGTGCTTATTCCAATGCCATGCCTGTCGCAGGGCATCATGCATGGTCACACAGCACATCTACCTTTAGCCAAGGCCTTGTTATTACCCGTGAGACTCTTAGAAAAGGAAGTTCCCATGGATGGGGACATCCACAGGATGCCTGCACATCATCTGTGGGAGACCTGGACCTGTCAGTAAGACCAAGCCACAGTGCTACAATATGTGCTGAGGCTATGCACCAGCATGCCCCCCACACAGACCACTTCAGTTCCACAGTTTTACACACACACACACACACACACACATACACACACACTGGCTCTTCCCATAGCATTTTACAATAGTCCTCTCCATTCCCAACTCAGACCCACACTCAATAACCTTTTTTGTTCAGTTACTACAACAATCATACACCTGTGGAAAACATTGTGTAATCGTACCCCTTTCCCCACCTGAGCAAGTGATGATAGCTGTCTTTCCCTTTGTACTTTAATGCACAGGTTGTCTGTCAAATGCACAGAGTGAGCATGGTAAAATACAGAGTGATTCTGGGTTTACACCCATCATGTTTACTGTAGTGTATAAGATTTACTATAGCCCAAAGCTATGTGCCAGCCACTGTCTGTAGGCCACTGCTATGGCATTATGCACCTGACACCTTCCAGCATGGTCATCCCCTGCTGCTTGGTTCTTGACTGACTCCTCATAGTTGTATCCACTGTCTGTCACAGTCTGTAGATTTCTGACAGGAGTATTCAGCAAGTGCTCCAGGGCATATCCAGCAACATCAATAAGCTGCCCCTGGGGAAGTCATCCCTCACAAAACATTGACACAAGCTACAAGTGTGCCATGTATGGAAATCATAGTGGCTGCCTAGGTAGCTTGCAGACACATTGTAGATAATGCATTGTACATTATAGACAACCTGACAGTTGATGGAGTGGTAACCTCACATAACTTCTTCCTAGCTCACCCAGCCATTTCTGTGACCCCCAAAGCCTTAGGGAAATGGGTTATATCATAAAATCCCTTATGGCGTTGGCTGCCTCCTATGAGGGCACCACACATATTCCCCCACATGCTGTAGTATGACGTCAAGGAACTAGTGAAGTATTCTTCAGGCAGGTGCCTGGGTCAGAACCCCCCCCCCCCACTCCTACACCCACCATATTCCCTGTTGGTCTCTAAAATATCCCTGTAGTTAAGCATTTGCAAAGCCACACATACATTCATATCCACTGGGATAGGTAGTCTATAACTCACATGGGTCTGCAGATGAGGATGACATGTCTACCAGCTTCTATACAATGTCTTTATCTACATGGTACCAATCTTGTGAAGAGCATGAAATGTTAAGCCAGGTCAGAAGATGCACAGCACTGTGGCTAATAGTGGCAATAACAGCCTGTTGTATATACACATTTACTGAAGCTGTGACTACTTCTAATAAAGTTCCACTACTCTCCTGTATTAATACCAGGATTTTACTGTGGTCAAACTTACTGGCAATGGAACTTCATGTTCATAGGTTCAAAGGGTCATAGGTTGTTACTAGGCTAATGACTATTAGGGCCCTTACAAGCCTAGCCACACAGACCAAACCATTTGGCTCTCCAAGTACCATGGGCAGCTATATGAGGAGCATGTTAGTATGGAGGTAACTAAGGATTTGTACGGGAGGGTGTTAGTTAAGATAAAACTTTCCTTATTGACAGCCCCTGTTTATAAAGGACATGGGCACCAGACTTGGGTAAATGTATGATTTCCCATCTGATTGTCAAGGTTTCATTTTAAAAGGATCAAGGATGAACCCTGTTTTACATGGATGGGGAGCCTATTCAATAGTGTGGGAATTCTTTGAGAGACAAATTTGTCCCTCCAGCATGTTCTCTTTATGTCAAAAGTGAAGTTCACATCCCTGGATTTAGTGTTTCTGGTGCTGTTTGTTTTGCACATGCGCAACAGATTCATCAGGGTTGGGTCTGAGGAAGCCCTGTAAGCCAGGCAAAGATCCCTTCTCAGCAGCTTGTAGGAAACTGAATACAGAGACAGAACCTTTAGGTGATCAATGTATGACAAAGTATTCATGCCCTGAATTCTCCTGGTGAGAAACCTTTGTGGCATTCCAGCTGTTGCAAGTATGTGGTTAGATACATGCCAACCAGGGCATTGTATTCAATGGCAGGTCTGATATGGATAGAGTAGAATGGTACTATAACTTCCTTGGACCTTCATGCCATACTCTTATCTATAAATGATTTTATTATCTCAGCTACATGTTGGTCAAAGGCCAGATTGCTGTCTACATATGTTCACAGATCACTTACTACTGGGTCGAGTCTTAGGGATGTTTTATCAATGGAATAATTAACTTGGCTTGACAGTTTCCCAAAGGACATTATAAGGCATTTTTAGCACTAACTTTTAGGCCATGACTTTGACACCAGTCATTTGTCTGTGTTAAACCCTATTAAAAAGATGTTGGTGTTTAGGGGGAAGTCTATAATAGCTCCCAAATTACAGTCATCTGAGAACTTGATAAGTCAGAGTCCTTGAATGTTAGGCTTGACTTCTGAGAAGCAGATGCCAAACAGGAACAAGCACGGCACAGAGCCATGGGGTACTCCACTGGTGACCAGCCTCTTGGTGAAAGTGGTCTTGATGGAGGTCGTCATGGACATTATATATTTCTGAAAAAATCCGCCATATTGTTTTCCTTCATTTGACTTGGAGACACTCATTTCAATGGCATTGCTCATTGCTATGTCATTATACCAACATATACATACAATGTGAATGGCTATGTTGCTTCGCCTCCTCTGCTCAAGCTCAGTATGTCTATGAATCGCACACACCCTGCATGTGGCTGCTTATTTCACACAACTTCCTACTGTGATGTGGCAAATGTTTCTGAATCCCAGCCTGGGTCTATCTTCTTAGCAGTTCAGCATATTAAAAGCTAGGGATTCTTTTCTACATGCCTCACATAATTTTATTTCCTATGTACACTTCAGTGAAGTCACCACAACACTGTTTATTTTTCTGTGTGTAGTGTAAAATAAAAAAAAAATCATCAGGTATTTCCATTTTAGTCATGATGAATCAAAACACAAGTATTTGTTTCCTAAATATCAAGTATTCCTATTTTTTTCAGATCAGTGTGAAAGATGCTACGCTATAACTCCAAGTCTCATTTTACATTCTGTTGAGGCTTTTCTATACACTGACTTTAAACAACACCACATTTTCATTTTGTATTTTTAACTTAACACACAAATTGCCTGGCAAGGCATGCACCATGATCAGTCTGAAAAACTATCCCACTCCTGGGACAACAGTGCTGTGGTTCTAATCTTTAAGAGAATTATTGCAGTGTAGATTCAAACCACTCAAAATAAAAGGTCATACCCAGACATCCTGAATGAAGTCAAAAATGCTTTATTACCATCTCATAAGCAGTGCATAATTTGAACTTGTCACCATAATAATACTGCAGTTTACACTGTATGGACTAAAGCCCGATATGTCGGGTACTGTCTTATTAGTTAAAATAACAAAGTTACATTTAATATCCAGAAACGTTATTAAACATCTACATTATCTATAGCACATTGGAAAACCTTCACAAGGAGTAACAAAACCATAAACATTGAAAATAAACGTTAACATATACTTAACCAATGAATTAAAACAAAGCATTAACTACAACCAATGAGAACGTGGAATTAATTGAAAAAAAAAACTTTCTGGGTAATCTCATTATTTTAACACTTTAGAGAAAGAGTATCAAACGTAAGAGTGTGTGTGTGTGTGTGTGTGTGTGTGTGTGTGTGTGTGTGTGTGTGTGTGTGCGCTCTCGCAATATGTATGTGTATATGTGAACACACACACACAAAAACGCACTTTCTTTTTCAATACAATATCAATAATATATCTGCTTTTTCTTTAAGAACAGGATGTTCCAATATAGTAGCCTGAATAGCTACATACTATGCTCCAGCTGTACTGTTACATTTGTCATTTTGTGAAGATCTGCTATTATGGTATGTTCTCCAGAACTGCAATATATTTTCAAAGGGAGGGTCACAATAATAGGAAATCATAACATCAGACTAGATTTAAAAATAGCAGTAAAATATCCAAGGGAGACAGGCAATTATGGAATCTCCTCTAGCAAAGCCACTGAAAAGCCTCCCCCTCATCTGTCCCTCTAATTTATAGTTGAAGGTTGTGCGTCAGGGCTGGTAATCCGGTACATAAAAATCCACTACCAATCATTAGCGGACTGGAGTACCGCTGTGGCGACCCCTAACCAGGAAAAGCCGAAAGACACAACAACAACAAAAAAGTGACAAACTAAACTGAGTCCCATATAGCAGTTTCTGTTTACGCAGAATCATTTCTGCTCTAACTGGGCTCTAGATCAGTTAAGGGGCTGCCAGTGGTGGAATGGTTCCATTAGGCCTGAGAGAGATGGCCAAGTAAGATAAGTTATAATTATGTACTGTAAAGGTTTATAATTTGTCACAACAAAAGGTAATACAAGGATCCAAACATTTACATAGTGCTGGTGCTGGTTTCTTGGAATGGTATACATGATTTCCCTTTTTGTGAAGATATGACAAGAGGTAATAAACCTACTGGTGAATTAATAGGAGACACTTGCTTTATCAGCAGGGACCATCAGTGGCTGTTTCTAAACAAACTAGAAGTAAGTCTGATCCCTTCCAATGGAGGGAATCCTCTGGAAATCACTGCTCTATGGAATCAAATCCTTTGAAAAACTTATACCACCTTTAGAGATTGGCAGATAATTCCTGGATCATTGAATAAATTGCACTCAGTAATAAAAAAATCAAAAAAGTTCTAAATCTAAGCAAAGGCAAATGGAAAAAACATGAATAAAACCAAAGCCAAAATAAATTAAAACAGAAATTAAACACAGGTGACAGTTCTTCCTCTTTTTAACTTTATTTGGGGCAGATGAGCACTGCTATGAGTCAGGAAGGTTCAGCTGCATTTATTTATTACAGAAATGTGTGGGTATGTACCACTGAGGACCATCCCATGGGTCATGTGACATAGTGGTACTCAGTTTACTTTTATCACTAAATGTATTCAAGGGTTCAGTAATTATATGTCAATCTCTACAAGTGGGATAAGTTTTTTAAGGGATTCAACTTCATGTAGCAGTGATTTCCAGAGGATTCCCTCCATTGGTAGGGATCAGACTTACTTCATTTGTTTAGAGACAGCTACTGAAGGTCCCTACTGACAAAAAAAGTGTCTCCTACTAACTCGCTAGTAGGTTTATCGCTTCTTCTCAATACTTTTATCATACACTCGGTTTGTCAAGAGGATGAACAGGCACTTCTAGAGATACAATAATACTAATGGGTCAGACCTTTGCTTGTTGGTTTTAATTTCTTTTTGTGAAGTGAGGAAATAGATGATTATATTTACCAATTTATTTGGTCCTTTTGTGTAACATATCCACTGTCTGTACACATCCAATAAGTCTAGATGATTTTTTAATAAAAGACTGGCAGTTATAAAACTTTTTAAAGACGGTCAATGAAACTACTTTCGACATGAAAGTAGGATTAGTCTTTAAAATACTCTTCCATTATGAAGAAACAAATAAATAAAATTGTACAAAGACTTGCAACTCTGAAATCCTTCTACCAGACACAGCAGCTCTTAGAAAAAGGGTGCATACTACATTTTTAAATTAAAAAAAAAAAAATATATATATATATATATATATATATATATATATATATATGTCAAAGCACAGAACAATAGCAGGACATTCAGTCTTTTATACTAATTTACAATTCTGAGATCAGGCTGCTATACTCTGCCTTTCATTGGACTACTAAGAAACTATGCAAAGGTAATGCCCATGGCAGAAATCAAGTACATTGACACTGAAAAATCAAGACTGTCTAGACCAAGAGTGGACTACTGAAATCAGGTCAGTGAAGTCTTGTCTTGCCTTGAAAAATTTCTGAAATAAGGGAAAAAAACATGAAGAAGTGTTTTAGCTGAGCTGCTTAACACTGCACATCTGTGCTCCTCTTTTAAATGGAGAAGTCTGAACCAAGCCCAAAACAACAGTCACGTGACTTTCACAACTTGGGATATGCTGGAGAGCTAATTCTCAAACAAATGGTCAATATATGGGGATTTTCATTGGTTATTATGATTTTTCAGTACCACTAGCATGGGGGAAATTATGCCACAACCTTGACCAGGTTGACATACTCAGCATGCAATGAGTAACCACTTTACACAGCCTTTATAATCTTTTCAAAGAAGCTTACTAAGTTTAGGAGACAGAACCTTCTCCCCACAAAAACTGAAATAACTGGATTCTAGATAAGTTAAGTGGCCCGTGTCTGCATAAATAAGTTCTGCTATGATGCATTACATGGCTGTAATATAAGGCTGGTGATGCTCATGAACTTAAAATTAGCCAGATCCATAGAAAGACCTCCCTTATGTAGGTGAATCACAGCGGCTGTTCTCCAGGCATGAAACACAAATGCTGTGGATAACCTCAGGTTGAACAGTATAGGTTAAGAGGCTCAGATATCGCATACTTAGTACTAATGAGAATGCAGACTGGTATGTCATCTGCTCCCATGGAAGTGTTACTTTTAGCAAGTGACAGGGGTTCTACAGCTTGTTCAAAAGAGATCTCAGGTGACTCTAAATTTTCAGTGACAGTGGAAGCAACAGTGTGGAGTAAAGATCGCACTAAATATGTCTGTTAATGTACGGGCTATATCCTTGGGATCAGTATTATAGATGAGCTAAGCACATTGTTGAACATTATTCCTTACCTTTCTGACATAATTGAAGAAAAAGTTGCAGTTTCCTTTGGTAGCTGTAGTGACTTTAAAGTTATTCTCTACTATATATATTTTCTAGTCTTCTCAGGTTTCTTGCTGCCATATTTCAGTTTGTTCTTGAGCTAGGGAGATGGGGATATTTTTACAACTTCTCATTTTCCTTTTGTTGTATATTCTATTCATATAAGAGTTCCACCATTGAGGATTATACTTAAATTTACCATTATATTTAGGGTGGGTGGGTACTAAGGTTTCTTTGTAACTGTTCAGATGCTAGTAAAAGTTAGTATTGAATACATCAGCCTTCCCAGTTAGTTTCATTTGGGGGATTGTTGAGAATTTTGTATAGTCTTCTACAAGCTGAAGTAGGTTTGCCCTGGAGAAGTCCCTAAAGATGGTTTCATTTGGTGGTGGGGTGGTCCCACTTGGGCTGATAGAGATGACCAGCCTTTGGTCAGATTTAACCTGGATGATGAAATGTGGGGTGGGGTATAAGCAGAAGCTAGGTTGGTAAGGACCAGGTCAAAAATATTAGGGCCTCTAGTGGAGAGTTTTACATTTTCTTCCAGTCCACTGATATTAGAAGTCTAAGAAGCACCAGCCATATCCATTTTTAAAGGTGTAAATGTGTCATTCAGTGTGCTAATACTTGGGTAATTGCAGTCCATTAGGAAGAAGGTTTTTGCCTTCATATTTAACCCTTTAGTAGTGTTAAGGCAATTTCCAAGACCTCTGGGAGACACTGATGTGGATCTGTAGCTAGCAATGAAGTAGTAGTTTTATTTGTTAAAGGTAATTTGGATTTCTAGGAGCTCCAAGTTAGGGTTGTGGGTAATTTGATGTGAAGTGATAGTGTTTCTGACAAATACAAATACACCCCTGCAGTTGCCCAAGGCCTGAAGGTATGGCAGGCACTAATCCCTAGTACAGAGAGAGTGTTCTCATGCTGCTGAGACAATGTCTTAGCAATACGAATGCATTTGAGTTGCAGAAGGGCCTCATGTCCTGAATCTTTCTGTTCAGATTCCTAGCACTGAGTAGGGCCTCTGTGACACTGTCTGAAATTGAGTTTGCTATGTTGGAATATTCATCAGGTGAGCTCTGACTAGAAAAGGAACTACTGGGGAAGCAAAGACTTTAGTCAGTATGCGTTTCCTGGTATGGGAAGTATAAGCCATCACTGGAGAAATAGGAAGTTTTATCTAACATCACCAACTGCTTAGCCAGTTGTTAAAGTATCTTGTTTGGGTATCTAGACATCATTCTTGGTGAAGGCAATATGCTAAAGACGAGTGTCTTTACTGCTTCTAACACATGCATATTAAACTCCATCATGTCTATATGTAGATGATCTCATGAAATTTAACTCCCACATGGGTCATAACTAGGATGTAGTCATATCTGATTGGTTTAAGGGATCTTAGGGCCTTTGTGACATCACCAATCCTGGCAACACACAAGCAGCTCACAGTCATCCAATTCTTGTCTAACCTGGTGGGTTTGGAGTCTGTATGCACAACAGTAGAATCACCTATGACTAAAACATTTCCGTGTGTGGAAGCAAACTTAGGGGATCTTATGGGCTTAGGCCTGATTTCCTGGTGACTCTTTGGTAAGCTATGTGGATATGCATTATGTGAGAGTGGAGAGGGGAACAGGTGTTGTCTAGTATGCTGGGGGCTAGTATCTTTTAGAATATGAACTGGGATGCATTGGCAATTTTTTTGTTTAAAGTCTCTACATACATTTTGGGCCTGGTTGTGTGCTGTGATTGATATGGTGTTATGGATGTATTATGTTTACTGATTGTGGGCTGATGCAAGAGGCTTGCCTCCATGTTTCTTTAATGTTTACATATCTCATAGACTGTACTAGCAATGAGTAAAAGTAGTGAATAGGTGGTAAACACAAGGAGGTTGTTACACTGCCTTACAACATCTGATGCAATCAGACTTGGGTCAGAGCAGACTGCTTAGCCATGTTGCCACACAGTTTAGGACTAGGAATAATCATTGTACTCAGAGTCTTGGAGGGAAACAATAGTAGATCCTGGAGATTTATGGATAAATATTTAGGGTGATACTCTAAAGGCAGATCAGATGGTAGCTAATCTAGCAGAATTTAATGAAAAGAATTTGAGTACATTATACAAAGTAATGATAATTTCACACAGCTACTTTGTAGAAATAAAACCCCAAGTACTATTCCTATCACTCGCACACACTGCAGAACATCTGGTAAATGCTGAACACTGCAGCATTTTGTTTATATCACAAAATAAACACTGTGCACTAACACTTAACTAATACCACAGAGCTAAATTTTAAAGTCAGAGATACTGGGGTGCTAAACACAACAGTTAGGGGTATTTACCACAGAATGATCACCAATCCTTAGGACAGGACTGCTAACTTTATAAAACTAACTTGCAGAATTGCAGGTGTTTTGTACAACTCAGGATAATTGTGAACATGACAGAGCAGTCACAGGGCACTCAGATGTCATCACACCCCAATCACCAAACTTGAATAAGAACTGTGATCTCTGACATCAGTAGATCCCTTAGATCTCTGTGCCACAAGTATGCATGTGATCTGAACATTGCTCATGTGGTCATTAACAAACTTAGATGTTCCATGTAGGGGGAGATAAAGAGACATAGTCAAGCTTGCTATATATGTGACTGAGTCCAGGAAGATATCCATTTTCAGCAACATCTTGCCATCATTACAAATGCCACAATACCAAAAGAAAGTAATTCATTTCTATAATTGGTTCTGTGATTGGTGTCATTCCAAGGGGATCAGATGTGTGTCAGCAAGGGAGAAGATGGTTAATATTTCTATTTGTTTCACTAGATATAGCTTTCACGTCTCTGCACATGGCTTCTGCATACTGGCTAAAACATTTTCACTCTATAATGCTTTTTTTTTTAGGCACAGTAATTCTTCTAGACCTTCTGACTTAAATTCAAAACAGGCCTGTATAAGGCAGACCTGCACAGTCCTAGGAGTCCAAATAAGAAAATGTCTGACCTTAAGATCTTCCTAACTCTTGAACACATACACAAGCCAGGCCACGTGTGAAAAGGGTCCTTGTAGTTATAGTATTGTGCAAACACTCCTTGAGTTTACCTCCTACCATTAAGTTATACCTACTGGCAATGGTAGGGGTGTATCTGTACTGCTCCATAACCCCATTACCTTATGATGAATCTGCATGGTAGTGACCCTGAACTCCTATATATCTTAGTATCAAATAAACAGATCAAATTACAACATCACTGCCAATTACAGAACATCTTCTTTGTCTCCCAGCTGCTCCTGATAGCTACTTAAACCAAGTAGAGTCATTAACTACTGAACCAAATACATTTTTCTATTTGAGTTCAGCTACACATCCATAAACTGGAAAATATCACCACCAACAAATATACGGTGTATCTTCAGGTTCATTAATGTAAAACCCCTAGATCACATATAGTGCCTTCTCTTACTACAGGCTCCAATCACATCAACATCATGCTCACTAATATAGTATATATCTGCTCCACAACTCAGGTCTTCCACTCCTTGGTCATATCAGATCACCAGACCATCACATTTTCTCTAAAAACCTATTTATGTATTTCTCCAAGAATACTTTCCCAGCACTGTCAGGTGATCTATTGAAATTTAAAACCTCTTCCCTTGGGGACAAGGTAGATAAAGCAAGTGTTTATGGCACTGACCTTTACCTCCATTTGAATTCCTAGATTTAAATATGTACAAATATTATACAAATATAATGGCATATATGGCCCTATTCTGAAATCCTATTATCAACAAGCTCTGCAGTAAAAGAAAAAAAAACCTCCCAGCTCTAAGGAATTAACTCAGGACTCTTCTGTCTAAACTTAATCTCAAAAACATCTGCAAACAACTTGGGTATGAGATCAAATCCTGCAAACCAAGCACAAAATGAACATTGTCAAGTCCTCCAAGGATAATCATAAGGTCTTCTTTAATTATAGCTTATTATTCTGTACAAAAAGTATTTATCAGCACCTGGTGCCTGTCACTCAGTGATATGGGTTCGCTATAAGTGTACTGCTTAGTGTTTCTTTCTCCCCTGCAGCCTGGGTCATACCTAAAAATGGTCCTTGGACGAGTGTACCAACTGAGTTAACAAATGGCAAATAAATAAATAAGCAAACTGTGCTACGAATGTCCAGTAATACTTAATGCTGCACTGAGTTAATCTCTGATTGTACTGCCCTTTCAGATTCAGAAGACATCACTCTTATTTTTGCAGACAAATTTAGTTCCACCTTCAAACAAAATCTCTTCACCCTGTGTATCTCCCATTTCTTACTTCCCCCTGCTGCTTCTGAAAATTATTTCAGAACAGGATCTAAACTGCCCCCCCCCCCCCCCCCACAAAACCAAAAACACTAGCTCCATGGGGCCCAACAGCATACCATGCTGTCTCCTAGTCAGCACTAATCAACCTCACTAATCCTCATGTAAATCTTTTTAACTTCATAGGGTCATAGGTAGGCACTAGGCTATCTGCCCAAGGGCCTAAATAATCCTAGCCAACAAGGTTCCCTGGCTTATGCCACCCAAGAAAATTATTTTCCTGTCCCCCTGTTGAGCAGAGCCACAGGAGTGATCCCCAGGGTGTATTTCCTATTTCCCATCCACTCATCAAGATTTTTCTTGAAGAGTGCTAATGAGGAACTTTGCTTGACATAGATGGGTAGCTTGTTTCAGAGTATGGGAAGTCTCTGGGACAGGACTCTATCCCTCCAGCATGTCCTGTTTATTGTGGTTACAAGGTTTAGGTCCCTACAACATGTAGCTCAGAGGGATTTCTTTAGGTGTAGCATGTTCAACAGCTCGGTTTGGCATAGCTTTATATGTTAGGCAGAAATCACCTCGGAGTAGGCGATATACTATGGAGTAAAGCTGGAGTTTTTTGAGATGGTGGGTGTAGGGCACCTGTTTAAGGCCAGTAATCCTCTTTGTGAGGTACTTCTGTGGCCTTTGCAGCTGCTGCAGATGTCTTGTGAGGTACATTCCAAAAGGGGCATTGTAAATGGGTCTAATGAGTGTCGAGTAGAGGGGAACAATTACCTCTTTTTTCCTGGATGAGAACCTTTTTGTGATGAAGTGTGCGATGTGGAAGGATTTCCTGCGTCTATATCACGTTATTGAAAGTTTACTTAATCGAATCAATAAAGGTCGAACTTTATTGATTGATTAAGTAAGACATCGAATAACGTAAAAAAAAAAAAACAAATTAAAAAAAAAAACTAAATGGTGTAGGCAGGGGAGCAAGCCCCCCTGCACCCCCCCCCCACTTAAATATACCAACTCCAAGACCGCACTACATTGAGGTAAACGGAAATCTCCCCTTACGGAGATTTCCATTTACTTGTACGATGGTCTTCACTTTCGATATTGTCGTGCCGACAATTTCAGACTCGATATTGTCAGCTTACGACAACGTGAAGTAGACCCAATTTCCTGACTACTGTGGTGATGTGATTATCAAAGGAGAGACTACTGTCCACCTGGGTCCCATGGTCTCTTATCACACATTTGGCATTAAGTAGACTGCTGCTGATGTAGTAGTTCATGGGTACAGAGTTTTTACCAAAGGGGATGACAATGCACTTTTTGCCACTGAGCTTGAGGCCATGGCTCTGACACCAGGCATCTGTCTCAGTGAGGCCCTTCTGTATGATGTCCACATCATTTGGGGACTCGACTATAGCTCCTAGTTTGCAGTCATCTGCAAACTTTGTTAGCCAAAGGCCTTATGTGTTAGCCTGTACTTCAGAGAAGTAGATACCAAACAGGAGAGGTCCCAGGACTGAACCCTGTGGTACTCCACTTGTAACTGGTTTGAAGTCAGATTTGGAGTCTGCAACTTTTACAGTGTGGGTTCTGTCAGTGAGCCAGTTGGCAACCCATCTTGTGACGTAGGGATTTATACTTAGTTTACTGAGTTTAGCTATAATTCCAGAATGGGGGATGGTGTTGAAAGCCTTGGCAAGGTCAAGATTGGCTGTGTGAACCACCTTATCCTCGACTACGTCTTTGGTGACTGCCTCAAAGAAGTCGATCAGGTTCAGGAGGCATGATCTGCCTCTCACAAACCCGAACTGGGTGGGGTCCAGAGTTTAGAGGTTACCAATGTCTTTGTTTATGAGTTCCATGATGATACGTTCCATGGCCTTACAGACCAGGCTCGTCAGGCTAATAGGGTGATAGTTCCCAGGATCAGTGTTGGCTCCTCCTTTTTGGAGTGGGATAACTGTTGCTGTGCGCCATTCAGTGGGCACAATGATGTGAGCTAACTTTAGCCTCTTCACTAGATGTATGCCTGAGACTCGATAAACAGCCACAGTAGTACCCCTGCACAAAGATTGGTGAAGAATAGATCTATTGGCCTTACCAGTGTCAATTGTAAAGTAATGGAGTATATTATAATAAAACTCATATTTACTGATATAAGGCAGCCTACAATCCCTTTATCCCAGTTAATTCTGCTTTGTGAAGGGCATGTTCTGCATACTGAACCTGGTGGATTTCTTCAAGAGAATAACAAAAGTACTGTTTAATGGTCAGTCATTGCATACCACTTACCTTGATCTGGCAAAGGCTTGTGACACTATCTTACACTCTGGTATCATAAATAAGCTTATCTACTTAAACCCTGTGTAACCCCACTGGATTGCCAACCGGTTCACACAGGGTTGGCAGCATGCTTTCTTCTAAAAGGCTTGTCATTAGTGGTATACCACAGGGTTCTATACTAGGTCCAGTCTTGTTCAGCATATACTTCAATGATGTCTAGGCTGACATCAATGGTCCCTGGCTGAAAAAGTTTGCTGATGACTGTAAAGTCGGTGCTGTAAGAGTCTCCAGATAATCTCCATATTTTACAAGAGTTTAAGCCATACTAATTCCTGGTATCAGCTTCAAGGCCTAAAGGTAAATGCAAAAATGCAATGTTTGGGAAACAAGAACACTCCTACCACTACTACACTGATAATCCCAACTCAGAGTTGATATAATTATAAGAGAACTATGCACATCCTTAGATGTAGCACAACTAGTTTCTAAAAGCAAATTCTCCAGATCCAGTAAGGTTATGGTCTCTCTCTACCACTCCTTAATCAAGCCTATAGTGTATAATGCCCTTTCAACATGTACTTATCTAAGCATATTGCCGAACATGGAAAATTCCATTGATTTCCAACTAAGAAGACATTGTAAAAATGTTCCTTTATTTACTCTGGACAACTGAAATCCCTTTCAGTCTTGTCCATCTCTTTCAAACTCCTATGTAGGGATCCACTACTTGGCCTTTAAGCTATGAAGGATCCTACTCTATTATATATCCAGAAATAGTAATACCACCAACAAGCATTCAAAGGAATTGGAGAAGTAACAGAATTTGTTGGCGGGGTAGGAATCTCTCCGGAGGAATCCCATACATATTGAATAAGATCCCACACTATGTTAAAGTACCAACTTAAATCTGTTTAAAACAATTATTGCTAACTGGATGGAGATCTGCGAGTTCACCACAGGTTTTCTCCATTTGTGTTTCCTGACAGAGATGAACAAATAATGGGGCTTGCAGTGAGCAGACTCTTAATGGTCTGCTGGATCAGCTGACAAGTATAAACCTATCAAGGCCTGGCTCCACCTAAATGAGAAAGCATCTATCTTTCAAACAATATTAAGAAGCATAAAGGTGCAAAACATTTGCAGTAGATTGTTGCGATGGGTATCTAACGTATCTACTTCTGGAAGAGTCCCACTTTTGTATAATTTAATGAAAAAATGTTGAATCCAGTTTCTGTTTATGAGCCACTCAATCATTTTCCTGCTGAAACTATCTGCTAGTTAATAACCCTGGAATATATATTGCTAGAAGCTGAAGAAGGTGTTGCATAGGCCAATCACAAATTCAACATTTCTCTTTGGAAAGCTGACAAGTTATGGTTACCTCTTGCTTGTTTATGTACCACATCAATGCAGTGTTGTCTGTGCTGACTTGGAGATGTGTTGGTTAAAACCTATCCTCCTGGAAGGCTCTCAGGATCCTGCAAACCGCTGTAGCCTCCATGTTGACACAAAATAATTTCTACTGATAAGACTAACTGCAATCGGCTGAAAGCTTGTTGAAATGGGTTTTCGAATTATAGGACTCACCGTCTCCAGTCATGATCTGAAATTTGGATGGTGGAGGCAATGTCATTGCTATGGATAAGTTTTCTATGTCAGTTTATCACAGAATATCCCTCTGTGTCCTGTAGGACAGGAACCACATCCAGGGCATCTGAAGATTGGCACCAAACGTTTAGAAGAGTCTAGTATATCTTCCATAATATACGATCTTACATGAGGTACCAGCAAAACATGAATCTCAGGATTCTCAGAAACTATTTTAAAGTTATGGCTTGCTGCTGAGAAAAATGTAACAATACTGGCTGGACCTCTGTTAAGTTGCCCATTGCAAGAAAGACTTATCTGCACTGTA
The DNA here is from genome assembly GCF_019279795.1 of Protopterus annectens. Lineage (NCBI taxonomy): Eukaryota > Metazoa > Chordata > Ceratodontiformes > Protopteridae > Protopterus > Protopterus annectens. The sequence continues at coordinate 1,523,895,955 of NC_056725.1, read as the reverse complement.
TTTCAGTCTGCCCCAAGAAAATTTAGTGACACTGAAATAATGAGATATTTCTTCTAATTTACTGTTATTCCCACAGAAACCAGAATAAGACAATGGTCTAACAATTCCTTAGCTTTGCCACTAAAAATAATCAACCAGATTGGGAAAAAATAGTTATGTTTAACTTTCAGAGATGCACACAAATTTTGACTGAAAAGTACAACTGTGTAAAATCTTACCATAAAAGTACATGTTTCTGTACACTGTTGTAGTATTCTTTACTAGAGGGATCTCCTGCCCAGGACAGCCCAATGTCCAGAGGGTATACCAAAGCCTTATGATCTTGTATGCCCTGTATGTCACACATATGTTCCCCGAACAGGATGTAGAGCATAAAAGTGATGTACAGATATAGTTACCCAGAACTGAATTGCCCTAGTAGAGAATAGTCTCAAGGGTGCAAAGGAGTCCATGCACATCCAGAAGAGAAAATACAAAAAAAAGGGGAGACCGTCAGCCAGAAGGGAATCCAAAACAAAAAAACAGTTTGAGGGAGAGAGTGAATATTGCAACAGTGAAGGGAAGGACATCAACTGTTATGGTAAGATTTTACACAAATGTACTATGTCCTTCTATATCACTCTTGGAGTATTCTTTATTATAGGGAGAGTAAAAAAAAGCTCAAGAAACAGAATGGGGGGTGGAAGGCGAGAAGACAACTCAACAAACTCATACAAAATGGTTATAGCAAAACCTGTTCTGGCCCTAGAATCCATATCCAGCTTATAATGCTTAATAAAAAGGTATGCACTAAAGACCAAGTAACAGCTTTAAATATGGAATTGGTTTACAACCCCTTGAAGAAAGCACCAGAAGAGAAAACAGGCCTAGTGGAATGAGCTCTAATGGGAGTAGACAAAGATTTGCCATGAAAAAAATAACAAAAGGAAATAGCCTTAAATATCTAAGAGGAGATGGTTTACTTAGAAACAGCCAAACTCAATGCCCTGGGATGAAAGGAAACAAAAAGCTGTTCAGACTTGAGAATGGCCTTAGTTGTATCCAAATAGTACCTGAGCTGTCTGTGCAAATCTAAGGTATGCAAGACCCTCTCACTAGCAGACTGAGGAGAAGGGATAAGGAAAGGAGTTGTACCGACTAGTTCAAGGAAAACTCATTTACTGCCTTGGGCATAAAGAAATATTAGTATGAAGGGACACCATCTCCCTGTGAAAAAAACAAAAAAGGAGGAATGGCCATAAGAGCATGAAGCTCAGAAACCCTCCAAGCAGAAGTAAAAGAAAGCAACATAACAGTCTTCCAGGTATAGTGTTGCAAAGAAGCAGAATCTCAAGGCTGAAAATGAGCCTGAGTCAATTTTTCCAAAACACAATTAAGGTCCCAAGGAGGAGGAGGAATAGGTTTTCTTGGAGTTCTAAGATGCAGGACACCTTTAAGAAATTGTTTGACCTCAAAACAAGAAGCCAAAGGAGGATTCAAGAGCAGGCGAGCAGAAATGGCAGACAAATTGGACTTACAGAAGAATAGGCCAAGCCAGACTGGAACAACTAAGAAATAAGACAGGACCAAGGGGACCACCACTGAAAAAGGGTGCTGGTTGCAAGCATGGCACCAGACAGAAAATCTTTTCTATTTGGGCATATAAGATTTTCTGGTTGATGGTTTCCTTGCCTCCTGTAAAACCCTGAGCACATTCTCAGAAGAGAGGTACCTGAAAGGGATCAAGACCCTATCACCCACAGTGTCAGTTGAAGAGTGAACAAGTGAGAATGGATGAGAGACCCCTTGTCTTGTGTGAGAAGGTCCAATCGGAGAGGTAAATTGTGGTGACTGCCTCTGGTCCGATGCATTCAGAGGGGTACCCAGTCCTGTCTTGGCCAAAAGGGAGTGACTAGCAAGATTTCTTTGGAGTTCAGCTGAATTTTTGCAGGACTCTTGGAAGTAGAGATAGAGGAGGGAAAGCATAAATAAACATCCCCTTACAAAGAAAAGAAAGGTCCATCTGTCTTCCATGCCAGATAGCATGGCACTCTGGAAGAGTAGAGAGGAGAAGCTGCCTATTCAGAGAAGATACAAAAAGATCTACCTGAGAAATACCCATACCTCTCAACATCCAAGACCAAGAAATCTGGACAAAGCCTAAAATGATGGTGATACAAACATCCAGAAACAGGGACATATTCTAAATATTGCTCTTATAAACTTAAAAAGTTGCTAGAATAACAGGATTTCTGTTAGCATTTGTTTCCTGAAAATGTGAAGTCTGAAACTCAAATCTATGTAATTATTTAATGACTTCAATCCTCACTTATTTGCCAGAAAACACAAACTTTATGAGGAACAGGCAGAAAATGTGTCACAAAACTCTGGGCATTCTGTGAAAAACTGGATAGTTGAGAGGTATGTGACTACCCCACTGACGGACAGTGCCAGGAAACACATCTCTGTGAAGAATCAATTCATGAGCCTGTGTTTTGGACCTGCTCAGAGAGTTTGCCGCTAGATTGATTTCTGAAGGAATGTATACTGCCTGAAGAGTTATCTGATAACTGAGAGTGACCACCAAAGCTTGAAGAGCCATCCTGCAGAAGAGGTAAAGATTTGGTACTTTCCTGCTTGTTGACAAACCATATCACTATAGTGTTGTCGGTCTACACCTTCAAGGGGCCTGGAAAGAACGAGGGGTGAAAAGCTTGAAGGTCCAGAATCAGGGCTTTCATCTCTTTGACGTTGATATGGTGTCACTTCTGACTGGGGGGAAGGGGCAGAGACCCTGAACTTTCTGGTGACCACATGAAGTCCACCACCCCATGTCTGAGGCATTGGTGAACAGTTCTTGAGAAGGAGCTGGAGGCTGAAAGGGCAGGTCTGGGTCGAGAGCAAACTGTTGAATCCACCACTCAAATTCCTTCCTTAGACAAAGAAAGAGAGGTACCCTGAAATCCAGGGGGTGACAATGCTGCATCCAAACCAACTGGAGGTACCACTGACTGGCAAAAGGGAGCATTTGAATAGAAAAGGTCATGAATCCTAGGGCCCTAAGAAACTCTCTGGCTGGAATGGCAGTCAGGGGAAAAAGAGACTGAAAGAAGGCTGTCAGCTTTTGGAGGTGGAAGACAGGCCAACATTGGCAGTGTCTGAATCCTGCATTCCAGATACACATGATCCTGACAGACAGTCAGCACAGACTTTTAGAAGTTGATAGTGAACCACAAACTTTGAAGAAGAGAGATGAACTCCAGATCCTGCAACAGGAAAGTAGTAGAAGGTGCTTGAAGCAATGGGTTGTATAGAGAGGGAAAAATCTGAATGCCTTGAAGCCTGCAGAAAACAATCACAGGAGATAGGCATTTTGTGAATACCCTTGGGGCAGTAGAGAGGCCAAATAGCAAAGCAGAGAACTGAAAAAGAAAGGAAGAAACAGACAAACTTAAAAACTTCCTGAAAAGAAGGTGAATATGGATATGAAAGTAAGCATCCTTCAGATCCAAAGACACCAGAAAAGTCTGGGGGTGGTAAAAGAAGAAACAGGGTTTGAAGAGTAAGCATCTGAAAAAAGGGGACCTTGAGAAAGGTGTTCAGCAGAGAGAGATCCAGAACATACCCCTCAACTGTACAGATTTTTGCAGAATATCCAGATTTTTGCCTCATTTTTGGTCCATTGTTCATAAATTTGTGGTCTTCTGGCAAATCAGTGGCAAATCATTAAATACTGCAGTTTGAAAACAATGACAGACATTTGAGTTTCAGACTTCATATCCTTCAGAAATTTAATGCTAATGCAAAGCCTGTTATTCTATCAACTTTGTAGGAGCAATACTTAAAACCTGTTCTTACTTTTGGGCCTTTGTCCCACTTTTATTCATGGCTTTGTCCAGATTTCTTGCTCTAAGAAGTTGAGAGGTATGATCCAGAATAGGTCTCCAAGTGGCCCCCTTTTCAGGAACCGGGAAAATCCTAGAATAAAAAACATTTTCCCACTTGGGAAGGGGGAACAGGTTCAATGGTTCTTTGGTTCACCAGAGATCCTAAAATCTCTGGGAAAAGAGGAAGTTGCTCTAGAAGAGGTTGAGGAATCCCTGAAAAAGGAAGGAGACACTTCCATACCATGAAGTAACCCTGACAGATGACAGAAAGAACTCAAGAGCCTGAAATGATGAGAAGCCAATTTGGAAGACAAAGGGAAAGCTGAAGTGACAAAGGAACCTGATCTAAGATGAAGTGGGGCAGGGGGTTTGTCAGAGAGAAGCAGGCTTATCAGATAAAGGAGGCTTCTGGGTCACAGAAGTCAGAGAAGCCTTAGCAGAGGAGGCTTGCCTACCACCCTTTCTGCCCTTGGAGGTCTGTCAGGGTGGCCTGCAGACAAAAGTAGATCAAGGAGGATAATTCCTTTGAAACAAAAATATGTTTAAGGTCCTCCAAGGCTTTGCCTTTCTCTTGAAGAGACTTAAACAGGTCTACATCAGCAGCAGTTCCAAAAAGATGTTTTGTTTATTATCCAAAGGATTGTCCAACAACTTGGTTTTAATGTCCTCACGTAAAGACTGGGGATGAAGCCAAGAATAAAGGCTAATGACAGACCCAAAACCCATAACCCTGGAAAATGCGTCAGCAGCATCATAGCTACACTTGATTGAGTGGTGAGCCACTTGAGAAGTAAAACCTAACACAGATAAGGCAGAAGATTTGCCTTCAGAATCAGTGAGGTCAGAAATAACCTGACAAGCCTGAGCAATCAAGGCAAGAGCATACCTGGTCATGTGGATATGGTAATTAATAGCCCTAAAGGCCAAAGTAGAAGCAGTGTAAGCCTTCTTACCAATCCTATCCATTACCCTACTATCCGTATCAGAAGGGAAAAGTCTGGAAGAGGGCAAGAGCTTGGAAGGTTTATTAGAAGTCACTAACACCACAGCATGATCAGCAGAAAAGACAATTAAATAAACATTGACAATCCTCAGGAACCTTATAGAATCTATCAGGTTTCTTAGGAGCGGGAGGCTGAGAATCAGAAGTGGAAGCAGCAACAAAAGTGTTGAACAAGGCAGCCAAAACAGGAGGAACTGAAGATGGTTTAGGAATATTCACCTGAAGCAACTCATAATATCTTCTCTGAATATCACACAATTGATAAGAATCCCACTTAAAGTATTCCATTATCCTAGCAATTGTGTCCCCAAAGGACAATGCCTCAAAAGGAGACTCAGGGCTAATGGAATCCTCCCCATCAGAACCATAAGCCAAAGGTAAAAGCATCTCTAAAGACTAGGACAAGGACCCCTCATCAGACTCTGAATCCACCTATGAGGAATCCAGTTCCCTAGGCAATTTAGAAGGGGTAGAGGTCCATGGAGGAGCAGGCACTGAAACCCCTTGAGGAGGCTTCAGGGCCATCAAGCAGAAAACAAGTCCTGAGAAAACTCTTGCCATTCCCTTTCAAGATCCTTAGGATGGACTGAAACATGCTTCATCTTTTTTCTTTTCTTGGAAGGGATGTCAGCCCTAACAAATACAGGAGGTTCTGACCCTTGTTGAGATTCAGTAAGAAAGCCCAGAATCCCCTCCCTGACCAATATCTGCAGAATCCCTCCAGGTCCTTCTGAGATAATCAACCATACCTCACCTCCCCCAGGTGTCCAGAGTGGACACCTGCAAAGCCTCAGAGGACATGCAAAAAGATGGATCCATGCCGGCCTCCAATTGGGTCACAGCAGAGGAATCAGATTTAGACATTGAATGGCCTACAGAGCTATTATCCACTTCTAGCAGATGTCTGGTGTAGGCTGGACAGCTAAATAATCTTGCAGAGACTTCTTGGCCTTCTTCTTCCCTAGCAGGCGTGTCTCTCGGTTAATGGATTCTACTATACTACCCTGGGCTAACCATTTAATCCTTTGGTTTTCAAGGTAAATGGCCAGGTAAGACAAATGGTTTCTGAATGTCTTGGGCACAAATGCCTTACAGACATTACAAGTGGTATGATCATGGAAAGTACCCAAACAAGAGAGACACTGTTTGTGACAATCCATATGGGGAATCTGCCTCCCACATTGACATATTTGTGTCTTGGATGACAAGAAGCAAAATAAAATACAAGACCAAAAAAAAAAAATGAAAAACAACCCAAATGGGGCACTTAGCTGATGGCTAGGTATTCAGCTCAGTAATAAGGCATTCAGACTAGTTACAGTAGAGAGTCAGTCTGAACTAATTGTGATTTAAGGTAGCTTGGACAATCAAATTGTTCGGATAATCAAACATATAATTGAACCGGATAAAAAACCTTCCAAAATCTTGTTTTTTTCTGCATGCAGGAATACGCTTTTAAACCATTCAGTGATTCCAATAGACAATAAAGAATACAAGCTCAAAAAACATTCTCAAGCAAATATGTATAATGTTTACATATTCAGAATTTATAATTTTTCCTACACAGAAACTTTTGAAGGGTGGTTCTGATAGTTGACGTTTCTGATAACCGACTCTCTACTGTTGCAATAATGGCGTTCACACTGACAGCAAAGAAGTTCTGGGTAATTGTGTCCATATGTCACTTTTATGCCCTATGTCCTGTGCAGGGAGCAGATATGTGACATACAGCACATACAAGATCATAAGGCTTTAGTATACTGGCCAAACATTGGGGTGTGGTAATAATGGAAGGCTTTACTCTGATGAAGCCCTAAAAGGTTAGAGGGTGAAAGTGCTTAGTGTGTATTTTAACTCCATTAAACGGACTGTTTTGTGCACTTGTGCAGTGGCATTTTTCTTTTTATTTTGAAGTTTTTGACGCTCTTCGAGCATGCATTTTTGTTTTAAACATTGGGCTGCCATGGGTGGAAGAGCCTTATAGTAAAGAATTCTGCAATAGTGATACAGAAGGACATCCCTAGTTACTATTTTGATGTTTGTGGATATTCACTGAGGTAGACATGAAAATTGAACAGAATTAATGAACTATATGGAATCTGAGTAAATAAATCTCACTGGTATGTGAAGATAATTAATTGCTTGTCAATTAAAGCTACACTAAAACTCATGATCTGTAAAGGAAAACGTTTTTTAAGACACTATCTTGAACGTCATTGCATCTACAAAATTGTTCATATCTGACACATTTATAAATTATCTTGAGATGGTGTCCGTTTTGGAACTAGAAATATAACAGAATAAAAACATTTTGCTTTCTTTCTTTTTTTTCTGACAGAAAGGAACCATTGGCTATATGTTTCTTTTCCAGAAATTAATTGTTAACTTGAAAGGCCATATGTTCCCAATAAGATGGAATGCATTGGGCTAAGTACTGCTGTGGTTTCTTTTTTTTTTTTTTTTTTTCAAAACAAGTTTATTGTTTTAACATACAAGAGAAATATCATAACAATTTTATACAAATAATTAAAAATAGGTATTATTATAATATTCAACAAAACAACTGAAGTATTTACAAAGACATCCACTACAATCAGATCAATTAATTAAACTAAAATACTGTGCTATTGAAATTAGAATTTTTTTAACAAATTTTGTAAATTATCCCATACAATAAAATGTGATGTTTTTCTAATTGTGCTTATTTCCATATGACACATTATATTCATAACATTTTTAAATTCATTGAACGAAGGAGGTGTATCTGAAATCCAATTTCTAGTTATTATTTTCCTAGCCACTGCTAGGATAGACCATAACAAGGGAAGCTTAATCTTTTTAACACATTGAGGTACAGGTGTGTTGAATAATATAAGAGACTTAGAAATAATGAAATTATCTGTAAAAAGAGCCTGCAAAAATTCATTAATTGACTTCCAGTATTCTTTCAACTTCATACAGTCATAAAACATATGAGCCCAGTCAGCATTAATTTCTACATTACATCTCTTACATAGATTATCTTTATTATTAATTTTATTCATCATCAAAGGTGTATAAAAGATCTATGTAAAAATGTCCATGTATAAAGTCTCCAGACAATGGAAGATGTAGTTCTATAAGCAGATTCCAATATATATTGTTTATCTTGTTGAGTTGGTGGGTCCCCATTAATAGAGGTGAAATAATTCCAGTATGAATCTACATTGTAAAAAGTTTCTTGTCTGATAATTTTATGTATATATGAAAGTTTACCTTTATCAGAAACTTTATGCTGTAAATTTATTATCAAGTAATCAATCAGTTTTGGAATAGATTCTTTAACTGTTATAGACATTAGATCTATTCTATCAATGAGATGTTGTCTAAAGATCTGAACCTCTAACCAGCAAGTTTCTCTTAGATCAAATTCTTGTTTTAAGAAATCTAGATTTTTAACTTTATTATCAGATATCAGCTGATACCAGTACTTTAGATTATTATCTATAGCTAAATGAGCTCCCTCAGAAGTAGATGACATAAGCATACCCTGAGTATAAATTATAGGAATACAATAAAATTCCATTCCCTATACTTAGGGTGCATGAATATAAAGTTACAATAACTAATAATAATATTTAATGGGTAACAGACCATATGTTTAGGTGTAATAGGTGAAGAACAAAATTCCTTTAGCAACCACAACATGGAGTTATTTATAATCATATTTTTATGTGTTAAGGAGATTTTCATGAAGTGCATACTAATTAGCTCCCAATAATCTTTCCATTTTGCGACATATGACCGATCTATTAATAAAGTAATAACTTTTATAATAGAAAAGATAATATATAAATTAAAGTCTGGAAAAGAAATACCCCTTGAGACCAGCTATTAGTATGTTTATATAATGCAATCCAAGGTCTATTATGTGCCCATAAGAAATTTAACATTAGTGTATTCAGTTTCTTGATAGTTATTTTGTAGGTGAAAGTATTATTGATTGTATTAAGTATAAAATCTTGGGGAATATTATCATTTTAATAATTGTAAGTCTCTCCTCCATAGTAAAAACATATTATTCCAGGTATTAAAAGATTTTGTATATTAAGAAAACAGGTATTATAGTTATTATATATAATAGATTTAATATCTTTAGATAGTATTATACCTAAATAATTTATCTGACCTGAGTTGGGTACATATTTAGTAAAATCACTAATGAGAGTATTTTTTCGTATATATAGGTAGTATTTTAGTTTTTCTTCATTGAATATTAAACCAGAAATACTTTTAAAATTCATCATTTTATCAAATAAAGACTGCATAGAAGAATTAGATCCTGCTGATGTAATTAGAACATCATCTGCAAAAGTTGAATTTTGATGTTGTATTTTCTTCTATTTCAAAACCCTCTATGTCAGTACTGTTTCTAATCAAATTAGCCCAAGGCTCCATTACTAAAGTGAATAATAGTGGAGAAAGTGGACATCCTTGCTTTGTACCTTTAAGAATGGGTATTTTTTGTGAAACATATGTTCCTACCTTAATATAAGCCAGCGTTCCTTTGTATAAATGCTCAATTAAATTTACAAATGCATCAGAGAAATTTGTGCATTTCAGTAAGGTAAACAGATAGTCCCAACTTACTGAATCAAATGCTGAACCTATATCAAGACTAATAAGTGTTAAATCTTTCTTTTTCCTATTTGCAAAATCGATTAATGTTAAAGTTCTTCTTATATTATCAAAGTATTTCTATTTACAATGAAGCCCATCTGATCTATGTCTATAATGCCGGGGATAATTGTCTTCAATCTATCAGCAAAAATACTCATAAACATTTTATAATCAACATTAAGTAATGAGATGGGTCGATATGAAGAACATCTAGTTGGATCTTTATTAGGTTTTAAAATTGGTGAAATAAATGTATATTGCCAAGATGGGGGTTATTAACTCAGTTTGGGCCAGAATAAAAACCTTATGTATTAATGAATATGTAGTTTTAGAAAGGATTTTATATATCTCTGGTATAATACCATCATTACCCGGTGCTTTGTTTGATTTAAGCTTATTTATTTGTGTAATAACTTCTGTATATGAAATACTCTTGTCCAATAGTTTAATCTGTTGTTTATTAAGCTTTTTATTCATGTTTGTGGTTATAAACTCCTTTATTTTATCTTTAGGTTCCATGTTAATGTTGTTATGGTTAATCTTGTGAAAGTGATTTCTAAATTCATCCAGTATTTCTGGTATACTAGAAACATTCTTCTTTTTCCTTAGAGAAAAGATTTCTTTGATGTGGTTTTGTTTATTCAATCTTTTTTTTTATTTTTAAGTCTATGTAAGTATTTGGGGCTTATTGAATAAGACAAAAACTTGTATTTCTCTAAAGTTATTTTAACTTTATGAGTTAAAATTTCTTTGTATTTCTCATTTAGTTTGTTTATTTCTTCAATAACTTTCTTGTCCATAATATTTTCTTTATTATTATGTTTATAAGAGTCTAGTTTACTTTGAATATCTAACAATTCCTTATCCCAAGATTTCCTTTTGTTATTATACCATGATACTTTGTCCATATAGATATGATTTTAAGGCATCCCAAACATAGACAATGGAGACTTCAGGAGTATTATTTATGTCTAGAAAATGTTGTACTTCTGAAAGTATATATTCTTTATAGTCTTTTAGCTGAGTTAAGTATGCTGGTATCCTTTTGATCTGAACATTATGAGTATTTTTTATCATGAATTCGAAAACAATTGAGTTATGATCAGATATAGGACATGAAATGATTTTGGAATTAATTAAATCTGTTACCATCTGGTTAGAAATAAAGACCCTATCTATTTTTGAATAAGTTTTGTATCTGTTAGAAAAAAGGTGTATGGTAATGATTTTGACTCTATCTGATTATTAATATCATTCAAATGATAAGAATTAGCAAAATCATTTAAATGTTTTGCATTAGATGTAATTCTTCTTTTCTTTATAGTGGTAGTATCACTTTCATGTAGTATACAATTAAAATCACCAGCTAAAATAATATCCCCTACAGAGAATGATATGATCTTATCAATATGATGTTTCACTGTATTAATACCAATTCCAGGTATCCAATATACATTAATTAAAGTGTAAGTCTTCCCATTAATTTGTATTGTAACCATACAAAACATTCCTTTGTCATCCTGATAAGACTTAATGGTTTTAGGAATGGGCATACTTTTATTCCATAAAATAGCCACTCCTCTTTTTTTCTGAGTGTGCTCTGAACTAACCAATACTGTATACTTATTAGTGGCTAGTTTATCAATATCTTTTTTCAAGAGATGGGTTTCTTGCAGGAAGACTAGATTGGCCTTGTGTAGATTAATGTATCTTATTAGGCTTGCCCTTTTACACGGATTATTCAATCCATTAATGTTTAAAGAAATTCCTTTTAAAGATGTAATTTGTCATTTTTAAAACTCAAGAATCTTATGATCGAAATAACAAATAACAAGATAAATAATGTTACATCTCCTCTTTTAGGTGTACCTTTAAACATAGCTGTATTTATTAAATCTCTTATGGGATTTTGTATAGGATTCAATTTTGTTTGTAGTGACAAACGTGTACAAAATATATTGTGGATGTCAAAACTATATACATATAACAATGAACAAGTGAAAATAATGTAAGGATTAAACCTTGCATCCCGCCTGGAGTTGAAAACTCCAACTTAGAGCAGTATTTACTACTCAAGTTAACCCCCTACCCTAAGCAGCAGTACCTCAGCTACCACCTTATCAATTTAATACTAGTTATATTTAACTGAGGTTAACAGTTTTCAATTCAATTATCTATCAAGACAAAACTACACATTTGGTAAAACAGCATCATATAAACTAAAATAAACTTTTTTTTTTTTTTTTTAAAAACTGTTCATACTATTATATAGATCTATGCAATATATAACACTTGTATTCTAATAGCATTCAAATAATCTTAATGTTAGAAATCAAGAGGAGAGAAAATTATGTTCTAACATTCATTTAAATCAAAAACTTTGGCTAATATGATTCAGACATTACATGCATTAAGATGCATCTATTTTCTGTCATGTGAATTCTATCAACAGCTTCCAAAAATCTTGAATTGTTTGTATATGAGCATTTACTTAAACTCATTATTGTCAATAGAGTAAAATATTGTATTCATAAAAATTATTATAAATCATATTGCATAGTTATGCAGATTCTCAGAAACACCTGCGTTATTACCTAAAAAAAAGCCATCACACACATAAACACAGACACACACACATACATACACACACATATACACACACACACATATACACACACACACATACACACACACACACACACACACACACACACACACACACACACACACACACACACATATATACACATATATCTGATCTCACCGAGCCGTGCCCCTGCAGAGCACCATCCCACTTGCCGTCCCAGAACAAATCTGTCCGCTTCACACAAAATAATGCACAGCAAACACACACTAGCAACCAGATTTTACAATCATGCTAACCTACTGCTTTAAAATATATCACATGACATTTCTTCCAGAATAGAGTTATAAGATTATTTATGCTTGTCAATCAGATGAATTAAATGAGTTATAGTAAAGTATATGTTTGGGACACAAGTTTTTAACACAGATTATTATGCTACTGTTAAGTAGATTTTCAAAAACATTTAAATAAATGTTTCATTTTCTATGCCTTCTAAAATAAGATATTTACTTGCTACAAGAAACTACATCATCTAAACTCATCATAACTGACACATTTTATGAATAGAGTATTTTTCCTGAATCTGTGGTGTGTCAGTGTGATAACCTTGTCAATGTTTATACTAACTGCTTTCAGTTTCTCTGTGAAAATTCTGTGAGTGAAGCTTCTGAGGAAACTCATGGACATTGTGCATGAGACAGCCCACATCCCAGATTGTCTCCCTTAACATTTTGGCGGGAAACTTATTAAAACTTGTGGCAAACGTTCATTTTGTCAATAGAGTAAAACATTGTAGTCATAGAAATCATTACAAATCATATTGGATAGCCATGCAGACTCTCAGAAAAAAAGCCATCACACTCACACACACACACACACACACACACACACACACACACACACACACACACACACACACACACACACACACACACACACACACATATATATATATATATATATCTGATCTCACTGAGTTGTGTCCCTGCAGAGCACCATCCCACTTGCTGTCCCCAGAATAAATCTGTCTGCTTTATACAAAACAATGCACAGCAAACACATATTGGTAACCAGATTTTACAATCATGCTAACCTACTGCTTTAAAATATATCACATGACATTTCTTCCAGAATAGAGTTATAAGATTATTTATATTTGTCAATCAGATGAATTAAATGAGTTATAGTAAAGTATATGTTTGGAACACAAATTTTTAACACAGATTATTATGCTGCTGTTAAGTAGATTTTCAAAAACATTTAAATAAATGTTTCATTTTTATGCCTTCTAAAATAAGACATTTACTTACTACAAGAAACTACATCATTTAAACTCATTATAACTGACATATTTTATGAACAGAGTATTTTTCCTGAATCTGTGGTGTGTCAGTGTGATAACCTTGTCAATGTTTATACTAACTGCTTTCAGTTTCTCTGTGAGAATTCTGTGATTTGAAGATTCTGAGGTAACTCAAGGACATTGTGCATAAGACAGCCCACATCCCAGATTGTCTCTCTTAACATTTTGGGAAACTTATTAAAAACTAGTGACAAACATTCATTTAGCAGTGTAAATGCATCTAAACATGACAGAACCTCCACAATGTATTCCACAGATCATCACAGCCTCTATGCAAGTGAAATTAAACTCAAAATTACCAACAAGCAATAAAACTCAGCATTCTTCTCCCAACTCAATTTTCATACAAATCCTATTATTCACTGTGCCCACACAGTCAAAAGCATTTCTATATATTAATAAAAAAAGAAAAGAGAGTAGAAAATAAAAGGGAGTGAGGCAGAAATAAAAAATGTAAGAGAAAGCTGTAAGAAGTATATACAATGGAATGTTACTTACTGTTTATATTAATAGAGTTAAAATAAAACATATTATTTACTCTTATTTAGTTCTGATTATTATTAGTTAAAGCATGACAGATTATTTACAAACAAGCATAAGCAGTATAATCAAGGAAGTATAATTAGAAATAGCATTTGAAGAACTTATAAACTTTTACAAGAAATAAATATGTTATTATTCTATTAATGATATTTTCATTACTGTTCTCTCCCTGCCCTCCCCACCCTTTACCCACTACATAATCTAAATAGAATGTCATTGTTTAAACAAAGTAAATAATAAAAGAAGAAGGAAAAAAGATAAAGATAAAAAATGTATCAAATTACTAACCTTACTTTTTCAGAAAGAAAAACAAATCGAGTCACAGCCTGCCATTAAATCCTCAGGCATTTTGACTGGTTATGAAACAAAGCATTTCTTTGCACATAGAGAATAACTTTGATTAAATCTTTTCCAAAATATTTGTGGCTTTCTGGAAATGCAGGAACTATATTCAAAAGATTAATAATGAACTAAAATGATGAGAGAGAAAAAAACATATAACAAATCATTTGTTTTTAGTCTCTTCTTCTTCTCTGAAGTCTTCCAGGAAGCTTCAGTTGCCAATCTCTTTAATGAAGAACTAGCCCATTCCATTTCTTCTATTTTATCCAAAATCCTTTTTCTTTGACAAACAGTAAAGCAGAGTCTAAATCATTGAAGACCTTAGGACCATCAGGAAGGAAGATTTTAAGCTTGGCAGGAAACAGAAGGTATGTTTTAAACTGTGCTTTTTAAGCTCCCTTATTAGTGGCAGAAAAACTTTTCTTTTAGCAATTACCATGGAAGAATAGTCATTGTCAAAACGCACAGTTGTCTCATTAAACTTAACAGGAGCTTTAGCCCAAGCAGATTTAAGAACCATCTCTTTATCAAAAGATGATAGAAATCTAACTATAACTGATCTAGGATAGTTTTTGTTAGAGTTGGTATTAGCTATAGATCTATGTGCTCTTCGATACCAAAAGAGAATGCTTCTGGTAAATCTAAAGTTTTAGGGAGCCATGTTGTTAAAAAGAAGTAATATTGTTACCTTCAATATTTTCTGGCAGTCCAAAAATCCTAATGTTATTGCACCTAGATCTATTTTCCAGGTCATCCAGCTTTGTTTGTAAATGTGTATTTTGTTTCAGCAGAAACTCAATGTTGATTTCCTCTTCTTGTATTTTATTTTCCATGTCATTCACAGCTTCTTCTATGCCTGTCATCTGGATCTTCTGTTGTTGCAGGTCCATATGTAACAAGTCTATTTGTTTTGTAGTTTTTCTATGAAAGTGTCTATTTTAGTATCCATTTTATCCATCTTAGCAGTAAGTTGCTGGACTATAATTATCAGAGACTGAAGTTCTTTCTTGATGCTGGAGTCTTGAGAATTTGTCTTACTGGAACTCATTTCAGACTGATAAACTGACAGGAAAATTTCCAAAGTAATTTCTGACAGGAATATTATTAAGATTTCCTTTCTTTTTTAGATATAGTTCAAGAACTATATAAAACAAACATATTTAGAAAGAAAATTACTTCAAGAATTAATTTTTTAAGTAATTAATTCCTGTCAATGTAATGAAATTGGTGGAGCTGAAGAAATCTGCTGCTATCCTGTGTTCATCCTTGGCCACGCCCCTACTGCTGTGGTTTCTGAAT
This sequence comes from Protopterus annectens, assembly GCF_019279795.1. Classification (NCBI taxonomy): domain Eukaryota; kingdom Metazoa; phylum Chordata; order Ceratodontiformes; family Protopteridae; genus Protopterus; species Protopterus annectens. Next base: position 1,523,880,293 of record NC_056725.1, on the reverse strand, counting down.
AAATAAATTATATCAGAGAACCTTGTTGAACTATTTGTAATATCCACTTGTCCTTTGTATCTGTTGCTAAGCTGGAAAATGAACATGGCCTTCCTAAGGTTAAAGGGAAGACAGCAGTCATTGTAAAGATAAGTGGATGAATCTGTCCTTTTCTGGTGTACAGTTACAATGCTTTTTGAGTGGATTTTGCTGACAAATGCACTGCAAAGGAATTAATTTCTTACAAAATGTTTATCAGTAGTGACAGCTGAGATTGGTATAGGGGTACATTAATGAATGAGGACTCTATCTTTTCTAAGTCAACAATCATGTCACCTACTGGTTGAGTAAATAAAAAAATCCTGAGTCACAGAATCATTTAGCAGTCATGCTCTCATGTCCCCATTATAAGCTTCAGCTCTAAGCCAAACCAGGTCATTCTCAAAACTGCGCTAGTATGTAGTTCTTGATGCAACATCTGTAGCATCATAAATATTGCAGTACATGCACTATCTTACTGAGTTGTACCTAGATTTTCTAATATATGTGTGGATTATATAACCAAGAGAGCAGGTTTAAGACCTACGTTTAGTTCTTAAGACAGAAATTTGTTAAGAAACCAAACAACTCAAATACTGTAACTCCTAAGGTACAAGACACTAAACTTTTTTGGGCAATCCATTTTTCCATATTTAACTAGAAAACTAGAATATTTATTCAATGAGAATGATGAAAGTGCAATAATTTTCCCAACAAGGGCAAATGCTAATGAACAGTTGCAGGATCAGCTTTGTGGATATTACATAAGTCGCATTTATCAAAGGAGATTAATAACACCTAGTAGCAGTTTTAGGTGCTGCAGGATGAATGAAGAAATTGGCTATTAGCCTTCAGACCATCTTCAAAAGAATAGTAGAGTGGACAGGCTGTCCATTTTGCATCTCCCTATTCATTTTCTTTGGCAGCTTTACCGACTGGACAACCAAATTATTCCATAAAGTTTAAAATTTCCCTTAAGGTAATATATTCTGTTGAACAGCTCACTGATTTTCTTTATCGGAATCCTGAAAGAGAGAAAAATGAATCTGCATCATATAGAAATTTTCCACTTCACTGAAAGAATCAGGAGTTCCTTTAGTTTTCCTTTTCCTCTCGAACCATCTCAAAACCCTGCAAAAACTGGCACTGCTTTATTATGTGATAGCTTAATGAAGATATCATTTAGGCTCATGCTGTTTTAGTGTGATTATCTGCACCAAACAAATATTCCTTTTAAATAAAATCATAGCTTAGGTTGCGGTTAAGAAAGGAACTACATTACATGGTGTTAGAGGGCCTAGCATGAAAAGAAAACATTACAAATCTGTTAGACTCATCCATTGATGTAATTCCTCAATCACATGATCACAGAAGACATCAGTGTATATATTGCCAAAATCTTCTCTGATGGAAGCACAGGTGTCATTAAGACATTTGTTACTTAAGAAAATGGTTTCATATTCCTGTTTTTTGGGGTCCTTATCATGACATAGAAGTGGGAGACTTGTTTCTTCAGATTTCTTACTGCTTCCTTTGACGTTTTCTTTTATTAGACTTTACCATCTTAGCCTTTCCTTGTTTGTCAGTAGGCCCACTGAAATCTGTCCTCAAGAAAAAAATTGGGAGCTTAAGAGGAAACAGGCATAATTATTCTGTCACTGGAAAATTTAACTATAGACTACACACAACAAGAAACACTTTGGTGTTCAACGTGCAGATATTCAAAGAAAAGCAAACTTCAATTAATTAGAACTACAAGAAGAAAATTACTTCAGCATCAAAAGTAGGACCTGAAGCATACAAAATGGTGAGAACCGAAGGAAGCGTCTAGCAGCAATGACTTTTATGCGGTAGCATACCTCTCAACCTCTTAGAGCAAGAAATCTGTACAAAGCCATAAAGAAATGTGCGGCAATGGCCCAAAAACAGGGACAATTTTAAAATATTGCTCTTATAAACTTAGAAAGTTAATAGAACAACAGGTTTTGCACTAGCATGAATTCTCTGAAGGGTAAGAAGTCTGACATTAGTTTCTAACTTCAGTCTTAAGGATTTGCCAATAATTTCCAGACAACCACAATTTTATGAAAAATGGATCCAAAATATGAGGCAAACATCTGACATTCTGTGAAAATCTGTACAATTGAGAGGTATGTGTGGTAGCCTGGTGCATCCATCGTGCTTCTAGGACATGATATTGTGGGGCTATCATTGATCTCATGAGGACTAAGTCAGACATGGGAACATTTCTGGCTCAGACTGAAGACCTACCTACTGTATGGGAGAAATATAAATGCTTATTACTGTAAGTATTCTCACAGAACATCAACTCATTATACAACACAAATTTACATCTCCAAGTATCCTAGGTTCATAGGTAGGTTAGGCTATCTGCCCAAGGGCATTTATAAGCCTAGCCAGAGTGTGTCAGCTTTTGCTGCCCCATTGATTAATTAACTGATCCTCTGTCAAGCAGAGCCAATGAAGTGATCACAGGGGTGTATTTTCTGTTACCCATCTACTCGTCAAGGTTTCTCCTGAAGAATGTTAGTGAGGGGCTCTGCCTAAAGTAGTTTGGAATTTTGTTCCAAAGCATGGGGAGTCTCTGTGACAGGAATCTATCCCTCCAGCATGTCCTATTTATTGTTGTGGTGAGGTTTAGCTCACTAGAGCGCATGGCTCACAGTGACTTGGATTTCTTTAGGTGGAGCATGTCCATCAATTCTGAGCTGGACATGGCTTTGTAAGTCAGGCAGAGATCATCTGTGAGTAAGTGATATGCCACTGAGTACAGCCGGAGGTTTTTCAGTCGGGCTGCATAGGACATATGTTTGAGGTCAGTAATCCTCTTGGTGAGGTACTTTTGTGGTCTTTCCAGTTGTTGGAAGTGTCTTGTGAGGTACATCCCAAATGGGGCATTGTACTCTATGATGGGTCTAATAAGTGACGAGTAGAGGGGCACTATAACCTCTTTATTTCTAGATGTGAACCCTTTAGTAATTAGATGAGCCACATAGAAGGATTTCCTAACTACTTTGGCAATATGATTGTCAAAGGAGAGATGACTATCTACCTGGGTCCCCAGATCTCTTATTACCTCTTCTGTATTAAGGGGTTGCCTCCTATGTGGTGATTCGTGGGTGTTTTGTTTTTCCCAAACAGGATGACTATGCATTTTGGCATTTAGCTTGAGGCCATGACTTTGACACCAGGTGTCCATCTCAGTAAGGCCCTTTTGGAGGATGTCCGTGTCAGCCAGAGAGTCAATTATGGCTCCCAGTTTGCAGTCATCGGCAAACTTGGTTAGCCATAGTCCTGCTGTGTTTGCCTGTACTTCTGAGAAGTATATGCTGAACAGTAGGGGTCCCAGGACTGAGCCTTGCGGGACACCACTTGTGACTGGTTTAGAGTCGGACTTGGAGCCCACTATTCTTACCGTCTGAGTTCTGTCTGTTAGCCAGTTGGCAACCCACCTCGTGACATAGGGGTTTATGTTCAGGCTGGTGAGTTTTTCTGTAATACCCAAGTGGGAATGGTGTTGAAAGCCTTGGCGAGGTCAAGGTAAGCTGTGTGAACCACCTTTCCCTTGTCTATGGCCTTGGTGACTGTCTCGAAGAAGTCAACCAGGTTTAGTATGCATGATCTGACCTTAAAGCCGAAATGGGTCAGGTCAAGTGTTTGGAGGTTCCCAATGTCTTTGTTAATGAGTTCCATGATGATGTGCTCCATAGCCTTGCAGGCCAGGCTAGTCAGGCTTATAGGGTGATAGTTACCAGGGTCAGTTGTGGCCCCTCCTTTGTGGAGAGGAATAACCATTGCTGTGCCATTCTATGGGCACGTAGCCTGTGGAGAGGCTGAGGTTGAACAGCATGTTTAGGTGGGGGGTTAGTTCATTCTGTAGCTCATGCAAAACGCAGCCTGGGATACCATCTGGTCCCATTGACGCTGTGTTTTTGGCTTTTGAAAAGGCTATTTTCACCTGTGCGTCTGCGATTTTGGTACACTACACTTTTCCAGTATTGTTGTGGGCCCTTTTGGAGGTGAGAGGGGGGTGAAGTTTGCACTGAATCTATCTGCCAGGATGTTGGCAATATCAGTAGTTTCAGTATATTTTGTGCTATTTTGCACTAGCTCAGTGCATATCTGTGAGTTGCCACTTAGATTCTTAACATAGCTAAAGAAGGCTTTGTGGTTATCTTTTGAATCCTTGGCTATTTTTCTTTCGAAGTTAGCCTTGGATGATTTCATGAGGGACCTTAGATTCTTACTGATACTGATCAGGGATGTCTTTCCTTCTTGGGATTTGCTTTTTTTCTGAACTAGTTTCCTCCTTCTATTGTATAGCCTATTTATGGCAGGGGTCCACCAAACTGGTTTTCTTCTCTTAGGTGAGTGAGTCTTGGTTTTGCTAGGGATGGCATGATCCATGCATCCTTGTAGGTGCTCACAGAGTGCATTTGTAAAGGTTTCTGCATCTTGGGCAGTGTTATCCTTTAGCGTTGAGGCTGTGAAACTTACCACCTCTGTCTTAAGTGAGGTGAAGTTTGCTTTAGAAATTTTTTTTACTGTGGTTTCTTTAGCTGGGGGTGTGGTGGGGTGTGGACATTCAGAGTGATTAGTTTATGGTCTGATCTAACCAGTGACGGGTTGACCTCCAGTGTGGAACACCTGTTGCCCATGTTGGTGATGACCAGGTCCAATATGTTTTCACCTCTGGTAGGGCAGTTTACCAGCTGATCCAGGGCATTTGAGTTGATGAATTCCAGGAAGCTCTGGGCCTGGGAGTTTGTACTTGAGTAGTTTTCCCAGTGAATGGTAGGGTAATTGAAATCACCCAATATCAGGGTGTTCGGTAGGACCTTCATGTTTTCCAGTGTCTTCAGAAAGGTGGAGTGGTGGTCATGGGTCATGGAGGGTGATTTGTAGCAGGCCACAATCTGCATTGTAGATTTGCCCGATGTTAGTTGCACATGGATGATCTCAGAGGTTTCAAGCTGCGCCACTAACCTGGAGGTGTAACTATCCTTGATGAATATGGATACACCCCCTCCTTTTGTGTTTCAGTCCGAGTTCTGTGGCCGAAATGTGTGGTATGAGTTGTAGCCCGGTAGTGCTGGGGTGCTCTCTGGAGGCTTGAACCAGGTTTCAGTTACTGCACAGATGTTGACATTCTCAATACTGAGTAGTGCTTCGAGCACGTGCATTTTGAGATTTAAACTCCTGGAGTTGAGTAGCATAACCCTCAGTTTTTTGTTAATTGTGCTGTTTATGGAGGTGAGTTTGACTTTTGAGTCTTGCCTAAAAAAGGCACTATGGGAGCAGCAAGAGCCTTGGCCAGTATTCGAAAGCCTAGGGGTGACGGGTGCAAGCTGCCTCTTGCGAAGCAACATGGCTTGTCGAGCATGTCGTCCCAGGCTGACAGACACTGGATCCCCTTTGAATGACACCAGAAGATTAGCCAATTGTTGAAATTGATCATTGTTTCTTTATACTGAGGTATCATTCTTGGTGAGGGCAGGATGCTACTCAGGGTCAGGGTCATACCAGCCTGGGCTACATGATCAGAGAGCTCTTCCATGTCTCTTTTCATGTAATCCAGGGAGGTACGTCTCAGGTCATTCACACCAACATAAACAATGACAGAGTCATATTTGTACTTGTTTTGGAGTGACCTGAGTGCTTGTGTTATGTGGCAGATTCTGGCTCCCGACAGGCAGCTAACAGTAACCTTCTGCTTGTCCAGCCTAGTGAATGGGATGTCAGTGTGCCTGACTATAGAGTCACCTATTACAAGTGTGTTAGGTATGTTATTTTGCCTTAAGGGCTGTGATTGTGTGGCACACTGAATTTGTGTTTTATGTGTTGTCTGGTTTGTGACGGGAGGTGCAGGATGTTTGGTTGTCTGCTTTGGAGGTCTCTGATTCTTTAGCAGGTTTTTATTTAGAGCCTCTGGGTATGATTTTGTGTATTTATGTGTATTTTTTGCGAGTGCTGTTTTAGTAGGTCTGTGTGTGGCTGGAGGTGTGGTGCAAGTGTTAACCTCCTCCTCTTGACTGTCTGTTCCAGTCTTGGGTGGAGACAGCTTAGCTTCCAGTTTGGCTGTATAATTGCATCTCTCGCATATGTTAGTGTTTTGTGGTACGAGGAGAGGGTTGTCTGTGTACATGAGGCAGTTGTAACATTGCCTCAGGATACCCAGATTCACTAGCTGGACTGGAGAGTACACCTGAAATTGCCCTTTGGTCATGCCTGAATAGTTGAGTGAGCTGCTTAGTCGCTTGGTTGGTGAGGGGTGAATAAAGAGCCTTGCCCTGCTGGGCAGTCAGTGTCAGGGTATATTAGTGCTTGCTATTAGGTCTGAGCAAGTGCTGGGCTGTAGGATACTTTTTGAGTGCTTAGGTTGAGAGTTAGACTAGTTTAAAGGGAAAAACTGAAGAGGAGACTTGGTGGAGCTGGGAATAATTTAACTGTAGCTAATCGGCGCTGCCCAGTGCGCAAAACCATGCAAACGCGGTTTTTATAATAGGGGAAATGAAAGAGATAGAAATTAGCCCAAAATGACCAATAAACTACTAAATTCTGGGCTGGAACCACTCCTCCAGGGAGAGATAGGTTGCTCAAAGGTCCCCTCTCTCACAGGTGAACAGAGAAACTTCCTTCTATTCAAGTAAGGTATGGGCAACTCAGAAACTAGTATCACAGCCCTGAATTCAGCACTAGCCTAAAAACTGGACTATACTAGCTTAGAAAGGTGGGAAACAAGGACTTTTTTGTTTTTTTGTTTGTTTTTTTGAAAAGATAAGGCAAAAACAGTAAAAAAATACACTTAAAAGGTTTAAACGACTACAAACGATCAGAAAAGGCTATCGCACTTTAGTGTGTAGCCTAGAACAGTTAAACAAATCATTTAAACAAAAAACAACTTTTTAAAAGTGCAGGCAGTCAAATGAGTACAATATGTGAAAAAAAACAAGCTTTTAAATCACAATAAATGCTGGAAAAATCTGCGTTTAAGTGGAAGACAGTTAAGTACAGCAAGAAAGTACAGAAAACTGATACTTAATCACTCCAAAGTCCCTCTTCTAAGCTAGAAGGCTTGTATCAGTTAAAGGCTTTCTAGTGCTACCCATTAGGTTAGTTACAGGAAAGATGGGAAACAAGCGGAGATGTGGTCTTTTAAACCAGAAAGTAGAAAGAGATGGACAAACTGTCCAAATGGTCAATAAACTACAATTTCTGGGCCAAGAAACTCTCCTCTCATGGTAGACAGGCTACCTAGTGCTTACCACTCCAACTGATAAGCTAGAAGGCTTTCCTCCAACACAGAAAGGCTTGCGGGGCTAAGAAGCTTACCAACAGTCCTGGATACAGCAACTCTGTATCTGGACTAGGCTACGTACAGGAAAGGTGGGAAACAAGTGCAAGTGTGGCTTTTAAACCAGAACGTTGAAAGAGATATAAAAAAACTGCCCAAACAGCCAATAGCTACAATTTCTGGGCCAGGAACCACTCCTCTTGTGGTAGATAGGCTACCTAATGCTTACCACTCCCACTGATAAGCTAGAAGGCTTCCCTCCAACACAGAAAGGCTTGGGGAGCTCAGAAGCTTACAAAGAGTCCTGGATATAGCAAATCTGTACCTGGACTACACTACTTATAGGAAAGGAGGGGACCAAACACAAAATGGGCTTTTAACCAGAAAGTAGAAAGAGATGGAGAAACTGCTCAAATGGCCAATGAACTACAATTTCAGGGCCAAAAACCACTCTTCCCATGGTAGATAGGTTACCACTCCCACTGATAAGCTAGAAGGCTTCCCTCCAACACAGAAAGGCTTGGGGGGGGGGGGCTCAGAAGCTTACCAACAGGCCTGGATACAGAGAGACTGTATCTGGACTTGACTAGTTACAGGAAAGACAGGAAAGGTAGGAAACAAGCTTAGATTTTTTTTTTTTACAGAAAAGCAGCTAAAACAGTAGTAAATACAATTCAAATTGCAGTGCAGGCCAGCACACCCGAGTGTGTAGCAACACTACTGCAAATACAGTTCAAATAAATGCAATTAAATTAACAAATGACTAAAAAACAAGTACAGAAGGCAGTAAATTAGAAGGCTACTAACAAGCAGTAATAAGTGCAGAGTAATAGTGACTGAACAGATAACAGCACACAGAAGAGCAACTAAGACAGTTACAGTAAGAGCAGCTGAATAAAAAAAATATATTTTTTTTTTTGAGGGAGGGAACAGAGCAGGATTAAGAGGCTACAGGGGTTGTCCTTCCCAAATGCTCTCTTTGTACACAGTAGAAGTGCCTGAAATCAGAATATGATCTCACTGCACTCAGTTGAGTGAGCAAATAAGATGGGCCCAGAAGGAGTATCCAAATACAAATCTACAAGAGGGGCGGGCAATTTCAAAGCCACCAACATTAACACCAAAACAAGAACAGGGAGGGTGGGTAGGGAACTAACTATAGAGAGACAGCCACAACTTCAGTTGAGTTAATATTCAGTGAAAAATACAAATAAATAAATTAAATACAGTACTATATGAAAAAGAGCAGATAAAAGTGTACTTAAATTCACTTATACGTCCACTTGATTTCAGGTGATGTTAGCCGGTCAAAGCTCAGAAAATAAGAGATAACTCAAAATGTACCAATTAAATAAGGCAGGACAGAATATCAGTGGTGAGTTGAAACTACTCCCCCACTGCTATCAATGGCTACACAGAAACTCTAACAAGTACTCTGTAGAGAGACAGCCACAACTTCAGTTGAGTTAATGTTCTTCTTTCGGCTTTTCCCAGTTAGGGGTCGCCACAGCAGAACTCCAGTCCGCTAATGATTGGCAGTAGATTTTTTACGGGTGCCAAGGTGCCAGCTCGACGCCCAACCTTCAATGAAGGCATGCCTATTCTACGCATGTCTTTCGAATGCCACTCAACCGTGGGGAGGCTATGCAGACTCCACACAGAAGGCGCTCCAGCCGAGTATTCAGTGAAAAACACAAATAAATAAATTAAATACAGTACTATATGAAAAAGAGCAGAAAAAGTGTACTTAAATTCACTTATACGTCCAGCTGATTTCAGGTAGATGTTAGCCGGCTCCTATCTCAGATAATAAGCAGAGATAACTCAAAATGTACCACTTATATAAGGCAGGACAGAATATCAGTGATGAGGGGAAACTACCCCCCACTGCTATCAATGGCTACACAGAAATTCTAACAAGTACTCTGTAGAGAGACAGCCACAACTTCAGTTGAGTTAATATTCAGTGAAAAACACAAATAAATAAATTAAATACAGTATATATGAAAAAGAGCAGATAAAAGTCTACTTAAATTCATTTATACGTCCAGTTAATTTCAGGTAGATGTTAGCCGGCCAAAGCTCAGATAAAATATGGTATTTTACTTCTAACAGGAAAAGAAACGGACTAAAAAAAAAAAAAAAAGAAAAGAAAAAACCCACAATACAGTCCTGCTGAGACAAAAGGAAATTATGGTGAAGAGGCACATTGCCAAGGGAAGCTGGGATGGAAATGCATAGAATAAGGAAGGAAGGAAGATGCAACAATAACAAGGAGGACTGTAACTGTGCAGGCATACTGACATACCAGATGCTGAAGTGCTTGAAGTAAAGAAACATTTTTGACTTTAGGTTCAAATTCTAGTGTATATTTCAGCCTGAATACTACAGTTACTAAGGAGTCAGCCCTTCAGCTAGATAGTCCCACTACACCTAATTTTCCTAAACCAGATTTTGGTCAAAATAGGCAACTAAGGGTAGCCTAGTCAACTTCGGTGCTATTTTAAGTAACCTTTGATCAGATAGGGGCCATGTAAATATTTTACAGGTTGTTTTGAACCTCTGTAATTAAATTAAGTTTGAGAGAAGCTTGGCTTATTTCTACAGGACTAAAACACATTTGTCAACCACTCTACTGAGTACAGAGAATCCTGATTGAATCTAATGCCATCCTTCTCAAGATAAGTACATTGCATTACTAAACCACACTTTCTCAAGTCATTTTAATTACCACTTTTATTTCTGTGCATCAATTGCTAAGTTGTCACTCTAAATCATTTCAGAATGCTGTATCTTAACACTGCATTTTAAACTGTTTTACTGGTTGTTTTGAGCCTCTATAAAGGCATTGGGTTTGTGTGAAGCTTGGCTTATTCCTGCAGTACTAAAACGCATGCCACTGAGTACACAGAATATTGAGTGAATCTGGTCTCAACCTTCATTTAAGCACTTTGCATTTCTAAACTGCACTTTTTTTTTCAAATAATTTTTAGTTACCACTGTTATCTCTCTGCATTAATTGTTATGATTTACACTTTAAATCATTTTAGAGTACTGTCTTTTTAACACCACATTTTAAACTTTTTTTTTTCAGCACTTCTCCCTTCTCATTGTATCTACTGTTTGGATTACTGTAAGATAAATTGCTGCACAATAGGTTGTTTCATTGTTTAAGTTGCTTATTTTCCTGCAGTTCAAGTTCATTTATGATTAGGAGCCTGGAAAGGTAAGTACTGCTTTCTGGTGGCAGTTGAGGATATCTTAGCCAACTTCTGTACTGCAAAACATTTAAGGAACCTTTGACTGGCCAGGCTGCCTAAATATATAACAAATCTACTGGCTGACTAAATCAGTTCCAGTTTTACACCCCTCCACTGGCTATCCCTCAAGAAAAAACATCTATTATACAACGATCCCCCATTAAATATTCAAAAACATGCACGCTGATTGGTCAGCGTGCACGTTGTAAATCAGAGTTATAGTAATGGAAAAAGGTCCGGTCGCCCGGACTTTTTCCATTACTATAACTCTTTTTTTTACAGCAATGGAGAACGCAAGATCTCCGTTGCTTCACATTGTCTCGCTATGTTAAACAAGTTTAACATAGCGAGACAGCTTTAAAAAAGCAACAGAGATTCTCCGTTGCTTTTTTTAAAGCTGTCTTGCTATGTTAAACTCATTTAAGATAGCGAAACAGTTTTTAAAAAGCAACGGAGATCTTGCTTTCTCCGTTGCTTTTTTCAAAACTGTCTCGCTATGTTAAATGGGTTTAACATAGCCAGACAGCTTTAAAAAAGCAACGGATATTCTCAGTTGCTTTTTTTAAAGCTGTCTCGTTATGTTAAACCCATTTAACATAGCGAAATAGTTTTTAAAAAGCAACAGAGATCTTGCTTTCTCCGTTGCTTTTGCCCACAGCTCTGATGTACTGCGTAGGCATGCGCAGTACATCAGAACTGCCACAGAATACCAGACAGCTGCGGAAGGGCAGCAAGGAGGCATTATACAATGCCATTATTTAAGAAAAGTAATTATTTTTTTCTTAAATAATGTCATTGTATAATAGCAATAACCCACTTCTGGGTGTGGGTAATGCTGGATTTACCCACGGTTGGCTTTGTTTGGCCACTCGGGCTTCGCCCTCGTGACCAAACCACACCAACCGTGGGTAAATCCAGCATTACCCACACCCAGGCATGGGTTATTGCTATAATATGCCCCATACCCCAACTATCACCAGGGAGCAGGTCCTAAATGCACTCTCCAAGGCAAACAATACTGCATTGATGTGCTCCAATAATATTCCAGGATGCCTCCTAAATAACATGAAACATAACCTAGCAGGACCACTGAAGTCACTTTTCAACCATAACCTCCAGTCAGGCTTTATGCCACTTAAATGATGAACTGCAATGGTCATTCCTCTACACAAGAGTGGGCCATCAACAGATCCCAGAAGCTACAGCCTCATAAGTCTGCCTAGACTTTACAAAGTCATGGAAAGAATTATCATTGAAATGATAAATGATGACCTAGGAAACCATCAGACATTGGATCAATCTGAGTTTGGTTTCATCAAGGAAAGATCATGCCTACTCAACGTGGCAGACTTCTTTGAGAATGTCATCTATAGCAAAATAGTGCAGACTGCCTACCTTGATCTGGCCAAGTCATTTGACACAATAACTCACTTGGGCACTGAAAGCAAACTCAGGGAATTAGGCATAACCTCCTGTGTTACATGCTGGATATCCAGCTGGCTCTCAGGACTGAAGAAGTTCACATAGGGGAGTTCTCCTCTACAAAGAGATTGGTTATTGGTGGAGTCCCCCAGGCTTCTGTGCTGGAATGACTCCTTTTTGGCATCTATTTCTCAGAAGTCAAGGCTAACATTAAGAGCGACAGGCTGACCAAGTCTGCTGATGATTGCAAATTAGGACCAGTCACTGACTTCCCCCAAGACACTAACATCCTCCAGGAAGGGTAATACAGACAAATAACTGGTGCCAGAACATGATTTAAAACCCAGTGTCAAGAAATGCATAACAGTACCCTTTGGAAAGTTGGCTACTACAGGAAACTACCTCATCGACAACACAGCCCCTACAAGTAGACACAGTAGTCAGGGATTTAGGGATGCATGAAGACAGTAACCTAGCTTTTGACCAACATGTATTTAGGTAGTAAGGTAATCATTCCATGTTGCTCAACTTATAGGAAATCATTGCTTTGTTGTATTCAGCCCTCATCAGACTCATTACTGAGTACAGTGCCTCCTTTGGTATACACCTGACCAGGTGCATGCAAATAACAGTTATGTACTCACCATAATGTTCCATTGGTGTTGTCCATTTTTATTCTTCCTCAATGAATGGGTTCGGATCCGACCCTTGGATCTGACTCAGCCACTTTCTTTAGATTCTAGGATGTGACTCTCAAGCTCCTCCCTTACCCACAATGCCCCTGATCACTGTATTACCTCAGCTCAAGTTTGCTGCTATTATACAACATCTCTCAGGGAAAAAAATTTACTCAAATTGGCTAAGTCAGAACAGTGATAGCTGAAAGATCAGGAGCTCAAATAGGAATAATGGTTTCTAGTAAGAATTCTATTAGGTAATGCCCAAAGACATGGATGGGGGAAGATGGAAGGGGAGTGGATGAAAAATGAAAATGGACAACAGAGATGGAACTTTATGGTGAGTACATAACTTTTATATCTGATGTAATTTTCATTTGTTTCTCAATGAATGGGGCAGAGTCCTCTGCTACAATTACCTTGGGTGGTCCTCCCAAAGGATATTCCAGAGCACCACAGAACCGAATGATGCTCTGATCCTGGAGATGTCCAATTTGTAATGAGAAACAAAGGTATGAGCATTAGACCAAGCAGCAGCTGCACAAATGTCATCAATGGAAGCTCTAGCCCAAAAAGCAGCTGACGTAACCATCGACCTGGTTGAATTTGGGTTCAGTTGTTTTGGTAAGGTTAGGCATTTCAAGGAATAAACATGAGAAATACAATCTGTTGTCCATTTTACTATAGTAATCTTTGAAACTAGTTTTCCCATCTTGGTGTTAGAAAAGGAGACAAACAACTCATCTGTTTTTCTAAAGTTCTTGGTTCTATGTAGGTAGAAATGAAGTTGTCTATGTACCTCTAAATGATGAAGGATATATTATTTATTCTCAAAATTTGAAAAGAAAACTGGTAGGTTAATGACTTTATTGATGTTTGATTCAGAGGCCACTTTAGGTAGAAAGGAAGGATTAGTGAGCAGGGTAACCCTATCTTTGTGAAAAATTAGATACAGTGATTTTGTAGAGAGTGCTTGAAGTTCTGAAACTTGTCTAGCTGAAGTAATTGCCAGCAAAAAGACAGTTTTCCAAGGTAAAAATATAAGGTCTACTTTAGCTAAGTGCTCAGATGGAGGATGTGCTAAAGATTGTAATACCAAAGACAGATCCCAAGATGGAGTGGGATCTGGGATTAGAGGTCAAAGTAAAAATGTACCTTTTAGGAAGGCCTTGCACAACTTAGTTGAAGCTGAAGGAGAAACCTTGCCACCAGTGTGGTAGCTAGAGATGGCTGCTAACTGTAGTTTAATGGTAGAGAACCTTGCTCTGGTTTGAAAAATAGAGGCAAGGAAATCTAAAATAGCTGGGACTGGGGGAGTAAAAGGATCTAATTCTCTTTGACGCACCTACAAAGAAAATCTTTTCCATTTACTCTTATAAATCTTCCTGGTTGAAAGGTTTATGACATGAACAAAAGCTTTGACAAACTGGAGAGGAAAGCCTGGAATGTTTAGCCATCAGTGGAATTGGAGACACCATGCGGTCAACTTGAGGCCTTTGATGTCTGGGTAAATAATCCTTGATGGGTGTAACATGGGATCTGTACTGGGGTCCAGTGTCCATGGAGGACATACTAGGTGAGACCATAGGCAAGGGAAATTACACTTGCCGAGGTCAGAAGGGGGCAAAGAGGATTACTTTGCTCTTCAACCTCTGTGCTTTCTGAAGAAACTTGGGTATGAGGGGTAGGTAAAGGTAATCATAAAGGAGACCAGAGGGCCAAACATGGACTAAAGCATCTCTCAGTGACTGTCCCTGGGGGGGGGGGGGGGAATTAGGGCAAAGAACCTGCTGTATTTGTTGTTGAGGGGAGAGGTGAACAGATCATGGCACAGTTGACCTCATTTGTGGAAGATCCTCTTTGCCACTGACTGATTGAGAGACCACTCATAAGGAGTCAGGATGGTCCTGCTGAGCTTGTCCACTAATATGTTGGATTTCCCCCGATATATGTGTCGCTACTAGAAAACGGTTGGAGGAGATCACCCACTGCCAAACTCTCAGTGCTTCTCAGCATAGAGGGTAATATCTGCTTCCCCCTGTTTGTTGATGTGCCAGACTACTGACATGTTGTCCCTCTGAATAGCAATGGTTCCTTGTGGAAGAGAACTTTGAAGGGTCTGTAATGCTAAAAGCACCGCTCTCATCTCTAGAACATTTATTTGCAAATTGGTTTCTTCTTGGAACCATGTGCCTTGAACTGTCCGTCCCAAGTCATACTCCCACCTTCCTAACTGGGAGGTGTCCGTGGTCCACGTGGCTTTTGGGAGAGGAAGGACAAACATGCAGCCTTGGTAAATCTCTTCAGAATGTATCTATCACAGCACAGATTTTCTTTAAGCCTGAGGTAATTTTAATGAATGTCATAGAGATTATCGATGAAAAGACCATTGCACTGTTAAAGCCCATTGAAGAATTCACATATGAAGATGAACATTGGGCAGTAAAGTTATTGCAGCAGCCATCAACCCTAGAGCTTTGAGTATTAATGTTGCTGGGGGGGTGAGGGATGAGATAGAACTTGACTTTCATGTGATTTCAGAGTAAGAATTCTGTTTCTAGGAAGAACAGCTAGGCAACTAGCTGTGTCTAGACGAGCCACTATAAACTCCAAGGCTTGAACTGGATGAGGTTGGGACTTTACCAGATTTATGGTAATCCCCAGAGATTGAGATAAAAGTAGAAGGTAGTCTCTGGCTTTTTCCAGAAGATGCCTGATTGAAGCAGTTAGGATCCAGTCATCTAAATATGGAAACACTCTGAATCCGCGCAGTCACAGATGAGCTGCTAATACTGCCATGCATTTGGTGACACCTTGGGGACTGTGGTGAGACCAAAGGGCAGGGTTCTGAACTGATAATGACTGGCTCCCAGCCAGAAGCATTGATATCTTTCAGAGCATCTGTTCATTTCTATATGATAGCATGCATCCTGAAGATCTAGGGAGCGCATCCAGTTGTCCTTCTGAAGGAGAGGTAGAATGGACTGAACCATGACCATCTGAAATTTGGAATTCTTCAGAAACTGATTAAAATAACTGAGATCCAAAATGTATCTCTGGTCCCCTGTTTTCTTTGGCACTAAAAAGAACCTTAAGTAAATTCTGGATCTTCTTTGGTCTGGTGGAACCTCCTGGATGACTCTTTTGTCCAGCAGCTTTTGAATTTCTATAGCTGCTTGTTCCCACTGATTGAGTGTAACATTGGGGAAACTTTTTCTCTTCTGTGGAGAAACTTGGGGAAAAAGGAATGAAGTATCCTCTGGATATGATCTTTTGCACCCAAGAATCTTGTGTGATGGCTGCCTAGGCTTTTGGATGCAAGAATAAGCCCCCCCCCCCAAACTGCCTCCAGAGAGGGACAGTCCGGTAACCTTTCAGGTGCACTGAAAAGGCCTGTCCAAGAATGAATCCCAAGAATCTTGATTCTGTGGACCCCCTCTGCCATGTGGGTGGTGTCTCCCATTATAGCTATTTCCCCCCTGCCTCTGTGGGAAAAATCTCCACATGATTCCTGGAAAGGCCCTTAGGATTTTCTGAACCATGCTTTCTTATCACTGTGTTGATTCCTGGAAAAGATTCTGTGTGGGGTAGAAAAGTGGATTCCCATGGCAGACAGGGTCTTTCCATTCTTCACACTGTGGGAGTGTATCTCTAGCTGTTGGTCTAAATAAAAAAGATCCATTAAGGGAAGGACTGATGAATGACACCTTAAAGGGCTCCACAAAATCACACAGGGATGTCTCCTAATGGCTATGCCTAAACCGGCAGCCCATGAACAACCTTTAGCTGCATGTGAGATTAACCTCATGGACATGTTAGCAATGGATTGTGTGGTGGCCAGTAGTGAGGAAAAAGATTTCCGCTCTACAGACATGTACCCTGGGGGGGGGGGGGTGGTTACAGAGTTCCTTGATTAAGATCTTCTGTAACCTCGTGAAATGTACCAGATAATTCATCGACCATAAAGTGAAGGTCTCTGATGTATACACTTGCTTCCCAAACCTGTCCAGTGCCCTAAACTCCCTGTTAGGGGGATGGACAGAGGAGCTCTGTTCAGCCAACTCCTTTTTAGTAGCTGCTGTAATGACCATGGCATCTACAGGAACACCCTTTATCCAATGTAACCTGTCTGATGAGGCACTAAGAATCTTGTCCAGGTGCTTAGGGATCAGTTCTGTGGAGCCCAGTTCCTTCCATGCTCGGCATGAGACCAGTTCTATTAGCTCATCCGGAGGTGGGGTAACCCAAGACGTAGATGGTCCAGACCCGAAGACTTCCAAGAACACTAATTCCTCTTGGGAAGGGTTTTGGGCAGACCAACCACCTTCTTAGCAAAGGATCTCTAATACGTCTCCAAACAAGGCATCCTCAGGTGGAGATCTAGGGGACCCTTCCCCTTCATCAAAATCAGTGTCCTCTGTGTAGAATGCCTGTGGGGAATCCAGGTGCCTCCTCTTGCATGACCTCTTCCAAGGGATATCATCAGTGGTTGACTCTGAAGAAGAGTCATAAGAGATATGAAGTTCCCAAGTGGAAACTGCTTCAATACTCACCAGGGCTGTCCCTGAGGTGTAGGATGAGAGAACTCAGACTCAGGATCCAAAGAAGGTTGGAGGCATGGATCCAAAGAGGAAGAGTTGAAGCCAGTCTAGGTATAAGACAATAGCCTCTCCACCACCTCAATGGCCAAGGACCCAGGAGACACAGAGGGCAACCCTACTAGAGCTAAAACTCTCAGATTAGACAACCTCTGTGGCCCCGAATGATCAGATCTGAAGGGGGAGTCAGAACTGAGCTATCCAACACTGAAGTTCCTACAGGAAGTGATGACTCCAAAAACTTCGGAGTCGAGGTTGCTCCCTCGGATCTCATGCCATCACTCTGGCTCCAAAAGCCAACATGCACCAATAAACTCAGAGCCGATTTGATCAGGGAAGTCAGAGTCGAGGATGCCAGGACCTTTGGATCTAACGGTTCAACTCTTGAGGCATTTGGATTTGAGGACTCAAACAGCTGGTCAGATCAGAGAAGGAGGAGCAGATTGGAAGGAAGGCCTAAGGCTCACTGATCCAATGAGAGATGGAGAAGACAGAACCCCTAGCTGGATCTGTGTTTTGAGGATCCTCCTGATCATCCTATAAACCTCCAATACAGACAGACTCCAGAAGGACCTAACCAAAGATGAAGTGGAAGGTGGCCAGGGTAACTTTTTGGGGACTCCTGAAGGAAGGGATACCTTAGTATAGTTAGGCTCCAGGAAAAATCTTGGTGAATGGAGCTGAGGTGATTTGGTGCCAACAGATATCAGATCTGAAACTTTCAGATCTGAAGTTTTAGGTACCTTTGCAAGAAGCTGAGAAGAAGGTACAGACTGAGGAGACTTGATGAAGGAGCATTTCCTATGCTCCTTAGCCTTCTGAGAGGGGAGTTTGAGCCCCTCAAGAAGATGTACCAGCACAGGGAGCTGAAGCCGGAAGAAGTACTTTAAGTATCAACTTATTCTGACAATCAAAAATAGCCCTTACATTAAAAGCTACACAAATGGAGTAGGTGGTGTCCAAATGCACAGGCCCCAAACAGTACATGCACTCCATGGGCATCAAAATTTGGGATCTTATGCCCACAGGAAGTGCACTATTTAAAGCCAGTAGGCTTGTCAGTCATAGTTAAAATTCACAATTCACTACCAAAAAAAAAAATTTAAAGGTAAACTTGACTAAAAAAATCACAAGAGAAAAACGTTTTTTAATTTTATTTTAGTAGATAAAGAAAAAAGGTACAGAAAAGAGTTGTTGCCAACTTTGGTAGAAAAGGAATACCTCAGGCCAAGGTAAAGAAAGGAAAATTACCAACAATGGTAAGCCTAGAGTACCTTACAGTAGGAAAAGCCTAGAGTACCTTACAGTAGGAAAATAATTGTAATATATATATATATATATATATATATATATATATATATATATATATATAAAGAGATAGGGGAGATTAAAGATATATATCTAGATGCAACGGGAAAGAGAGAAATACTAAAATATATTGAAAAATATTATTAGTTTTCTCAGGAACACCATACTACAGCTCGATCTTGAAGAGCGGCAAATGAGATCTGGGGTAATACAGTAATCAGGGGCATTGTGGGTAAGGGAGAAGCTTGAGAGTTGGATACTAGAATCTAAAGAAAGTGGCTGAGTCAGATCTGAGGGTTGGATCTGAACCATTGATCATTGAGGAATGAATGAAAATGACATCAGATCAATTGATATGTCCACAGAAGTTCCTCACAAAAAAAATGCAGGGCATAAACAACTTGTCCTATGAGAATCACCTTAAAGCCCTATCCCTATACTATGTCTCCTACAGATTGTTGAGGGGTGAACTATGCCTGGCATACAAGGCATCCTTAGATCCCACTCTGATGGAACTTTTGCAGATCAGCAAAACAAATCGCATCAGAATGGCCTGATCCAGAAAATTAAACCTTTCCTGTGACATAAATAGGACTTGTTGGAAGGACAGATATGTCTCAGAGAGTGTCTACTTCTGTAGACCAAAATTGCACTTTGTCGAAATTTACATGATCAAGATGCATCTGCTGAAAACACATTTTATAGAAACTGCAAACCATTGAATGTCAAAACACCAAAGAACCAGTGCTGGATATTAAACAACCTTCCCGATACCCTATACAGTTTTAAATTTAAACTCAAAAACTTACCTTTGTTGATCGAACTCTTAATGTGAAACACCACTTCTAATACCCTGGACAAGAACAGCTGCAGTGTTAACTTTTTTCCTCACATTATTGCGATCTTGGAGTGGGTTTATATAATTTGCAGTGGGTGTGAGGGGCACAGCAGGGCTTGCCCCCCTGCAAAATCAACAACAAAGGTAAGTTTTTGAGTTTAAATTTAAAACTGTATAGGGTATCGGGAAATGTGTTTAATATAGGTTGTTGATGGTTTGGTGTTTTGACTTTCAATAGTTTGAAGTTTCGTTAAAGTGGGTTTTAGGCAGATTCATCTTGATCATTTAAATTTCAGAAGAGTGTAATTTCAGTCTACTGACACAGACCCTTCAGAAAATACCCTTTTTCTGGAGCAAGCTTCCCATGCAGGTGAAACAGAGTTCTTCCTTAACCATACTCAAGTATAATCTGGACAAGTGGATGGGAAATCAGAAATTCACCCCTGATCTGGCACCTATGTCTATAATGGATGGAGACACCCTGTAAATGCCTGACCAACCATGCTCATGCTCCAGATTACATATTAACATTAAAATGTACCCCTAAAATAACCTCTAGGTACAAAAAGAAAACACTTACTGGATACATTTGGGAAGCTTGGCTAAGTTACTAACGGTCCTTGTTGTTTACCTGGTATATACTTTTTTCTAAAAGAACTAACTCTACTAATATGAAGCCAGTGCAATGTATTTTGTTTTCTAAGGTGATACAAGAGACAACATACCTGTTGGAGAAGGGCACTATTATGGTACTAGATGAAAATGGGCAAAATATCCAGTAAACAACATGAAAGATTAGCAACAACAAGAACAAAAAGTGAGTCCCAGCTAATATAGTTGGCGGTCTCTCTGTTGCTTTATAACATGAAAGATTAATTGCTATATTAACTGGTCCTTTGGAGGGCTCTTCTGCATTGGATTGACTGATGGTGTCCCTTTTCTGTAGATCTCTAAGCTACTATTTCTCAAGCTTCATACCCTAAACAGCATACAGGGCTAAAGTGATGCTATCACAGGCCATAGCATTCTTGCTTCACTATAAGGGAAAGCATTTAACCCCTGGATCACAAACTCTGGACTCTCCATAAAATGCACCTGCAAGCAAAGAAACAAGTGAGTGAAAACATAATCACAATCTGGATCCTCTTCAATAAGTGTGGTGGGGAGAGAGTATCACAATGGGAATTTAAGCTCAACAAAGGTGAGAAGCCCTAATTCTATAAATTCCCAAACTTCAAAAGAACAGAGTACACAGTAATTATGAAAATTACCTGAAAGAAGTGAAAAGACTGCATTCAGATGCACTACAGTGTCACAGGAATCTGTTTCTGGAGTGGAGAGCTAAGCTACAGTACTTAGTGAAGGTATGCTCTAAAGAGCATATATTCATAATGAAAATATCTGCCTACACATTCATTCTTGAAGTAAACTCAAGCAACAGCCAGTCAACTGGCATAATAAACAGTCACTTAACAATGAGCAGTTAGCAGGACTCAACCAAAATAATGCAAGGTTGGTAAGCCCTGTGAATAGACTCTACCAGGTATCTGCAATACCTTCTTCACCTGGAGGCAAAGGGAAAAAGTGCATGTGTTCATGCTTTTTGAGCTCCTAAAAGATACAGAAGTAAAACTGCAAATAACTGAACATCTATAGTATGGACATTACATGTCACTGTGGAGTAACACAGGAAAATAAGTGAAATACTTCAGCAACAGCTCGGACACATATTCTAGAAGGAAACAATGGAAAATATTGAAACATAACTAGTCTCAGATCATCTGAAAATGCCAAGTTCTAAAAGGAGACTCACCTTTCCAGCCACAGGACAGAGATACCTACCACCAGAACGGGAATTACTGATGGAGAGGCCAGAAGTCAAATGGCCCAAAAGCCACATTCTTTTGGCTTATCTCTTCATGACTAGGATAACTTTTCTTTCTGATCTGAACTTTGTGATCAAGTGAAAGATTAGATGCAAAAGAAAGAAAGAAGGTACACAGGAGCATTTAGTCCAATTCAGAAATAATTCAACTGCTGCCTTCTCCTCCATGGCTCTGCTGAAGGCAGAAGAGCCTACTTCTTCTGATCTGGTTTTGAGCAGACTGACTTTGGAACAGCCTCTGTCAAGACCACCACATACAGTAGAGAGTCAATTATCCGAACTAATTGGGACCTAGGTTAGTTTGGATAATCAAACTGTTCAGATAATCAAACATACACAGAACCAGACTAAAAAACTTCTAAAATCTTTTTTTTTCTGCATGTAGGGAATACACTTTTCAACCATTCAGAGATTCCAGTGGACAATAAAGAATATTTTTCACACACGAGCGGACTACAAGCTCAAAAAACATGCACAAGTGGGGGGTGTGGCCAAGATGCTGATATGGTAACAGCACTTTCTCTCAGCTCTCTTACCTCATTACTATTCCTGACAGGAATTTCATACATCATGAGTCATCTTAAGAACTCAGCTCAGGACATTGCCATCAAAAAGGAACTGCACTCACTTATTTCTAATATACAGGAATTCACAATCAAAATAGACAAGAAGGATAACAAAATAGATACTTTCAAAGAAAAATGCTCACAACAACTTGAACAACTCCAGGAAATGTTTACACAACAGAAAAGGCAAATTTCACTTATGCAACAGTCATTAAATGACATTGACTCAAGGCTACTAACAGAGGAACAACAAAGAGAAGTTTTATTACAACAGAATACTTATTTAATAGAAAAACTTGATGATAATAACAATGTTACTAATTTCCGTCCCATTGCCATCCTGTCTCCCATCTCTAAACTCCTAGAAAAGTGTATCCAACTACAACTCCTACCACATCTCTTAGATAATCACCTACTAACTCCCACACAACATGGACTCAGACCAGGTCACAGTACTATGACAGCCCTCCTCTCCTTCCTTGAAACTGTAAACAAAGCCCGGGACTCTGGTCATATTGTTTCTACCCTACTACTGGACCTTTCTAAGGCCTTTGACACTATTTCTCATACCCTACTTTTAACTAAACTCTCTATGCTCAACCTATCTCCTTCCTCTTTGAACCGGTTCTCCAGCTACTTATCCAATAGATATCAAGCAGTAAAATGGAAAAAAGGCCACATCCTCATTCCTCAATACCCCAACCTGAGTTCCCCAAGGTTCCATACTAGGTCCCCTCCTCTTTAATATATTTATAAATGATTTCCGCAACTCTATCCCTTTCTCGAATATCATCCAATGCGCAGATGATTCAACTATTATCTGCTCTGCCACTACTATCCCTACACTCCTAAAGCTTACTCAAGATGCTTTCTCAACCCCTTAGCAATGGATGAAAAAGAATCACCTAGCACTCAATGCCTCTAAAACCAAATTAATGTTATTCACCTCTTTCGACACAAACTCATTCTCTATTACCAGTCAAAATAACACATCTCTGGAACTGGTATTTGAGACCAAGTTACTTGGGGTCCAAATAGATAGTCAGCTCAAATTAAATTCCCACTTACAGCTAAATATAAAAAAAAAACATCAAAAACTAGGCATGCTCTACCGACAAAATCATTATCTTACACCTGCCACTAAAATCACTATCTCTACATCTTTTCTTATCCTCTCTCTTCTCTATGGAGCTCCACTCCTATCTAATCTACAATCCTCACTGAAAACACAGCTTTCCTCTTGCTACAACAAAATTGCCAAGTTCGCTACCAGCCATAAGTCCTCCACTCACCACTGTTCCTCTCTCCACATACTAAAATGGCTAGAACTACCCAATCATCTCACCTATACTCAACTTATTCTTGCTCACAAGCTCATTTTCAACCCCTCCCTCTGTCCCTCCCTTTCTTCTGCCTTTAAAATGCACCTACCTGACAGAGTACTAAGGTATAACAACCAAAATCTATTAGAAGTATACAAACCAACTCATCCCCCAGGCAAAAATCTTCTATCCTATGGTCTAGCATGTCTCTGGAACTCCCAACCACCGTCCATTCGTACCACCCCTAACCGTTTTATTTTCAAAAAATATCTCCACTCACATCTAGTAACCCAGTGGGAATGCTCCTGCTCCCACCCCACATAACTTACACTGGCTATTTCCATCTTCCTTTCTTCCTCTGTTTACACTAGCAATTTTCATTTTTCTTATCTCTTAACTCATACCTCCTTGTAACTCCTAAGATATTTGCAAAGAATGCAATAAGCTGCACCTCTTAAGTGTATACTTCCTATGATGTAATGGCTCTCAGTATTTATTTTGTAATGTTCCTTTTGCTAGTCTGTATCATCTGTAAGTTTCATCTCTAGTCTGTATTAATTGTAATGTTTGCTCGGATCTATGACACTTGTAAAATTATAATCAAAAACCTATTGTAACCTTGATTGTTTTTGGAGCTTTTCTCCCCAGGACTCCATTGAAAACGGGTTCTTTTTGGCCCAATGGACCATCCTGGTAAACCAACTGCAAATAAATAAATAAATAAATAAATAAATAAATATGGAAAACCGAACAAGAAAAAAACAACATCCGGATATATGGTTTACCAGAGAAAGCAGAAGGGGACAACATAATAAACATTCTCACCACCTGTATACCAGATATAGTGAAATTACCTGAAGCCCCTTCATATGGCATAGAATGTGCACACAGGTCATTAAAAACCTCTGGAAATACCTCTTCAATCAAAAATAAGCCAAGATCCATAATTGTGAGACTTTTTTCTACCCAAGACAAAGATCTTATTCTAAGAAATGTCTGGGCAAATTCACCCATCAAATATAAAGATGCTCTAATCAGATTTGACAACTACTCTGTAAAAGTGGTTTCCAAAAGAAAATAATTCCTACCAATAATAAAAATCCTAAAAAAGAAGCAACTGAAGACTCATCTTTTGTTTCCAGCAAGATTGAGAATCTTTCTGCCAGAGGGAATAAAAATCTTTGAAACAGCTGATTCAGCAATAAAATATCTTTACAACAACAGCATCCTAACACAAAAAGAATCTATGGAATGGACAAACAGTACACCAAAAAGAAATGCAGAAGTAAGCAACTGGAAGACTGTTGAACAAAAGACAAAAAAAACTGAAGGACAAATAAACATAAATGTTTTTTATATGTTGTTAAAACATGAACAATGATTTAGAAGCAACAAGCAAAAAAACAAAAAAAACCATACAACTAAAAATAGATACACCTTTATAGTTATTTATTAAATATTGTTAGAATTATAAGATACTGAACAAATTCAATCCTAAAGTCTTTTATTAATTACTTCTATACTCATTTGATAAAACATACAAGACAATATATGAAGATTTCCATATATAATACATATGCAGCATTAACAAATAGGAATGTCCTTCTATAGACTCCTATTGACATGTAAATGTTTGATTAGTCTTTGATTTGATAGATTAAATGAGCTGCAAAAAGTGTTCAAAGTTTATTACTAGATACAGTCTCAAATTAAATGTTCAGTTTCAGGTAATGGGTGCTCTAAATTAATTTGATTATTTATAGGAACAACTAGTAAACGTTTCTTTATGAAAGTGCTTTACTGTATTTTAAAGATGCCATAGAAACAGTTTCATGGACATGTTAATATTTGTCTAGCTATTGATAAAATAAGCTAACAGAACTACAAAACTGTTCAAAATTTACTGCTGTATGCCCTTCTAAACCAGATGCTTGCTTGTAAACAATGACAGTTTTAAATTTGTAAAGGAAAAAAAAAACATTCACAGGAATGAGTAAATTTTTCTGTTATTGTTATGCTTTACTGCTTTTTGGAATTGGCATGAAGGCAATTACAGCTGTAATTCTCTCAACAGCAAATAGTGTATTGTAGTCATGTGGACTTTACCTTGATTATAGAGGGGGAAAAATCACTCTTTCCTTCCCACCTGGTCCTCGAGCTATTTACATTGAGTATAAAGCACCACCAGCACTACGAACATTGAATCCAGTCTGTGACTTTTCTCTGCTTACGCATGTTGTCCCTTAAAAGACTGTAATCATAGCATCATGAAGCAGAGATGCAAAACATGGAAATGAGCTAGCTTCTTAAAGTAACAGCACTGTTAAACACAAGCACTTATAAATCAATATACAATAAAACATGAAATCAGTTATTTAAACTACCAGACATGTTAAATAAGAAATTACCCATTTCAAACATCTTGCTCACATCATATAAAACAAAAATAAGTATAATAATTTAAAATGAAAGCAAACATTAAAAACAAACTTCTGTATATTTATAGCATTATATCAATGTTCATGTAGTACTTCATTAACATCATACTTTATTTAGAGAACCAGGTATTACATTGCTATTAATAAATGCAATATACTTTAGAGCATTACCTTATACAAGTTTAGTAATCTGCCAGCATTTAACTAAATTGCAATTACACATGCTAATATACATTACTTCCCTATATTTAGACTAAGCATATATTTTAAAACTCCATGAATCTAGTATATTTATTTAAAGAACAAAAAACACAAAGACATATATTACACTATCCCATCAAATGTATAATATGAATATTTTACAGTTATGTCAAAGTACTTAGGTTCAAGTGAAACTATTTGGATTAGTAACATTGTTAACATTACCAGTTGCAAGGACTTAGCCGTTTTAGTGTTGCTGACAGTTACTGGTCATTTGGCTCATGCAACTGAAAGGATGAAAATCATGTCATTTGACTTAGCGAGTATATAATTACAGACTTCTTATTGGGATGTCCATATATTAACTGAAATAGGAACCTGTATAAAGTTATTCTTTTGACATAGCTTAATTGATCTAGTGTTTAACTTGTTACGCAATACTGTTTTATGTATTGATATACAGATGTATTCCGAGACTCACTAGCAACTGAATAGAAAACTTCAACTCTAAATTAATTCCAAATATATTTTGCATCAGTAAACTGCAGGAATGCCTTTATGATGCAGAATTGATTATTTTATTGAATTTTGGATGGGGAAAAGAGTGAAAAAGTTAAAATTTAATTGATGTAAATACAACAGCTGTTTGAATATATTAGAGGGAGAAACTACTATAAGTATACTCTGAAGTATTTATCTGAAGGGAAAATAAATGAAGTACTCTATATAGAGACAATATACTATAATTATTTAAATTAGAAATTTCTAGTCCAATGTTTAATGAAATCTCTTTAATAATAATAATAATAATAATAATTGAAATATGCAGCATTCAACCTACAAGAATTTATTGGAAAATATATATATTATAACGTTGTTCCTTAAATATACTCAATACTTTTACACAGAAGGAAATATTTATTGAGAAGTTCATTACTAATGTTAAACTGTTTTGTTACAATTATAAAACAAAGCAGAGATAATTAAATGTACTTAAATAACTTGGGGGTATATATAAATTAACTTGAAACCTGATTTAACTAACTATTTCAAGCTTCATATAAAGGCACTGGAACATCTTCATTATGAATCAAAAACAACTGTATTGCATTAGAATGTCATGTAAACTACTACATGATTTTGAAGTAACACTGAATGTTAAATTTGAAATTTTGCCTTTTGAATCCAGAGTGGAAACAAACTTATATATAAATTTAAAGCATTATTACTATGTTAAATATGCTACAAAGAATTAGATATGCAGATAACAATACTTTCATACACATCATTACATATTTATCTGTTAGCTGATTATATTATTCTTTTAAGGTATGTAAATAATATTATATTGATTTTGAGGTCAAAGAGAGATTGATCTAAACACTATTCACAAGGTTAAAAGGTTTGCTTGGGTAGTATTACTAGCCAGGCAAAGAGGTATATTGCCTTATAGTGATAGGGAATGTATTACATGATTAGAAATAATAAGTTTAGTAGTTAATTTGCTTTTTATAATGGTTTGGTGTCTACAAGTAAAATACTCAATACATATATGAAGAATATGAAATTAAAACATTTTTATAAAACAAAACCAAGGGTCAAAGTTATTTCTATATACTGTCATACAAAACAAACAAAGTAAAATATGAAGTGTTTATCCATAAATGTTAATGGTCTGAACAATAGTAATAAGAGAAGTTTATTCAAATATATAAATTTACATAAGCCACAAATAGTATTCCTACAAGAGACTCACTTGTTAGACATAGATATAAACAATATTAATATTAACAACTACACTGTACTAACAAGCTCTCAATATAAACAAAAGAAAAGAGGGGTAGCCATATTAATTGGTAATGAAATCATATCTCCCAAAATAATTAACACCTATCATGATACATCAGGTATGTTTTTTCTAGTGTCTATGGAATGGAATAGAAAAGTTTATACTTTAATAAATTTATACTAGATACCAGGACTTGGACTAGCAACAGTTAAACATCATTTTGAAGAAATAATTAATTTAACTAAAGGTAGCCTGGTAAGAGCAGGGGACTAATTGTATAATAAATGATAAAGACACCGATTCAAAAACCACAAGAAGAAAATTACCTATATCAAAGGCACTTTTAAAATTCACAGACACAATGTGCATAAAAGACATAAATGATTTTGCTGACCCAGACTCATTAATTTATTCTTTTTACTCTCATAGGCGTAAAACTAACTCTAGAATAGACAGGATATATATATATATATATATATATATATATATATATATATATATATATATATATATATAAAATGATTTAATAACAAATATAAAGTTAAAATAATACATTGTCCACTATCTGATCATAATGCACTAGGTTTTGAGATAGAAGTTAAGCACACAGATACAAATCCCATCACAAGAATACCCTCTTACATCACAAAATTAACATATTTTAAAGAATTCTATGAAAAAGAAATTAAAGCTTTTCTCGAATTGAACGCAACAGAGGACATCTCAGAAATATATATTTGGGACTCATTAAAACCATATATATATGGGAAAGTATTATCTTGGTACATTACTAAAAGGAAAACCTGGAATAAAGATATGTTAGAATTACAAGAGAAAGCTGATAAATTGAAGCTGGAAGTTCAAAAAGAAAATATAAATTCAGCTCAAGAACTATTACAAACTAACAAATATGCAGAAATATTACATCATAAGATTATGATTAATTTAGAAAAGATAAAACTAAACTCTTATTCCACAAATCCAATGTACCAAAAACAGCAAATAGAACAAAAAAAATCAAATCTAAACAAATTAAAGAAATATATACACCTAATACTAAGAAAAAAGTAACAGATTTTAGTAGTATTCTGGAAGCATTTAGACAATATAACTCTGATAATTCTTTAAATTCTCAAGAAATACCTACCAAAGATATAAAAAATGACATTGAAAATAAAATTCTTACTAGGTTAATGCAAGAACAAATAGACACTATAAATAAACCAATTAAAATGACGGAACTGAAATCACACATTAAAAAATGTAAAAGTAAATAAAGCACCTGGCCCAGATAATATATTACCTGAAATGTATAAATTAATACCTAATCAGGCTATAGCCCTACTTTTAAAAGTATATAACATAGTTAAACAAGATATAAATATCTCACCCTCTTGGAAATATTCATTGATATCCCCACTAATTAAAACAGGCAAAGATGAGAAGCAATGCTCATCATATAGGCCAATATCATTATTAAAAGTAGATTACAAAATGTTCCTGGCAATATATGCAGACAGAATCAAGCACTTTCTCCCCATGTTAATCCATGAAGACAAGACAGGTTTTATTAAAGGAAGAAATACATATGACAATCGTAAAAGAATTTTATCACTGATAGATTATACTAAACATATAAATCTCGATTTAAACATAATTTCTCAAGTTATTAACAAAGCTTTTGAATCAGTTAACTGGAATTTTCTAACATTAGTTTCAAATACATATAATTTCCCCATAACTTTCAATACTCTCATTCAATCATTATATAAAGAATATATAGCATATGTTAAAATTACGATCATATAGATTAGGACCTATACAAATCAAAAAGGGAACTAAACAGGGTTGCCCTTTATCACCATGCTATTTGCATTAATAATAGAACCCTTTGTAAATCAAATTAAATCAAACAATAACATTAAAGGAATATACATTAACAAAACATTAAACCTCAAATTACAACTCTTTGCCAATGACATACTTCTAACCCTCTCAGACACTAACAAATCTTTACAGGCATTATTCAATGACATAAAAAAAAATTCCAAAGTATCTCAAGCTTACACTTTAATGAAAGCAAAACAAAAATCTTACCATGTAATAACAAAAAGAAATATATAAGCAAAGAATATTCCAAATACATAGCAGTAGTCAACAAAATAATGTATTTAGGTATAGATATACTTGAAGATTTAACAGATTCACTTATATTTAATTTAAAGAAAACACTAGATAAAATAGAACAGACAATATCTAACTGGAACAAATATATGTTTACAATGGGAGACAGGTTATATCTTATTAAATCAATCATTTTTCCTAAAGTAATATACCTAATACAAAGTTTCTCATTACCACCTCCCAAGTATGTCATCCAAAGATTTAACAAAATAATATTAAACTTCTTATGGTTTCCAAATAAACCCCAAATTGCTTTAAATAAGCATTTACCAAATTGGGAAGAAGGTGGAATTAATTTACCAGACATTGAGATATACATTTTATCATCTGTTGTCAAAAATATAACCTTATGGTTAAAT
Source organism: Protopterus annectens (assembly GCF_019279795.1). Taxonomy (NCBI): domain Eukaryota; kingdom Metazoa; phylum Chordata; order Ceratodontiformes; family Protopteridae; genus Protopterus; species Protopterus annectens. The sequence goes on along the minus strand of NC_056725.1, from coordinate 1,523,850,113 downwards.
ACTCACTACATCCCTATTTGGAAACAAATACATGAACAGATTTATATAGAACTTAATCAAGGTCATATACAAGACTGTTTAACTATCATACCATCACCCCTTGTCTGGTTGTTAAAAGATCACCTAGTAGGAAAAAATAAAAACAATAAATTACCATCAGAATATATAAATACTACCCTAAAACCATTTAAAACATATATAAACAAAGTCCCAAATGTTAATTCTTGTTTTTTTCTGACTCTACCAATAGTCTTTACACCCGCTATCCTTGAAACATTCCAAACACCAAAAAATAAATACATTAAAGAAACATTCAATAAACTATTGGCATCAACTAGTAGAACAAGAGAAACTATTAACTAATGATCAAATAATTAACAAGTATAATATAAATAATGATTCATGGCTACTCCTGCAAAATCTAAACAATATCTTATAAATAAAACTGAACAAATGCAAACAACAGTTAGACAAAATGTTCCTAAATTCATTGAATATTTTATTATAATCACAAAACAACCTTATCAAGGAAAAGACTATCTAATATTTACAAACTTATTAAAAAAATTACTGTCTAGATGCTTACTGGAATTATTACTTACAGATAAACAACCACACTCCTAATGAAGAACAAAAGATTATCTTAAAATCCTCAAACAAATAACATTGTCAATTTATTGGCAACTATTTACTTGGAGATATTTAAACAGAATTTTTTATACACCACATAAATTAGCCAAAATATTTGCTAATGAGGATCAATGTTGGAGATGTCAAATCAAAATAAGAGCTGACTGGCATCGTGTTTTCTATGAATGCAAGTGTCTCACTTTGTATTGGGAAAATAATTATTTTATCCAAATTGCTTTTAATAATAATCAATTAACAAAATCAATGATTTTATTCAACTTTCCCATCTGGATTGCGTGACAAAAAAAGACTTCAAGATACTATGGACATTGATGGCAGTAACATGTAAAATTATCACCATTCACTGGAAAAGTATGACTTCTCCCACATTTAGGAAATTTAGAAACTTGTCTTTAGCAGTTGGGCATATGGAAATATCTACACTGAAGAACAGAACAACCAAACCTACATCACTTTATAACTCTTGGATGAAAGTACTAGAAATATTTGAGAAAATGGACAAAGATTTATGAAATAATTTATTGTTCTTCACAATGTACTTAAATTTATTCATAGCTTTTACCTGTATAGACACTAATGTATATAGTTAATGTTAGGAGATTATAGATTGTAAAATTGTTTATATGTTTTTCATTTTGAATTTATATAATGTTTGATGAAATATATTCAAAAATAAAAAAAACTAATGGAAAAAAACACGCACAAGCGAATATGTATTTACATATTCAGACTTTGATTTTTCCTACCTGAAAACTTTGGAAGGCTGTGTTCAGATAATTGACATTTCTGATAATCGACATTTGGATAATTGAGACTCTACTGTAAATGCTATTGGGATGAAGCTCTTTTGGGCCCTGTTGAAGGCAGGGCAAAGGAAAGATTGTATTCTTCTATGTGGAAAAATGATTGACGTCTGGGGTATTCTGTATCCAGAAGACCTCCATGAGAGCTTTTATAATGAAGATGCAGTTATATAATTGCATGCATCATTGATCAACATGTCCATGATAAAGTACTACTCCACTTGGATAGCGAATATCACTACAAAACACCTCATACAGAGCAGGTGGCTCACTCTCCAACTTATGCCTTCAAGGTAAAGTAGAGTAAATATGTCTTCACATGTTCAGACACCATACCATCTAAATGTTCTATACCACAAAGAGCATTTCAGAATTCATGTTCTCCCATACATTATGCATCCAGCAATAGTGACCTCAGATCCAAAAGACTGTTGTCCAGTTGCTTCTTAGAGTCCATTGGGCTCAAGGCTGACTTGAACATGAGCTCATCTGATTCAGGAAGACACATGCTTTTTCTGAAGCACCATGTTGAAACCAGTTGAAAATAGAAAACCCAAATTTTGGTTGGTAAAAACAGTTTACTAGTTTAGAAAGCAGTGGCAAGCTTCAGAAACCCAAATATATTCAGCAAGGAGTGATAATTGCAGTCAGTGAAAATGTACCATATAGTTTCAATAAAAAGTGATAAGTGCAATCAGTGAAAACAGACTAGCTGCAACAGAATCATCATAAGGAACAGTGCAAACAGAACAACATAAATTATGGTTCACATTAGTGCCAGTGGCTGTAAAATGCTATCAGCTGAAAACCCACTTCAGCATTGTGATGCAAGAGGCCATATCCCAAATAACCAATACACTCCCTTGGGGAAAACAGGAAGCACAGGAGAGTACCTAGTTCCTCCCCAGTAAAAGAAAATCTCTGTAAAAGGTTAAGGATTGTCATAAATGAGATATATACCTATAAATGTTAATGAGCTAACTACATTTGATGTGGTGCACTTTCTTCTTGTGTGTTCAGTTTGATTAAAGACTTCATGGAGGTTGGTCACACATCCTCACTTATTAATCACACTGACAAATACCTAATAATATCAATGAGTGTCAGAGTGGAAAATATATACAGAACTGAATAAATACATTTTATTTCAAGTGTTTGTACATTTAGAAGCATGAATTATTTTGGAAAATGGTCAACCTGCAACCAACAGAAATCCTTTCACTCCAAGGAAATTTATCAGAAAATGGAAGCTTTAGATCCAGAAATTTGAGTTATTCCTTACTGTAAGCAGATTAGCCAAGAAGCCTGAAGAGGTATAACATGCAAAAGTTCTGCAGGTTACTGAGGAAGAGACTGTAACTATAGTTAAGGTTTTACTTTTTGTGAAGAGCAAAAATATGAAATAGCAATGAGACAAAAGTTCAGGAATTGTAAATCTAGAAACAACCTGTCATTTTTATAATGGTGCAAGGTCCTACAGAGGTTTACATAACTGAATGGAAGAATCATGCTAAACATTGACATTTGATTATCTGCATGGTTCATCAAGACAGTCATAACACTTTGTGCTATATGATAAGAAACAAAGGGCAGGATTTTAACAAAATCCATGGCTTTATGAATAGTGAGTGAAATTACTAGTACGTGTTTAAAAAAGTATGTCTGCAAGATTATGTGAAAGCAAGAATATGTTAAAACACAGATGGATATAAAAAAGAGCCAAGTGAGAATGTGGAATGGTGTCAAGAGCCCGAGTAATTGAAATTCAAGCTATATAGAATTAGAATAGCTACAAGCAAGTCTGTACTCCATTTAATAAATTCTGTAGAATCTGTACTAAAATTGGAGAATTGTCAAAAATGGTAAAAGGAAAATGTGCATGCTGTTGAAAAGAATTACAAACATTTATTTGCTAGTGTTACTGCAGTGAAAAGACTTAAGAATGAATTCTGAAAATGCATCTGAAAATGAGGCAAGTTATTAAGGTGCCCAGTAGGACCCAGAGTATCAAAAACATCCAACATGTATATAATCATATTCTTTTTGAAATAATACCATTTTAAGTTCTCTTAATATACTGGTCTGCTTGGCTGGTGAGAAGGTAGTACTGCAAGAACAAATTTATAGTGTAAAATCAAAGACATGAGCTGTACAAAAGCAGTTACATACACATCCTAAACACTAGCTACTGTCATAGCAAAGATATTTTGCATGTTTATATTATTTTTTTAGGCCTATGAATGTTGCTAGGATGTTGTATACAAATTAAGTCTATGCCAATTCTTTATGCCCCAATAAAAGCAGAAGTAGCATTCAGAAACAGAAAATGAGGTGAATAGAAGGAGTAGGGTTACTAAGAAGCAATTAAAGCATTTTTGAGCAAGTTACCTTACTGTTTTGCATTTCTCTGAATTTGAAGCTATATATATTAATTTAATTGCTTTCAAGTATCATGCGCTGTTAAGTAGATTAATTAGTATTGCTGCATTTAATTGCTGTGCTTTTAATAATTTTTCCAGTTTAGGAGAAATTGGCCAGCTAAAGTAAGAAGTCTGGATAAAGCCATAAATAAAAGTGGGACAAAGGCACAAAAATGGGGACAATTTTTAAATATCACTCTCAAAAGCTTAGAAAGTTGATAGAATAACAAGTTTTGCATTAGCATGAGTTTTCTGAAGGGTTTGAAGTCTGAAACTCACATATCTGTCATTATTTTCTAACTTCAGCCTTTAATGATTTGCCACTATTTACCAGAAAAGCAGACCAAAAATTTGAGGCAAAAATCTGCACAGTTGAGAGGTATGTTTTAGATCTTGTGGTCATTAAACATGGCAAGAGTAGGGTGATTTCTGCAGCTCTGGAAAGATAAACACTATTGCCTAGATCTTTAGTTGTTTACAGTTTTCACTTTCCCTGTTGTTTATATTGCATGTGCAGTCAGCTATTGTCTTACTCTTAAGGCTCTTGAAAGCTGAAGCTCCAGTGCACAAGCTAAAATGAAACACTGCATTCTGATTACATTTTACAGCAAGAAAATATGAATGTAAATGTATACTACTGTACTTAAACATATCTACCCATTTAAATCAGTTTTTGAGTGTTTCCTAGTATTTTTTCCTTATGTGGGTCTATATATGAGTGAATCGCACAAATTGTGAACGCTCATAATATTGAACGTACTAAACCTCAAAGAGCTTTTTCTGAGATTACGGTACAGTGAAGAATGGTATATTTGCCCTTTCCTCACTGTAGTGTGATCTTGGAGTTGGAATATATATTAGTGGCGGAGCAATAGGAAGTTTGAGGTCTGGTACGTTTGATATTATGAGCGTTTCCAATTTGTGCAATTCGCTCATATGATATAGACCTCAATATTTTACTGTGTGTTCCCTGAATCTGAAGTTACAGCTATTAACTGGTGTTTTACTGTTCACATTGCTTTTTCTCATCTTTTCTGCATTTTTGTTTTTTATTTTTTTTTTTCTCTCTCTCTGAATTTGAAGCTACAGCTATTAACTGAATTGGTTTTATAGTTAGCATTGTTTTTTTCTGTGCTGTTAAGTAGATTAATCAGTGTTGCTGCATTAAATTGCTATGCTTTTAGTCACTTTTCAAACTTAGAACAAGTAGTAAGTTTTGGCCAGCTGTGAAAGTTATTCAGAGCTTGTGGTCATCAAACCTGGTGAAAGTGCTACATTTCTGGGAATATGAACATTACTGGCTAGAGCTTTAGCTGTTTACAGCTTTAGTTTCCCTGTTATCTGTACTGCACAAGAAGTCAGCCATTGCTGCCTTAGACTCGTGGAAGCTGAAGCTTCTGTGCTAAATCCAAACAAGGTTATGCTGACTCCATTTTGCATCCAGGAAGCAGTGAAATATCTAAAACTCCATTTTGGGACAGGACTGGACTTCTCTAACCGAAGACAGGAACACCACGCAGAGTGACGTTTGACATAATTGCTTGATATTGAGTGTACTGGTATTGCTTTAATTGTTTCTACTGCAGTGAGTGTTTGTCATAAGTACTTTACTGGTTCCTTCTTGTGGCAGAAGGTGACTTCCAGGAAGATGAGCAGGTTCTGTCATTGTTCCTTATTTTTTCTCTCTGAATTTGATGCCGCATATACTAATCAAATTGTTGTTCAAGTGTTTCTGTGTTGCTAAGTAGATATAATCAGTGTTACTGCATTTAACTGCTGTACTTTTAGTCACTTTTCCATCTTAGAACAAACAGCTAGTTTTGGTCATCTGTGTGAGTTATACAGAGCATGTCTACTTACTACAGAGATAAAATTATACTGTCTTGCTATTGGCTGGTGTGTTCTATTAAGCTTTTTGTTGCTTAGTTTCTGTGTTATACTATAAGGTGATTTCATGTAATGATACCCATCAAGCAGAGATGCAGCTGACTGCATTGTATAGCCATAGGTATTTAGAGCTTTAATTACTCTCTATATAACCTGTTCCCCCAGTTCATATTGTAATTTATTCAGTAGTTTTGCGAAGAGGCTCTGGCTCGCATTAGATTGCACATTGCTCTTCATGTGCAGATTTAGATTGTTTAGACAAGTAGCATCTCTGGTAAACAGCTCCAAACCCATCGGCACAATGTTGCCCACTTCCTCCCTTACCTTTCAGCCCACATTAGTAAGCACCTAGAACAATATATTTGCACTTTACAAAAATCTCTGCAGCCAGCCTGGTTGAAATGGGCATCCTGAGACAATGTAGCAATTGCTTGATATTTACAGAAAACCACCTATTACTTAAACTAGCAGACTGTGTGTGAGAGATATATAGTTTTACAGTGGTACTGGAGTCCAAGTGCTCTCTCACAAAGCCACAACAAATAAATGAAAGTTATGTACTTACCATAACAATAGATCCATGTTGTCTGATTTTTGTCTGGTTCAAAATATGGGTTGTTGGATCCAACCTCGCCACAATTTTCAAAGCTTCCATGGTTCTAGGGCTCGGACTCCTCCCCATAATTCCCTGAAATCCACCCTAGTACCTCACATTGAGATTGCCCCTTACAGTACAAGACTTAACTATGACCATATATTAGAATATAGAAGCCAATAACAGAGGAGAAGATAGGGAAAGAGTCAGATGAGACTGTTCACAGACAGGGTATAAAGTAGTGACCACCCAGTCTTCTGGAAGTCATGTGTGTCAATTTGGTATTGGAGTGGGAGGAAGGCTGAACCAGACAAAAATCAAACAACATGCATCTGTTGTTATGGTAAGTACATAACTTTTGTATCCAATTTTGACTATTTTCATCCAATTCAATATATGGGACAGATGTCCAAGTGTTTTTTCTGCATGGTATCAAGGAAGGACATTACTGAGGATGATGGAACCAAAGGAATAGCAAGATTTGGATTGTACAACCAGTTTATAATGAGACACAAAGGTCTGGACCAAGTTGTTGTGGCACAAATGTTATCAATGAGAAGGCTCTTCTCAAAAGACATTGAGGTGGCTATTGCCCTTGCTGAATGAGCCTTTGGTTTAAATTGTAATTTCAAGCCCTTCTTATTACAGACAAAGAAAATGCAGTCTGACAACCATTATGAGAGTGTAACTTTGGCAATAGCTCTACCACATTCTGGTTTTGAGAAAGCAATAAACAGTTTCACCTAATGAAAATAGAACCGGAGTTAACAACGAACATCTATCACATGCAAGGTGTATCCCCCTGTTTAAGAAGCTGGGGAAAAAATACTGGTAAATGTATAGATTGATTCAAGTTTGACTCGGATGCCTATTTTGGAAAGGAAAGATGCATCAGTTCTGAGAAATTCTGTCCTTATGGAAAATTAAGGAAGTTTATATGAGAGTGTCTGTAGTTCCAAAATCCATCTGGCTGATGTGAATGCCACTAAGAAAATTGTTTTCCAAGTTAGGTACTTGATGTCCACAGTGGCCACAGGTTCAATGTGGGTGTCAGAGCTTGGAGCATGATGGTAATATCCCATGGGGGAACGGGGTCCCTAATGGGAGAACATAAAAGAAATGTCCCTCTCAAGAAAGCTCTTGAGATCTTCAAGGAAGCTGTGGAAGTGTCTTTGTGGCCAATATGAAAATTCAGAATTGTTGCCATTTGAACTTTGATGGTGGAATAGCTAGAGCCTTTGTAAAAGAGTTCAGACAAGAATTCCAAGATGGACAGAATGGGAGCAGAAAACAGGTCCAAACTCTTGGACACAGCCTAAATAGAAACCCTTTTCTATTTGCTGTGATATATCTTTTTGTTGCAGGTTTCTGGGAAGCTGATATAATCTCAACACCTTTATTGGGAAGCCTAGCATCTCTGGCATGGTCAGAACTGGATAAATCAAGCAGTTAGCTTCATGGTGGTCTTGTCCGGAGGAGGCAATCTGGACAGGTGAGAGAAGATCTGCATACTGATGCAGCATCCAAGGGAGGATGAACTAAAAGAGGGCCATAGGAATGCGAACAATGTTTGTCAGGGCCAGAAAGGGGCACTGAGGATTAGTTTGTCCTTGCACTCTCTGGCTTTCAGAATGAATTTGTTCATAAGTGGTAATGCAGAAAAAGCATAAAGGAGGCCCAGGGGGGGCCAATTGTGGAATAGTGATTGACCCTGTGATGCCCCAGCACTGGCCCAGTAATCAAGAAGCTTCAATCCTCACCATTGGCAACAGTGGAGGATGTACACACTGGGAAAATGACAAGTACAAACACAGTAAAGTGCAATTTCCCTTACGAGCGCACACAGATCACAGTCAGTCTTGGGCTGGTTTCTCCCTCTTTCTCCAGAAACTCAATAAGATTCCCCACTAGCACAGCTAGTCCTTAGCCAGGGTTCCAAGTTCTCAAACATTCTCTCTCTGTTCAACCAGTGCTTCATGTCCCTGTCCAAGTAGCTGACACACACACACACACACCTGGAAAGGCTGGTATGTCCCCTTCTGCCCAGACTATAAGGTAGTTACCACTGCCACCAGAACCCCTTATCATCTACTTTAAGGCCCTTAGCAAAGAGTAGCGATACTACTGTGTAGTGTTACTATTACTCCAAATGGTAGTTTGACCAAGCACCACGCTATTAGAAGTGGCTGGTACATTGTCACTAAATAGATATGCAAGTACTCTCAGAGCTTAACTATTTCTGAACAGACCAGTCACAAGTGAAAGGTTTAAATATATTTAATAATAAATATAAGAACAAGACAATACTCAGTAAGCAATCAGTTATGTCAAAGTTCAAAATCACAGGAAATATTTAAAACAACATGGCAGGAGAATCTCAAATAAATAAAGAACACATTTAAGCTATACGTTACTATATTCCTATCTGAATCTAAAAGAGTTACTATGCCCTAAAACTTACTTACAGAACAACAAGCAGGCAGAAGTGGTGAGTGGATGTTCTTGTTAGGTCAAAGACAAAATACAAAATGCTGCATGTCTCTGTCTAAGAGAGTTCTTAAATTAATATCAAATATTACTGCTGGGATACTTGCAGCATGGCATCACTTTTTGTCACTTGACTTCAGTTCCCAGGCTAAAACCCCATTGTCAGAAACTACCAAAATGTAGCATCTCCCTGGGAAATACACAAATAAAAGCTTCTGCTCAGAGCTGTGCAACCATTGGAAGTCATAAAGCAATAAAACACTTCCACATCTTAATCCTAGTAATTATTTCTCCTTCAAGACAATAAAAAACTTCTAGCTCTAGACATTGTCTCTGCTACTGCACTGAAACTGAGAGATAATATCTTTTGTTTATGGCCCAGCTATAAAGTAATTTAACCTTAACTATTCTTAAGTTTTGCAAGTTAATCTTTTATGTTCCAGTAGGGTACACTGTGGATACATCTTTGAAGCTCGGTACTGTACAAACCCTATTCAATACATACTTTTGTACCAGCAGTTTGATACACACATAACATACAGTTCTAAAGTTGTGTTAACACAAGCAAATTCATCATGATGGTATTCATAAATGACATATAACTATTTACAAAATTCCAGATAGCTGGGCTGGCAGTATCTCCTTTTGTTACATTTCTATATCAGTCATATTAATATTCACAAATGACATGTAATTATTTACAACATTCCAGACAGCTAGGCTGACAATGTGACAAACCCTATAGAGGAATCAGGGCAAAGTAACTGCAGCACATGTTGCTGAGGCAGGAGACAAATAAGTTGCAGCAAGGCTGGCCCCAGTGATAAAAAAATTTAAAGCTTCCACTGTTATATTGAGACCACTCATGAGGAGTTAGGATAGCCCTGCTCAATTTGTCTTTCAGTATATTGGAAGTCCCTGGATATGTGTTGCTATCAGAAAGTAGTGTGAAGACATCACCCACTGCCAAACGCTCATGACCTCTTTGCACAAGGGGTAAGAATGGGGTTCCTCCTTGTTTGATGATGTATCATATGACTGCCAAATTGTCTCTCTGTATGGATATCACACCATTGGGTAGGACATCCTGGAATGTCTGCAATATTAAGAGGACTGCTCTCATTTCCAAGACACAGATGTAAACACTGGCTTCTGTTTCTTGGACCATTCTCCCTTCAAAATACTCCACCCATCCACCCTAGAAGGGTGGCATTCATGGTTACTACTGCTACCTGCAAATCCATGTGAAAAGGTTGTCCATTGGTGACTAAAGGGGAGATTATCCACCATGCAATATGTTGCCTGTAAATCTTTGTGAGTTAAATCTTCACATTAATGGGTGAAAGTTCTGGGACCACTGAACTGTTAAAATCCATTGAATCACTCTCATATAGTAGCAGGTGAATGGAATCATTAGAAATGTGAATGCCATTAGGCCTATTAGAAGCAGGATCAAATGTGCTGGAGGAGATGATGAATGACTTGCATGGCCATTAGATGCAAGGATATAACCCTGTAGTAAGGAAGGCTGACAATTTGTAGAGCTGTGTTGAGGTGGCATACAATGAATCCGGACTCTTGTGCTGGTAATAGCTGACACTTAGAAAGGTTTACTGTCATACCTTGGTCCGGAAACAACTGGAGCAGAAAGTCCAAGTACTGCAGAAGCAGATGCTTTGAGGCGAAAGTTAGGAGCCAATTGCTGAGGTACAGGAAAACCTGGATGCCTAGTAGTCACAAGTGCACCACTACCACTGTTGTTATAATGCTGAACACTCTGGGGGCTGTGAGGAGACAAAAAACAGGCTATGAACTGGTAGTGAATGGCTCCCAGCCAGAAAGAGGAATCTCCTGGAGAACTTCTCTATCTTCACATGATAGTAAGCATCCTAGAGATCTATTAATCATGTCCAATTATCTTTTCTCAATAGAGACAATATGGGCTGAACTGTGATCATCCAGGACTTTGTCCACTTTATGAAGTGATTCAGATGACTGGGATCAAAAATTGGTCTGAGATCCACCATTTTTCTTGGGTATTATAAAGAAGCTTGAGTAGACTCTGGAGTCTTACTGGTCTTAGGGGACTGGCTGGAGGACTCTTTTTTTTTTTTCTTTCTAGCAGCTTGAAAATTTCTGTTGCAGCTGGTTCCTACTGACTGGGTAGAATGTTAGGAACAAGCTTCTTATTTATAGGAGGAAGGGGAAAAAGAACAAAATAGCCCCTGGAAATTATCTTCAGTACACATACAAATCGTTTGTTATGTTGTGCCAGTCTTCATGATGCAATGATAAGTGTTTCCTGACTGCATCGAGAGTGCATCAGTTGGGCAACCCTTCATAGACACTGATAGGGCTTCTTGGTAAGGACAGTCATGATAAGAGCTCTGTGACTTCTGGAACTACATATTTTTCCCAGGCTTCTGATTCCTAGAGAAGAATCTTTGGGCTGTGGAAAACTGGATGCCCATGGGAGAGACAGTCTTACCATCCTGTTGGGTCCTGGTCACTGTGTCTTTAAATTTAGGGCTAAGGAGTATGGAACCATCATATGGGGTGTGACGCCCATCACTTTTGCCAGTATATGATGGGCACCATTATGTGCTGTTCCCACTCCAGGCCAGTAATCAAGGAGCCTGAATTCTCACCACTGACACTGAAGAAAGACATGCACTTGGAATACAAATGGATGCACAAAGTATTTCCAGATGCAGACCTCTCTGCATCAAGTACAATTTCCCTTAAGAGCACACAGGGAACACACTCAGCCTGGGGTGTGGATGTCTCTATATCTGTCTCCCTCCAGATCCCCAGTAAGACTCCCCACTGGTACATCTGTAGGGTTAGGTCCACAGCCAAGTCCTCCAGCACCCTTTCTGTAAACCCAGTGCTTCTTGTCCCTGTGCCAAGTTGCTGACACACACTCTAAGATTTAATTTTCACACACACACACCTGGGAAATGCTGGCACAGATTTAATAACTATGCCCCCTTCTGCCCAAACTGTAACATAGATTCACTGCCACCAGACACTCCACAATCAGCTACTCTAAGGCCCTTAACAAAGGGTGTTTAATTATACTGTGTAATATTTATGCTAATACAAATGGTAATAGTTGACCAAGATGGCTAGGCCTTCTGGAGTGGCCCACACAGTGTCACCAAATAAATATTAGTAATTTCAAAGGTTAGCTACTAAGGACCAGCTACAATAATTTTTTAAATATATTTAATAATAAATAATAAAAGAAAATGTAAATATTAAAAAAAGAAGTTATGTCTTACCATAACATTCCATCTGAGTTGCTGATCTTCTTCCAGACATCACTGATGGGTTTGGTTCCAAGCCCTCAGAACCAAGTCTGCCTTATATCAAGCTTGCATGCACCAAAAATCTCTCGAGCTAAGCTACTACCCACAATGCCCTTTGCTCAGTTACCTCAGATCGAGTTTGCATGCAACATATAGAGAAAGAATAAGTCAGAGGCCATCTCTGGGCAGAACCCCTAATACACCACAAAGACCCAGAAGATCTGCCAGGAACCTTAGGAGGGGGTCGGTGGGGAGGGTGTGATGACTGGAAGATCATCAACAACTCAGGTGGAATGTTATGGTAAGACATAACTTCTTTATCTGAAGTTGTTAATCTTCTTCCTATTCATGACTGATGGGACCGAGTCCCCAGCTACTTAGAGAACCTGGGTGGCCCTTATGAAAGAACATTCCTGAGAACCATTGAACCAAAGGCAGCTCTTCCCCTGGAGATCAGATCCAATTTGTAATGCTTGATAAACATGTGGGGTGTAGCCCAAATGGCAGCTGCACAAATGTCATCTATGGAGGCCCTATAGTGGAAGGCAACAAATGCTGCAATAGCCCTAGTTCAGTGGGCTTTGATTTGGCCAGGCATAGATCCCTCCATAAGTGAATATGTGAAGGCAATGCAATCCCTGAGCTATTTAGACAAAGTAACCTTTGATACTGCACCTCCCATTCTAGGGCCCGCAAAGAAAGTGAAAAGTTGGTCTGACTTGCAAAATGATTTAGTTATGTCCAGATGAAAGTGTAATTGTCTATGAACATCCAGGGAATGTAGGCAGTATTCTCCCTTGTTAGAGTAATTTGGGAAAAACACAGGAAGCTCAATGGACTGGTTAATCAAAAAGTCAGAAGCCACTTTGGGGAGAAAGGATGGGTTAGTTCAAAGTGATACTCTGTCCTTATGAAAGATCAGATAAAGGCTCTTGATACATAAAGCTTGTAATTAAGAAATTTGTCTTGCTGAAGTTATAGCCACCATGAATAAGGATTTCCATGATAAGAATTTTAGATCACATGTGGCAGCTGGCTCAAGCGGGGGCAGAGAGAGAGCCTGCAGAACCCAGGACAAATTCCATGCCTCCAACGGCTGTCTGATGGGAGGCCTGCTGTGAAAAATTCCCTTGAGGAAGGTCTTACAAAGATGAGAGGATATAAGTGGTAGCCCTTCAGACCCATTATGGAAGTTGGAAACAGCTGCTAGATGGACTCGAATGGTAAAAGCCGAGGCCCCATTGTCGAACAGCTCAGCCAAATAATGAATAATAGTGGCTACAGGGGCTGAGAATAGGTCTAGTTTCTGATTACGTGACCAAATAGAGAATCTTTTCCATTTATCCCTGTAAAGTTTCCTGGTGGATGGTTTATGAGAAGCCAGAATAATATCCCGGACAGGTGAAGAGAGGGTTTCCTGCCTGGCAACTTACGGAAGTGAAGAAACCAAGCTGTTAGTTTGAGGGTGGACAGATTCAGGGGAGTCAGCCCTTGTGGGTGAGAAATTAGGTCCTGATGAGTGTCTAGGATCCAAGGAGGTTGTAACAGATGAGGTCAAAGGAAGGGAAACCACACTTGACAAGGCCAGAATGGAGAGATGAGGATCACTTTGCTTCTCAACCAAATAGCTTTCCGTAGAACAAGGGGAATCAGAGGAATTGGAGGGTAGGCATAAAGGAGACCCGTGGGCCAATTGTGGACTGGAGCATCTCTCGGTGACTCCCCAAGAGGGGGAAAGAGGGCAAAGTAGCTGCTGCATTTTGTATTTGAAGCAGAGGCGAAAAGGTCACAGCATGGCTGGCCCCAGCGGCTGAAGCTTTTCGTCGCCACACTCAGGTTGAGAGACCAATCATGAGGTTGAAGGATGCATCTGCTCAGTCTGTCTGCAATCATGTTGGGGCTCCCTGGGATATGCACTGCGATCAGGAAGTGGTTGGAAGCTATTGCCCACTTCCAGATTCTCATGGCTTCATGGCAAAGGGGGGTAAGATTTGATCCCTCCCTGTTTGTTTATGTACCAGACCATGACATGTCCGACTGGATAGCAATCGTTCTGGATGGAAGGAGTGGATGAAAAGCTTGCAATGCCAACAGCACCGCTCAACTCCAGGACATTGATATGTAAATTGACCTCTACATTGGACCACGTGCCTTGGACTGACTTTCCCTGGAAGTGGCCCCCCCACCCCATCATGGAAGCATCTGTGGTCACCGCAGTGCTGAGCTGTGGAACCTGGAAGGGACAACACCAAAGATTTTCGTCTGTACTCATCCTCCAGAGGAGATCTTGTTTACAAATGTTGGTGATGAGAATCTTTGAACTCAGAGGGTGAAGGTCTCCACTGAGCCTGGAGGAGCCATTGTAGTAATCTCATGTGTAGTCTGGCTAAGGGAACTATGGGGATGGCTGCAGCCATAGATCCCAAGGCTTGAAGAATTTCCACTGCAGCCACCTTGCTTTGAGAGTATCACCTGAATTTGTGCCCTGAGTCTCTGAAGCCTGTGGAGAGGAAGTGAGATAAGGCTTGAATGAGTGTTGAATATTGCCCCTATGAATTCTTGTGCCACATCTTTCTGCTCCTCTGATTCCTGGAGAAGGAATGCTGAGGTTTGGAAAAGCATAGGCCAACGGCAGACAAGGTCTTCCTGTCTTGCTCGCACCTGGCTAATGTATCCTTGACCTTAGCACCAAACAGAGCCGAAGACTCGATTGGGGCATTTAGAAAGGAAGACTTGCAGGAGTCTGAGAGGTCACAGATGCGCATCCAGGTGTGAAGTCTCATGACTACGCCTGTACCTGCAGCTCTAGCTGCTCCTTCGGTTGCGTGTGATAGCAACCTCATGGATGAATTAGATATAGATTCTAGGGTGGCAGGTTGGGAAGCAACTTTATCTCATGCTCCATCTGATACTTGACCCGCGAGGGTTCTGGAGAGTTCGGAGATAAGATCTCTCTGGAGCCTCGTAAAATGTGCCAGAAAGTTCAGAGACCTAACTGCATAGGTCGCTGATGCAAAGACTTGCTTCCCTAGCCTGTCCACTGCCGGGGACTCTCTGTTGGGTGGGTGAACAGCAGGACTCTCTTCTGCAAGGTCCTTTTTTTGTGACAGCTGCCACCACCATAGCGTCCACTGGCAAACCTCTGGACCAATGGGGTTGATCCTCTGGAGGGGAGAGTACTTTGTCTCATCTCCTGGGGATAGCCTCAACAGAGTCAGGGTTCTTCCAAGCATGTTGCATGATGAGTTTAACCAACTCATCGGCAGGGGGGGGTCACCCAAGAAGTAGAAGGCTGAGAGCGAAAGGCCTGCAGGAATATGGATTCCTCTAAGGAAGAGTTTGAGGACTTCCAGTCACCCCTCTGTTTCAAGATTTACCTGATGTCCCTGAAGGAGACATTGTCAGGGGGTGACCATGGGGACCCTTCCCCATCATTGCAGTCTGTATCCTCTGTGAAGGACTCCTCTGGGGAGTCAATGTGTTTCCTCTTACACACCCATTTCCGAGGTGGTTCTTCGGTGGGAACATCCGAAGAAGACTCGGAAAAGGAAATGCCCTGGACAAGGGTCTCCTGGGCCTTGTGCTCTCAGAGTCCTGGGGGGTGGCCTTTGACAGCTGCAGCTCAGAGGGAACTGTGGGAATAACCACATATGGAGGATTGCTAGTAGCAAGCGCCCTCTCCATTACCCGGAAAGCGGGACCATCCAAAGAAGAATGGGAGCCCAGAACCGAAGACAAAATTGGAACTGGGGTTACACCCCGCTCCAGATGGTCTGCCCCCGGGGGATGGAACCTCACTCAAATTTGGAGCGGTGGTCACCCTCTGATCCAAAGTTGGGGCCAACACAGCCGTCAGAACCAGGGGCTCCACCCCCCAAGCATGAGATTGTGGAAGGGTGAGTTCTGATGGAACTAGCACCGAAAGGGATCTCAGAGCCTCAGACAGAGTTGTTGTTGGCACCGAAGGAGTTCCTCTAGTAAAAGTTGAATAGATGAGCCTTGGAATTGAGGGATCCAAGGGAGGAGGTTGCTGGAGAAATAAACCCAAAGCCAGGAGTGGGATAGGGTCTAGTTGGATTTGAGATTCCCCTAGCAGTCAGTAGCTGATCAAAAAAGAGCACCACATCCAATTCGGAAAGGCTCCTGGTGGAGCTCACCGATGCTCCTGAGGGGGGATCAGGCCAGTCCAAAAAGGGGCTGCAGGCTTGTCTGGCAAAAGGATCCACATTGGATGAGTATCAGGTCCATGGTGTGTAGCAGAATGGCACCGACGATTCTAATTTTGCAACAGGTAATAAAGTATGGTCAGAGCCGTGAATGGGCTCGGAGCCAAAGTCACTATAGGGGTGGATGACATGAACGGTTCCGAGGTAGATGTCGGAACTGATATCGGAGCTGAAACAGGTGATGTCGGTGCCGATATCTTTATCAATATGCTGGTTGGTACCAAGGCCATAGACGGTGCCATAATTGTCAGTGCCGGGATAGGTGCCAACGAGGCAATCTCGGTAATCTTTGTTGGAGCCGAGCTCCGAGTGAATGTGGTAGTCGGCACCAAGGAGGCAGAACTGTGTTCAGATGAGGACTTATGGGCCTTGTGTTTGTCACCAGCCATTGAAGAGGGGTCCAATCGAGGCTGTTTCTTGTCCAAAGGAGGGGATGAGACCTCCATCACAGAAATAGCCTCTGAAAAAGGCGAAGCAAGCAGGCCCTTTAAAATAAGTTTGTTACGAAGTTCATTCAGCATCCGCTGACTGAAACAAGCACAAATATCACATGGGGGGTTTCACCGACAAATGCGGAACCCCCAAACAGTACACACATTCTTCTTGGAGGTCACTATTCGGTAGTTTACCACTGCAAGAAGAGCAGTGTTTAAACCCTGTAGTTCCCTTCTTTTCAGACATCCCAGAACACACACTCACATAAAAAGGAAAGAGTGAGGAAAGACAGGAAATGAAGGAGAGAGAAAGGAAATACCAATAATGGTAAGATACCGCAAAGGTAGAAAGTTAGAAATACCAAGAAGTTACCAACAATGGTAAGAGAGAAATACCTGTGGGTAGGACTGAAGTAATATAGAAAAACAAAAACAGATTATAAAAGAAGAAAAACTTTTTCAAACCAGTAAATATATCTGAAAAAAGCACTTAGCTGGAGAGCTCGGTGAAACGCTGCTATATGGCTGTGTGGCGAACGAGATCTGAGCAAAGGGCATTGTAGGTAGCAGCTTAGCTCAAGAGTTTTTTGGTGCACACAAGCTTGGTATAAGGCTGACTCGATTCCGAGGGCTCGGAACCGAACCCGTTAGTGAGGAATAGAAAGATGATTAACAACTTCAGATTATATATTCACAGTAAATCACAGAGTTCAAATCACAGAAAATATTGAAAACAACATTGATGGACAGACTCGTACAAATGAAGAAAAACAAACTCATAACTAAGCTTCCTATATTCCTGACTGAATCTAAGAAAATTTACTGTTCCATAATAACTTAGGCAAGGCAAGATGAAATACGTGAGCAGTCTTTCTAGTCAGGCTCCCAGACAAAATACTCTATATTCTTAGATTACTCCCTGTAAAATATAATATCCAAGATGACTTGCAGAATGACCTCATCTGGTCACCTGACTCTAGGTTCCCACAATATTTCCTTTTGAAGTTTGAGACAGGACTTTAACAGACTGCTACAATGCACATTTAAATGTTCATGGCAGTGCCTGGAGGCCTCCCCTTTTTTCACTAAGCTAATGAAACAAGGCTCTGTCCCAGACCCAGTGTCTCCCGTCCTACTCAGCACTGTAGAATGCCTTTTAATGATTTAACAGCTCATTTACATTTCCCTTATTTTTCTTAAAATAAGCCAGTTGGTTAACCTTTGCTGTGCCAGTGTCTTCTATTAAAACATATACATTTAATTCAGCTACAATAATACATGTACATTTCTCTTAATTTCAGCAGGGTGCACTGTTGATACATTTTGACACAATTAACACAAGTAGAGCTCACACATACATTTTCAGCACAAGCATCTATACAAATGACATATAATTATTTACAAAATTCCAGCTAGCTGTACTGGCACAAGTCTTACATCCATTGCCATCCTTCTCCCTGGCATGGCTGGCAGTTCCTCCTGTCATCACATCTCTCCCCCCTTTGAAGACTCAAGCTAGTTTTCAAGTGAACCTTGGGAAACATGGCTTGAGAGAAATAAGCCTATCTGGGAATATGTTACCCCATTCCCTATCTTGAGATTCCATCTGCCTTTGCTTTGCTGACCCCATTACAGTGCTGCATGGTCATATTATATGCCTGCAACACTAGGCTCCACCATAGTAACTTGGGATTTTGCTGGCTGGCTCCCTGTAGCCATAGATCCCCCCCTCAGACTCCTCCTGCCAATACTCAGCACAAGGGCCTTCCTGTCATGATAAGGTTTCATCCTGTTAACATGGTACAATCTCTGCCCCTGCCTCCTGCCTAGCAGTTCAATCATGTAGTTAACATCAGTGACCTACCTTATTACCTTGAAGTGTCTCTCCCAAGCTGCCAGCAGTTTACTGCATCTAATAGGAATAAGAACCATCACCTGCTGCTCCACAACATACTGTCTGGCTCGAGCATTCATCATACCAGACCTTTTTCTGCTGTTGAGGTCCTGCCAGGTACTCCTGGGCCAAGCTTATGAGCTCCCTAAGCCTTGTCCTGAGGTTTAGGACATGTGCCACAACAGACTCCTAGTGGAATTTACACTCACTCTCCTACTCATCATGAATCAAATCTAGAGGCCTCCTCACCCTATGCCCATACAGCAATTCAAAGGGTAAAAAACCTGTGGATTCCTGGGGTACTTCTCTGTAAGCAAACAACAGATGGGGCAAATATTTGCCCCACTCCCTCTTAAACTGGTCTGTAAATGCCCATATCATGGTATTTAGCATAAAGTTTAAAAATTCCACAAGACCATTAGTCAGGGGGTTGCAGGGGTTGTCTTTAGGTGCTTCACCCCACAGTGCTTCCACAGACAAGCCAGTAGGTCTGACATGAAAGCAGCACCTGTGTCAGTCAGTATATCTCTTGGGAAATCTACCTTGCTGAAAATCTCTAGTAAAGCATTTGCCACCTTCTATGCCTCGATGGAGGACAGAGCCACCACCTCAGAATCTACTACCACTAGGATATAGTTCTTCCCTGTGGAACTTGGGGTGCTCAAAGACCCCACAATATCCATAGCTACCCTCTGAAATGGCTCCTCTATCACAGGCAAAGGCATCAAATGAGCTTTGACCTAATCTCCTGCTTTGCCTACTTTTTGGCACTGCTCACAGGTCCTGCAGTACTCTGTTACATCCCTGGCAATCCCAGGATAATAAAAGTTCTGCATAATACATCTCTTGGTATGCTTTATGCCAATATAACTTGCAAAGGAAATGTCACGTGCTGTGGCCAAAAGTACCAGATGGTAGGCTCTGGGTACCACCAACTGCTGTATTACTTCACCTTTTAGCCCTCCCTCAAGGCTCCACTCCCTATACAGTAACCCTTTGTTCCAGTATACAGAATCCCCTTTTTCTTGAGAATCAGATGCCTCCCTAGCTACCTCCCCTCCAGCCACGTAATGTAGGGTCTGAGAACTGAGCCTGTCTCAATTCTCTGTTTGTATGTCTTCCTAGCTCCCCTTCCATAGGAAGTCTGGTCTCATCTGACAGCAGTGCCTCACTGTCAGCCTGAGTACTACTACTCACCTCTGTCCTTGCAGTCACTGTGTCCAAGGGAACATCAGTACACACCAAGAGCTGTGGCTCACCTCCAGTCTCACTGCTACTGGGTAGCTTCTTCTCTGAAGTAGCCACATCACCAATGATGGCTTCAGCTGTGTGGTCTGTTTGGGTATGCCCCAGGCTACCAGACTCAGATGACTGTCTCCAAATCTGACTGCATATCACTGCATGCACACAAGGTACTACATTATCAAAGTCATGCCCTATCAAGACACCTGCAGGGATATCCTCAAAATACCTGCTTGCTTGCTTCCATTTCCACCCTCCCAGTCAAGGTGAACCCTAGCCAAAGGCATTTGGAATGGGATCGAGCCTAAATCTCTGACTGGAGCAGACTGCCCAAGCAAGTACTGCTTCTCTTTAAACACTGCAGTCTTCAAAATGTTTATACCAGTGGCTGTCTCTCTCTTGGCAGTGGTCTTTTTCCATCTACCAAGACTGGATATAAACTCTGCTGGTAGTTTAGTACCCCTATTGTCTCCAGACAACTTATCATTGGCATTCTGTTGTTCCCACTTGTTGGCTCCCCCAGCTTTTGTTCCCTACTTTGCCTCTGTGGACATCTATATGCTACATGGCCCTACTGGTTACATTTAAAACATTTAACCCTTTATCCTGGCCATGTACCTGAATTAGTGGCTTCCCCTGTTACTGGCAAACTCTATTGGGGTGGTTTAGGCTGCCCACCATGGGTTCTCTTATATCCATGTGCAGCACTGGGCATCCCTTTCCTGTTCCGTGATGCCTGCTTGCTAGGTATAGGTCTCCTTTTTTCCCCAACTCATCTGCAGTCAAATTCCCTGTCCATCAACCAGATTCTCATGTCCTCAGGCAAAGTGCTAAAAGCTTGTTTCTTCACCAAAAGGTGTGCCAGCCCTTGAAAAGTGGTGACCTGACACCCACTCACCCACCCTTGAAAACAATTGCTTAGTTCAGCAATATAATCACATACACTTTCATCTGCCTTGTGTCTATGCTCACAAAACTTTTTTTCTGTAAGCTTCAGGTGTTAATGTAAAACATTGTAATAAACAGTGCTTAACTTGATCATAATCTAAACAATCAGTATCAGACAATTTAGAGACAACAGTTATAGCAGTACCATACATTAAGGAGGTGAAAAACTGTACCCGGAGCCCCCTGTCAACATTATACTGTTTGCATACTCTTTCAAATATATGAATAAAACTATCAAAATTATCACCTTCTTGCTACTGAGGAAGACGGTTACCGACCTTAATTGTTTGTGGGGTGTGGTTACTCCCTTCTCCATTACCTTGAAGAGTCAGCATTTCTTTTTCATGTTCCCTCTGCCTCTCGTTTTCTTTGGCTTCCAAGCACCACAGTCTCTCTGCTGATTCTACTTCTAACCATTTGGCCTCCATTTCAAGTCTCTAACTCTAGACAAATTGGTTATCATCCTGCAGCTGTGGTTAAGGCTGCAATCATTTCCCCTTTAGTCAGGCTGGCATATCCCAGTCCTTTGGCTTGGCACATTTCAGCCAACTGTGTCCTTGTCAGCTTGCCATAATCCTCTGCTGACATTCTTGCCTGCTCTCCCTGACTATCTAAGCTGTCAAAATGTAAAGTAAATAACTAAAACTGTTGTGATATGAAACCCTGAAAATCTACTTTGTGGCTGCTTGAGAGTACAAGCACCTTCTTTACTGACTACTGCTTACAGGCTACAGGAATTCAATATCCAAACCACAGCTCAGTAATATGTGAGCATGTGATGGTCCCACCAATGCCAACCAATAAAAATGTGATGCCCACCACTGCTGCCAATCTGTGATGCACACCACTGTGTCATCCCCATGCTGGGCCAGTAATCAAGGAGCTTGAATCTTCACCACTGACACTGGAGAGGGACATGCACTTGGAATACAAATGGATACACTCAGTATTTCCAGATGCAGACCTCTCTGCATCAAATACAATTTCCCTTAAGAGCACACAGGGAACACACTCAGCCCACAGCTTAGATGTCTCTATATCTATCTCCCTCCAGATCCCCAATAAGACTCCCCACTGGTATAGCTGTAGGGTTAGGTCCTCAGCTGAGTGTCTAAGCCAAATTCTCTAGCACCCTTTCTATAAACCCAGTGCTTCATGTCCTTGTCCCAAACAGCCGCCACACACACTCTAAGATTTAATTGACACACACACACACTCTTGGGAAAGGCTGGCACAGGTTTACTAGTTATGCCCCCTTTTCCCACACTATAAGGTAGATTTACTGCCACCAGACACTCCACAATCAGCTACTCTAAGACCCTTAACAAGGGGTGTCCAATTCTACTGCATAATATTAATACAAATAAAAATGGTAGCAGTTCAAGATGGCTAGGCCTTCTGGAGTGGCCTACACAGTGTCACCAAATAAATATAAACACTCTCAAAGGTTAGATACTAAGGACCATCCTCAATAAAAGCTTTAAATAGATTTTAGTAATAAAACAACATGCAAATATTGAATATATATTAGCAGTAAAATACAGAGTTCAAATTACAAAAAAGATTGAAAGCAACATTGATGGACAGACTCACACAAATAAAGAAAAACAATCTCTAAACTAAGCTTTACTATATTACTAACTGAATTTAAGTGTATTTACTGTTCCCTAATAACTTACTTGGGCAAGGCAAGATAAAATATGTGAGCAGTCTTTCTAATCAGGCTCCCAAACAGAACATCCTCCCAAGAGCCACAAAAGTCGTGAAACAGCTTATATTGAAGAAAACAGTTCACTTTATTAATGCACTTCACAGACAGCAAACAAATCGCGTTTTCGTCCCTCCAACTCAGGACTTCATCAGACAATAACATGAACATTGACCATGACTTAACTATACAATTAATTATGCAATAAACCAATAAAACCATAACATTTGAATTCAAAAACACCAATCCCTATGGTCTATTACTCATTAATATACAGTGACATTAATTAAATATTCATGAGGATGAAAAAAAGACCATTTTATTCGTGACACTTTATATTTTTCTTTTGACTTGACTTCATTTCAACTATTAACTAATGCATAAACCTCAATCTTGATTTTTATAACATGAAAAATAATAAATATACAATAATTCATTAGAGAAAAAAAATTATTTTCCATTGGAGAAAGTTATATGAATCCTATGTGTATTAAAAACCACATTCATAAAAAACTTCATTTCACTTATTAATATTAGTGGTTCCCCCTAGTGTGCAAAACCTGCAATTACATCCCAAAAATAATCTTGTTATTTGGAATGACTATGTAGAGCAATATATTTAATGTAAACCACAAAACATTTTTAAAAAAATTTTATATAAAATTTTATACTTTATTATAAATGAATAAATATTACTTTGCATATAAATAATCAACAATATTAAATAACAATTACAACACACAAAAGATATTAAAAATTGTACCATTATTAAAATATCTATTATATAAATTATTTAAAAAACAACTATATTGAATAAAACCATGATGCAACATTTCATTATATTCTCATATTTTGTTAGCTCTTATTTTTAATAGTGGTCTAATGGAAATCATTTCATTGAGGCCAGGCTTCCTACTTGCATCCATTCTAACCTGCCACTTTAATTCCTTATTCTCTAAAATGCCTTCCCATGGACCACCTCTGATATCACGTTTAACCTGTTCCAATACTAACCATAAGTATTTAACTTCTTTACATTCTTTCGAATGTTTATATAATGTACTTGTCTCTTTTGCTCTACTAATATCATACAAATGCTCATAGATACGTTTTTTCAGGGACCTTTTGGTTTTGCCAACATAAAATGCGCAGCATTTCTGGCAAATTACCAAATATACAACTCCTTGTGTGTCACAGTTATAGTATTCTTCACTTCTTATTTTCATTTTCCTACTTCTAGAGCATAATGCTCTAGAAAAGAGAGGGACCAGTGTGAGAAAGAAAGGTACCTTTAAGTGTGGACGGTGCCAACAATGTCCACATATTATGAATAAGGGAGAGGTATACATTGAAAGTAGGAAAATGAAAATAAGAAGTGAAGAATACTATAACTGTGACACACAAGGAGTTGTATATTTGGTAATTTGCCAGAAATGCTGCGCATTTTATGTTGGCAAAACCGAAAGGTCCCTGAAAAAACATATCTATGAGCATTTGTATGATATTAGTAGAGCAAAAGAGACAAGTGCATTATATAAACATTTGAAAGAATGTAAAGAAGTTAAATACTTATGGTTAGTATTGGAACAGGTTAAACGTGATATCAGAGGTGGTCCATGGGAAGACATTTTAGAGAATAAGGAATTAAAGTGGCAGGTTAGAATGGATGCAAGTAGGAAGCCTGGCCTCAATGAAATGATTTCCATTAGACCATTATTAAAAATAAGAGCTAACAAAATATGAGAATATAATGAAATGTTGCATCATGGTTTTATTCAATATAGTTGTTTTTTAAATAATTTATATAATAGATATTTTAATAATGGTACAATTTTTAATATCTTTTGTGTGTTGTAATTGTTATTTAATATTGTTGATTATTTATATGCAAAGTAATATTTATTCATTTATAATAAAGTATAAAATTTTATATAAAAATTTTTTAAAAATGTTTTGTGGTTTACATTAAATATATTGCTCTACATAGTCATTCCAAATAACAAGATTATTTTTGGGATGTAATTGCAGGTTTTGCACACTAGGGGGAACCACTAATATTAATAAGTGAAATGAAGTTTTTTATGAATGTGGTTTTTAATACACATAGGATTCATATAACTTTCTCCAATGGAAAATATTTTTTTTCTCTAATGAATTATTGTATATTTATTATTTTTCATGTTATAAAAATCAAGATTGAGGTTTATGCATTAGTTAATAGTTGAAATGAAGTCAAGTCAAAAGAAAAATATAAAGTGTCATGAATAAAATGGTCTTTTTTTCATCCTCATGAATATTTAATTAATGTCACTGTATATTAATGAGTAATAGACCATAGGGATTGGTGTTTTTGAATTCAAATGTTATGGTTTTATTGGTTTATTGCATAATTAATTGTATATTTAAGTCATGGTTAATGTTCATGTTATTGTCTGATGAAGTCCTGAGTTGGAGGGACGAAAACGCGATTTGTTTGCTGTCTGTGAAGTGCGTTAATAAAGTGAACTGTTTTCTTCAATATAAGCTGTTTCGCGACTTTTGTGGCTCTTGGGAGGATTATCAGTTTTATTTTGGAGCTGCAGCCAGTTTTTTGCTGTGCCCCAAACAGAACACCCTATATTCTTAGCTTACTCCCTGTAAAATATAATATCCAAGATGACTTGCAGAATTAAATCATCTGTTCACCTGACTCTAGGTTCCCACAATATCTCCTTTTGAAGTTTGAGTCAGGACTTGAGCAGACTGTTACAATACACATTTAAATGTTTATGGCAGTGCCTGAAAGTCTCCCCTCTTTCCACTGAGCTAATGGACAAAGGCTCTGTCCCAGACCTAGCAACTCTGGTCCTACTCAGCACTGTAGGGTACCTTTTAATGATTTAACAGCTCATTTACATTTCTCTTATTTTTCTTAAAATAAGCCAGCTGGTTCACCTTTGCTGTGCCAGTGTCCTCTATTAAAACATACATTTAATTCAGATACCATAATACATGTACATTTCTCTTCATTTTAGCAGGGTGCATTGTTGATACATTTTAACACAATTAACACAAGCAAAGCTCACAAATACATTTTCCGCACAAGCACCTGTACAAATCAGTTTGATATACAAATGACATATAATTATTTACAAAATTCCAGCTAGCTGTGCTAGCACAAGTCTTACATCTAGTGCCCTACTGCTCCATGGCATGGCTGGCAGTACCTTCTATCATCATGAGGCTTTACTGTCTTAAAACATTTACTGAAATCACAAAGCCATATCTATGCATTCTGTCTTACTGTGAGACCTGTGCCTGCCACTCTGGCCAGGCCATCAGCTGCATTAGAAAGCAGTTGTATGGCTACATTAGAGTTTGACTACAGAGCAGAAAGCTGGGAGTCCACTTTTTTCTGAATATCCACTGGCAGTACTCCAGAGAGAGACTTGGAGAGCTCCTTAGTCAAGTCTCTCTGGATTCTGATGACATAAGCCAAATAATTCAGTGATCTAAGGGCAATGGTAGCTGATGAGTAAGTTCTTTTCTAGAACCTGTCCAATGCCCTATACTCCCATTTATAGGAATGGACAGAAGAACTTTCGTCAGTTAATTACTTTTTGTTGGCTGCTGTTACAACCATAGCATCCATTGGTTGCCCTTTGCTCCAATGTTTCCTGTCCTTTGGAGCTGCTATAATCCTGTCTGGCTACTTGGAATTGGCTATACGACATCAGGGTCCTTCCAAACCCATTGTGCCATAAGATCGATAACAGCATCAACAGGTGGTGTACCTACCTATAAACCTATCTTCCTATACTCTGGAACAAGCTACCCATCTATGTCAAGCAAAGTTCCTCATTAGCACTCTTCAGAAAAATCTTGATGAGTGGATGGGAAATAGGAAATACACCCCAGGGATCACTTCTGTGGCTCTGTTCAACAGGAGCACAGGAAATTAACTTTCTTGGATGGCGTAAGCCAGGGAACCTTGTTGGCTAGGCTTACTAAGGCCCTTGGGCTGATAGCCTAGTACCTACCTATGAACCCAAGACAATGTTGATCTGGAATCAAAGGTTTCAAAAAATACAGATTCATCCGGTAAGGGATATTCAGTGGACTATCCCCTCTGCATTTCATAAGCTCAAAGATTTCACCAAAGGTAGCATCTTCAGAGGGGGACTTGGGGGACATCTCACCTTTATTTAATTCTATATCCCCCATGAACAACTCCAGAGAGGAGTCAATGTGCTTTTGCTTGCACATCTGCTTTTTATAAAGTGGTTCTGTTGAGAGGTCAAAGGGTTAAGAATTAGACTGGGAGCCAATGTAACATGTAGTTTCAGAAGCCTGAGGTCCCAATTGTCCCAGTCTGGCAGGATGATGAAAAGCAGAAGCAAGACCTATTTGGGGTTTGGGTGGAAACATCTTCTCCTTGGGTATCCCCAGAACCCTTTCAAAAGCCTTGAAGGCCAAAGTCACTTGTTGGAACCAATGGCCTTCCTGGATTTGAAGATAAGACAGAACCCCCGACACCAATGAGCCCCAGCCCCAAGGTTGATCTTGGACTTGAGCTATCTAGTGCTGAAGCCCCAAAGGGAAGAGATGGTGCTGGAAATCTCAGGGTCAATCTACCCCCTAGATCCTGGCACCAACACTATGACTCCCTTTTCAAGCCAAAGGTATTGGAGTCAAAAGAGAGAGGGAAGCTGTCTGTGTGGAAGTAGCTTTTACTCTCTCTTCAGAGTTAGCCAGATCCAATACTGCTAGAACCAAATAATAGACCAGAACAGGCAATATGAGTGGAGAGGTAGAATTTCTATAGTGGTTATGTTCCCTGGGGATGGTACCGAATGAACTCCAAGCTGGATTTGTGTTCTCAAAAATTTTCTCATCATCCTGACAATGTCATATTCCATTAAGCTTCGAGATGACCAAGCAGATGAAGCTACAGACGAAGGGCTGGAATATCTTCTTTGTTGAAGAATCAGTGAAAGTAATCTCAGGCTGACCCGTTCCAGTGAGAACTGGGCAGAGGGGATAATGAATGGATCCAAAAAGCTGTCTGCTCCGACCTCCAGGCAACTTTTGGATTAGGTCCAACTGACACTTTATATATAACTATAAAGTCAATGGAAAGAACATGGAATGGGATGAAAACAATTAGAACAGAGAAGATGCTCACATGAAATCTGAAACCTAAAAGACTGTTATTACTGTGCAGGTTGATGGTAGTTAGGAAAAAAACACTAAGGTAGTTGCTGAGTTATGGTTAGGATGAAATTCATGTTGGGAGGTAGAGAATAGGTTTTGGTCTAAAAAGTACTGTAGAATGGAGGACAGCAACAGTCACTCCTTTGCACAAGAGTGAGGCTTCAACATGCCAAGGTAATTACAGACCCATAGGTTGGTACTAGGCTATCAGCCCTAGGGCCTATACAAGCCTAGCCATAACAATTCCCTGGATATTTCTTCCCACACTATTTACTTCCCTGGACCCCTGTCTAGCAGGGCGACTGATGTGATCCCTGGGGTGAATTTCCTTTCTCCCATCCAATCGTCAAGGTTCTTTTTGAAGAGGGTCAAAGAGGTGCTCTGCTTGACATGTATGGGCAGTCTATTCCAGAATCTGGGGAGCCTCTGGGTCAGGAACCTATCCCTCCAGCATGTTTTGTTTATTGTCATGACAAGGTTTAGATCCCTGGAGTGTGCGGCTCTGAGGGATTGGGATTTCATTAAGTGTAGCATGTCCAACAATTCTGGGTTTGACATGGCCTTGTATGTTAAGTGGAGATCGCCTCTGAGTAGATGATAGGCGACAGAGTATAGCTGGAGTTTTTTAAAGGTGGTCTGCATAGGGCATCTGCTTTAGGCCTGTGATTCTTTTAGTGAGACATTTCTGCGGCCTTTCCAGTTGATGTAGATGTCTTGAGAGGTACATACCAAATGGGGCATTGTATTCTATAATATATCTAATGAGGGATGAGTACAGTGGGACAATGACCTCCTTTTTTCTGGATGAAAAGCCCTTAGTGATGAGGTGTGCCACATAGAAGGACTTCCTGACAGTTGTAGCAATGTGGTTATTGAAGATGAGACCACTGTCCACCCGTGTTCCTAAGTCTCTTATCGCACTTAAGGTGTTTAGTGTACTGCCACCTATGTGGTAATTCATGGATACATGTTTTTTCCCAAAGGGGATAACTATACATTTATTGGCATTGAGCTTGAGCCCATGACTCTGGCACCAAGCATCTGTTTCTGTAAGGCCCTTTTGTAGAGTATCCACATCATTTGGGGATTCAATAATGGCTCCCAGTTTTCGGTCATCTGCGAACTTTGTTAGCCAGAGTCCCTTAGTATTGGCCTGTACTTCAGAGATGTAGATGCCAAACAAGAGTGGTCCCAGGACTGAACCCTGAGGTACTCCACTTGTCACTTGTCTGGAGCTGGATTTGGAGTCAGCTACTTTTACAGTGTGGGTTCTGTCAGTAAGCCAGTTGGCAATCCATCGAGTGACATAGGGATTAATGCCCAGCTTAGTAAGTTTATTGATGATTCCAGAGTGGGGGATGGTGTCAAAGGCCTTGGCGAGGTCCAGATAGGCTGTTTGGACTTGCCTTACCCTCGTCCATGGCTCTGGAGACTGATTCGAAGAAGTCAGTCAGGTTCAGGAGACAAGATCGTCCCTTCACAAACCCAAACTGGGTGGGATCCCGTGTTTGAAGGTTGCCAATGTCTTTGTTTATAAGTTCCATGATAATACATTCCATGGTCTTGCAGATCAGGCTCATCAGACTGATGGGGCGGTAGTTCCCAGGATCCAAGGTGGATCCCCCCCTTGTGGAGTGGGATAACTGTAGCTGTGCGCCACTCAGTGGGCACGAAGCCTGAGGTGAGGCTATGATTAAACATGACACTTAGGTGAGGTGTCAGTTCATTTTGCAGTTCATGTAGTACACAGCCTGGGATGTCATCTGGTCCCATGGATGCTGTATTCTTAGCTTTGGAGAGTGCGTTTTTTTACCTGTGTGGCTGTTATTGCTGGAATTTGGAAATCTTCCAGTATTGAGATGGGCCATTTAGGGGGGGTGAAGCTGGCACTGAATCAATCTGCCAGGATATTGGCAATATCCTTAGGATCAGTATATTTAATGCCATTCTGTTGTAGCTCAGAGCAGATCTGAGCATTGTCATTAGAATCTTAACATAAGCCTAACCAGTCTTGTCTGTAAGGCTATGGAAAGGATCAACATGGAATTAATAAACAAGGATATAAGTAACCTACAGACTCTCTACCTAACCCAGTTACAATTTGTCAAGGGCAAGTCTTGACTATGTATCTTGGTTGACTTCTTCAAAACCATTAATGAAGTGATGGATGAGGGAAAAACAGTGCACATGGCATATCTAGATGCCATAAAGGAGTTCAACACCATCTCACATTTGGGTATCATAGATAAACTCTCCTAACTAAATGTTAATCCCTTTGTAATTCATTGGGTAGCATACTGGCTCACAAATAGAACCCAGGAAGTTAGAGTGAGTAGCTCTGCCTCCCTCAAAAGACCTATCCCTAGCTGTGCACCACAGTGTTCAGTCCTTGGGCCATTTCTATTTGACATTAATTTCTCGGAGGTCAAAGCTAATGTTAAAGGTTTATAGCTGACCAAGTTTGCAAATGACAGCAAAATTTATGCCGTTAGAAACTTCCCTGAGGACATCAAGATCTTCCAAGAGGGCCTGTCCTGAATAAATATCTGGTGTCAAACCACAGACGAAAACTAAATGCCAAGACGTGTATAATCATAACCCTTGGCAACCATACCTACCCTGGTAACTATCATACTGACAATACACCCCTGAAAACTGATCACATAGTTAGGCAACTGGGAACCTATATTAACAATGAACTGTCCTTTGATCATCATATATCCACCATTATAATGAAGTTCTTTTTCATTGTACAGTAGGTATCTAAAGGTATTGCATCCAGTTCCAAGGATATAATAATTCCACTGTATCCTTAAGCTAATCATTCAAAATACTGCCCCCTTTGGTATGTACCTGTCCAAACACTTGTCACAACTGGAATGATCACAACACCTTCTCAAAAAAAAAAAAGGGCCTATATCATAAAAGCTAAACAGACTGTCTCAAAGCCTTGTCCCTCTTCTCAGTATCATACGGGTTACTGAGAGGCAGCCTCTGCCTTGCATATTACTTTACCAGACCCTATTCTGTTGCAGGTCCAATAGTTTCATCAACACCCACTCAAAGGATGTCATTCTCTTTTGCAAAATAAATAGAAAATATTGGAGGAATAGGTATGTATGTCTTTGACTCTACATAAAGCAAAGCACTTCTCTTACTCTATTCATATGTAATTTAAGTGAATGGATGGGTAACACCAAATTCACAGTCACCTCCATGCCCAGTTTAGCACCCCTGTCCCTCATAGATATGGGAAACATGTAAATGTACTAACATATCCTTGTTTGGCCCATCGTTGGGATTCTCGTTTGCAAAATACAAGGACTGAAACTACCATGAGACTGTAAAACCAGGCTTCTTAAGGTCTTCACAAATCAATAGTCCTGCAAGTACCCAAGAACCTATAAAGCTACCAGAATGGGTGAACAGTGTGGCCACTATTGTAAGCTGAATAAGACTTAAATTTGCACTGAGTCACAAAATTTGAATAAATTGCTTAAAAGAAAGCATTACACATTGTTTATGGTTGAATAAACAATAATGGCAATTGCAAAGTTCATTTCAGTACTAGATGCAAAGTGGGATTTCTGGCAACGTTCCAGATTAGGTATGTGTAATAAGCCATTAAGGAGGACACAGATGCTCTAAATTTCCAGACAACAACACTACTCACGCTGCCTGTAGGTGTGGAACCTTACCCAAATGTGTATTTGGCCTCTGTCTGGAGGTTCTGCTGTAAGAGGTATTGCTACCTGCTGTCTGTAATACTGATGTCCACACACAGGAAGGATGTCATCCACACTGTAAAGGTGAAGGGACAATGCCCACAGAAGGCAGCAATTTGAAGTACTGGGTTGCCATGACAGTGGTTATCTGAAGTACTACACAGCAGGCTGCATGCAATTAGCAACTGGTGGACACTGACTGGTGCAGAGGCTATCACCTGATCATGTGCAATACCTACAAAAGCATGCTGCAATCTATTCAAACCAGCTCAATCACTCTACTGGAGAGACAGAGAGAGAGAGAGAGAGAGAGAGAGACAGAAAAAAAACAAATAAAAAACAAATAAAGCTCAGGGATTTGTTACAGTGGAAAAAAACATAAAAGGTATGTGAAACAGATGTCTATTTACTTGCATGTAGTATATGGCATAGAATAATAGGATATATAATGTGAAATGATTTATATGTGCCATCAGTAGTTGTTCCTGTAATGATGTTCTGCTCAGCAACTGCTCTGGACAATAGTGTATGTCCCTGTGGGCAGTGGGACATACCTGTCATCTGTGCAGATCAGCAGTGAATGGCAAAGATGTGACCAATGATATCTGTGTTCTGTACATTACTGTGGCCAACGGCTGATGGTGGTATTAATACTGCCATGATAGACACATGGGTGTGAGAGCATACCACCTGCAGGACAGTCATGTTAAAGTGTAGCACTGCATGACAAACTGCCATAGCAGTATAATATGCTTATCTAAAATCTAATACCATATACACCCCCCTAATGTTAGTCTGTGTTCACATGTGACACCTATCTGTGTTGCAGCAAGGCAGAACAGATCAGCTGTGAAGTAGAGAGTTACAAGAGTGTGGACCACATGTTTGTATGCACCCCACATAGAGATAAATACATGTGTGATATA
>NC_056725.1:1523800210-1523817163 GCF_019279795.1 Protopterus annectens | reverse complement strand
CCAACTTGAATTTTTATCAGTGGAATAATAATTTGTCCCTATCATAGCTTAACTGCAAAGTGGCTTGTCACAGTTTCATGGTCACTGTAATGTAAATGATCAGTGTAGGGTGTATCTTATACATTTTTAAGCACTCTTATCTATGAAAGTGGAATACTATTCATTTTTTTTATAGTCTATCCATGCTGTACATAGATTCTTCCCCTTTTTATAGTACTCCAGTATGAGTTTATTTAACAACAAATGACCCTTTGTTCCATATGACTTTCTTTTGTTACCCTTTTGTTATATTGTCACGATTGAGTTTTCTTCTAAATGACTATAAACTCTGTCAGCATCAGTTCCAGTGTATAGTTTATATTTTGTCTGAAGGCAAGTTATTGGTCTATAGTTTTTAGGATAGCTTGCAGGTTTGCTCTTAAGTAGCAGCATTGTTTTTCCTGTTCTTAACCAGGCTGGTGTCTTTTCAGGGTACACACATAAATATCTCTTACTCATGGTTAAATTTTCATCCAAAGATGTTAATGCTTTTAGCCAGAATTTAGGTACAGCATGTGGGCCTGAGGTTTTGCAGTTAAGGGCTTTTCTTAACTTTGTTTTAATCTCTCTCTTTCTTCATCCCATTTCATATCCTGCACATTTGAACTTCTTAGTCTTTCTTTTACTTCTATCCATTTAGCATCCTTGTTATGTTCCACGGGATCTTCATAAATATTTCTCCAAAATGTATCTGTTTCTCCTTTTTTTGGTGGTGTTTCAGTTTCTTATACCTTGTTTCTCAATTCTCTATAAAACTTTTTTGGGTCATCAGTGAATTGCTTATTTTGTATTTTTCCTTTATGTTTAACTGCATATCTTTTTAAGCTTTTTTCTGCCTGTGTTGATATTTTTAGTTTATTATTTGCAATAGTGCACGATAGATCCTGATCTGTTCTGATACTGAGCATTGTTTTTATCACTTCTATCTTTTTGAGTATATTTGTTGATCTGTTCCCTAGTCTATACTCTTCTAATAGTGACACCTCTTGTCTTAATTACTTTATAGTTTTCTCTATTTGATACTTTTCATTTCTCCCCTTTCTTTCCCTTACTGCCTTGTGTTTTGTGGTAAGACCTTACATGTTATTAATTTAGCTGTAAAGTAATATATCCTATTTACTTCTCTTTTATATTGCATGACTCTCTATGAACAGTTCTAATTACTGTTGTTTTATCAAACTTGTAACTTTTTGGGGTTTTGTGGACTTTCTGTAATCAGTCTTAATATATCTGTCCATTTCTATTAAATCAAGCAACTCTTCCTTTAGATCAGTTTCTTGTAAAATGAGGGCATATTCTTTGTTCTCCATTTCCTACAGCATTCTATAAGTTCCACAGCATCTTCCTGTGACATATTCTCTTCAGTTTCATCTTGTGCCATCTGTTGCTCTTTTATATGGAACTCACTGGCCTATCCCTCCACAACATTGACTGTGTCAGAGTTGCCACAGTTTCCAGTTACTTCCCTTGCTGTGCAACTCCAACTAAACTTTTGTACTTGTTTCTTTCCACTTCTCCTTAATTTGGGGATCCATTGCTCTATCCTGGTATGGTGTTATCAAAGTTAGATTTTCTACACTAAATCCTTCACTTCACAGGTAATCCATAACCTCACTTTTTATTTCTTTAAATTCTCTGTAGTAATCCTCTCTTCTGATTTTTCTTGTTTATATTTTTTGTATTGATTTTCCATACCTGGATGCCTTTGCCTGTATTTCTCTTCAAATATCACTGGTGCTGCTCTTTTTGTGTTTATTAGTTTTGTTTTCTTCTTTGCATAAATATTGCACCATATTAAATCTCTCTTTTTCCCATGTCCATATTTCTTCAGATGTCTCCTGCTTCTTCTGTTTCTCCTTACTTGGAGGATTTGCTGTGATATAACCTGTGTTAGAAGTTCTACACTAAATCCTTCACTTCACATGTATTTCATAGCTTCAACTTCTATTCTTTTATCTTCTACTTTACTAATCTTCTATTCTACATTCCCTCTTTGTGATCTTATTCTTTGTATTGTGAAATTTTCCATGTCTGGATGCATTTGCCTGTATTTCTCTTTGAATATCTTTGGGGCTGCTTTTTTGTATTGATTAATTTGGCTTTCTCCTTTGCATAAATATATTGCACCATATCAAATTTCTCTTTCTTTCCCATGTCCATATTTCTTTTTTATACCTTTCAAAACTCTCTAGATTTTGTTCTTTATAATTTTGCATTTCCTCAGTCACTTTTTTCCAAATGGCCCAAGGTTTCTTGGTCTATATAATGTTTCTCATAAATCTGTTGTATTAATGAACACAAATTTTTATTTGAAGCTTCTGACATTTTTTCTTGTACAAGTATTTTTCTTTCATATAATTTCTCTTAGTCTTTTTGTGTATCTTCTGTCTGGAAATTCTGGTCTTCTTGCATAGTAACAACACATAGAGTAGACTAGTGAGGATAAGAAAGAAACTGTCATCTTTATGGCTTTTTTTGACCTATCAATTTTTGTGATTTTGTGGACTACTACTTCCTTCTACAACAGGGGACCATCCTCTCCTTGAGCCTGGCCTGGCTCCATTGTAGGAATGTTTCCGTGTCTTGAGGATTCTGCACTGTCATTTTTTTCCAGTCCTGGAACCAGTGTGCCTACCAGGATTAGGAACTTTTTTATCCTGGGTCTTGTGCATAATTATCTTTTTTATTTTTTAACCTACTTCTGTCTATGATAAATGCTATATAAAATACTGTCTATATATCAGTGTCATCTTGGTGAGGTTTTGTGAAAAACAGTCCACCTCGTGAAGGTACTTAACAAAAATCAATTCCAGCAATACTACTCTCCTTTGCATGCTGATTTATCATCTCTTCATTCAGACCTCCTCTTTCACTCTGTATAACAAGGCTGAATTGCAGTGAGTTTTTTTTTTTTTGGGATCGCATATTAACCACAGTGGCCAAATTTTTTCCAGGAACTATGAACATTTATTAAAAAATCAAACTAATACAGCAGTCCTTATTGATTATACAGACTGTGCAATTCATATGCATGGCACACTATTTAATAACACAGGCAGCTGACCTCTGATTTCACCTCTATATTTTCTTCTTTCTCAGACTATCCAACCAATGTAGCTAAATGCCTATATTTACAATATACTCATAGCAACTTGCAGTGATCACTACACATTCATAATAATTCATCAGACCATAATCTGCATTACATTATGTTGCCAGTTAACTTATTTAAATAGCTGCTAATACATATGTTCAGGGAAAACATTGTAAGACGTCTTGCCTCTAAAATGAGTTCCCCTTGCATGTTGTGGTCCCAGTAAAACTATTTAGTTACAGTTGTTTTTTCTATCCACTTTCACTGATCTTATCTCATAATGTTTAACCTCCTGCATAATCTCACATATTGCTGAGGTCCTGGGTACTCCAGCTCCTTGTTATTGCCTTCTTTGAAACAGAGAACAATCGGATAAATAATGATTTCCTCCCCTTTCAGCCCACTGGATCTAAGCCTCAACTTACCAGAAAGATCTCCTTTGTTATAGTTGTTTTTTTCACCCAAAACTGTGCCTGCTGCTTCTTTAATTTCTTTATTAACATCATCTACCCTTGCACATTCCCAGAATATATTATCCCAGTTACCACTCCCTTCCATCCAACATCAGGGTATTGCTGTATTTATTGAGCATATCTGACCAAAGATCCTAAAATGCCTCCACTTGGTTGCATATTTGTTGACTCCACACCGCTTGTATTATCTTATGCCCCCTACTTACCATTTTTTCAAGTTAGATGATAATGATGTCAATTCAATCACTAAACTAGCCCTGGCAGACTCCAGCCACCCTCCCCCTATTCCTCTCTGTGTACAGGCTGCCAACAATCCTAGATATGGTAAACAATCTCGATCAGAGACATTAAATGTACACACAGCCTTCTCTTAGTCCATCAGGGATGACCTATTATTTAATTTTCCCAAAAAGTAGGGTCCTAAGTGAAATTTCTCCAAATAAACCCCAGCCTGCTGTTACCTTTCTTGCTGTCCATTGTTCAGGAAAAATCCAGATGGCAGTACCTCTTTTTCATTCTTTGAGGCCTTTGTAATTATTTTCTGTACTATATTGAGTAATGTTCTGTATTATTGTTATTAACTTTATAGCCAGTAGTTGCTGCCAAAGGCCTATTCTCTGTCTCTCTTCCTTTTTACTAAATTCCCTCTCTCCTCAATAATTTCCATTTAGTCATACAAAGCTTCACTTGCATGCAACAAATTAATGTTAGTTGTGCAAGTTCAAAACAGCCCTTCAGCCTTGGCAATGGCAGACCTCCTGGAGTACAGGATAACTAATTTCTCCCAGCTGACCCTTGCTCTCTTGCCATCCCATATCAACATTAAAAGTTTTTCTTGCTCGGACAAAACAGTGGCATTTATTCAGCTAGCAGTAAACCAGAATACAGGCAGATGCACATGAAATCAAATCCGCTGTCAAACAGCACTGTAGAACCTGAGTTAAATGATTCTCTCAATATTTTTTTTAAAAGAAACCTCTTTATTAAATCACTCATGACGTAAACAATCCTACATTTATAGAAATAAAACAAACTACACTGACATATTTTAGTTGCAAACAGTATACATTGCTTATAATCTATCCTTTTATTGTCAAACATTATTAGCTCATTCAAATCCTGCCTTCTTTTAAACCTTGTTCCTTCTCTAAAATATTATATTATTCTGTGTATTCTTCTCATAATTCCCATTTTTTTCTATGTAATTTTCTCCTACCCTTTTCTAAAGATCCCATTTCCAGTGTTTTTATTTCTATTACTATATTCATTACTTCTAGTACAGTAGATTTAGACTTTGATTTCCATTTTCTAGTAATTGCTTTTTTATGGCAGCCCCCATAATTAGACTCAGCAAGGCCTTAGTATGTCTAGGCAATTCAGATTCTGTACCATAGCTCAAGAAAATAATTTCCTTATTTATACCAGTTTGCTCATCTAGTATTTCTGATAGAGTAGTCTGCATGGAATTTTTAATGTCTGCCAGCTCATTGCACTCTCATAAAATATGTTCCCAATTATTCCTTTCTTCTCCATCACACTTCCAAAATTTACTATGTACCTGAGGAAAAAATCTTTGTAGTCTACTTGGGGTATAAAAATACCTATGTAAAGACTTCCTAGCAAAGATCATAATTCTACTAGACTTTGTTGGATATTTGGGAGTCATACATATACCCCCCGTTGTTTCTTTGTAAATTGCTTATCCAGTCTCTCTTCCAAGCCTTCTAACCTCCTTTGATTCTTTTATCATGCAAAATTTATATGTTGCACTAATTATCCCTTTTAACAGCAACTTCTGTTCCAGATTCCACTAAAAACTCTACCAGTGCTGTCTTTCACTTTAGTATCCCCCGATTTGTTTTCTCTTTGCCTATACTCTATCAATCCTTGATAGGGAAGGCAATCTCTAGCCTGCAGTCCAGATAAATTATCA
Source organism: Protopterus annectens (assembly GCF_019279795.1). Taxonomy (NCBI): domain Eukaryota; kingdom Metazoa; phylum Chordata; order Ceratodontiformes; family Protopteridae; genus Protopterus; species Protopterus annectens. Next base: position 1,523,811,624 of record NC_056725.1, on the reverse strand, counting down.
GCCTCTTCCCATTCTATTACCTTTCCCTTTCTAATTATTTGCTCCCAATACCTTGCTTCTTTTGCCAGTTTTCTGCAGTAAATTCCAGCCCCTCTTGCCTACTGTCTGTGTCCCTAATTGCCGTCATCCCTATTAGCTGAATCTCCTTTCTCCTTTCCTGTGTTGGCTTAGTTTTTAGAACACTTTCTGTTACTTTATGAATATAATATGGTCTCTTCCTATTTAATTTTTCCAAATCTTTTGGGTTTCTAATACCATGATGGGAATGGTCCCCATTCCCAAGTCAAAATACGATTAAGTTCATGAAATTACTATTGTTTCACTCTTTGTAGTTAGCCAAAAGTGCTCTTCGCAGCACCCGCAATGTGCTCAGTAATGACTCCTGTAATTCGTATGAAGTTACGTGTATTGGTAGCTGTATGTTTATTGTTATTCTCCTTAAGGATCTGTATCCAAAATCCCAGCCTCTCCTTGTTTCTTGAGCTTCCCCCATCCCATCATCATTCATTTCCACATTGAATTATAGCTTTCTGCTTGTGCTATGCATAGGAGGCTTAACTGTGTAGCTATGAAATACCCCTTCAAATCAGGTAATCCCAAACCAGAATTTTCTGTTGAAAGGATCAGCTTATCCCACTTGACTCTTTCCATCTTCCCCTCTCAGATAAAATGTTTCAACTCCTACTAATTTATATCCACAGTTTCTCCACTGGTTGATAAAAATATGCCTGACCAGTGTATAAAGCTGAGGGGACTAAAAACATTTTGACTGCTTGTATCTTGCTATCTCTATCCATAAAACACAGCTTCCAAGTTCTCAGTTTTTGTATTAGCATTTCTTTAGTCTCTTTCCACATATTCTTAGCTGCCATAATAGAATCCTTTTTAATCCATACTCCTAAGTACTTCATTCTGTCATGTCCCCATAAATATGTGTATTACTGAACCAATTTGTGTGTAGGTACTTGAAACCGACTGACTCAAAATGTTCTGCAACACTGAAATGTCTTTTTCTGGTTTTATCGGGTATAAAATAGTAGTATCTGCAAATAAAGCCAACTATTCATGACTACCATACCAGTTATATCCTTGAATGTCTGAGTCCCCTATTTTCTTTCAGTGGTTCTAAATATAATGCAAATAAAAAAAGGGAAAGAGGGCACCCTTGCCTGGTTCCTCTGTTCAAACAGAACTTATCAGAGAGGAACCCACCTACTTTAATTTTCACTTCTGATCCCTCATATATCCTCTTAATCAACCTTATAATTTTATCAGGGAATGCAAATGCTTCCATTGCCCTACTCCTAAAATTCCTTCTTACTCTGAATGCTTTCTCTGCATCAAGACCCACCAACCGTGGTATTTCCTTACACTCTGCTTCCCTTTGCATCATCATTGTTCTATTAATGTTGTCAAATGTTTGCCTCCTCCACAAACCACATTGATCCATATCTATCAGTTTTGACATCACCTTTGCCATTCTTTTAAGCATCATAGACATAAATACTTTATAATCATGGTTTAGAATTGAAATGGGCCCATGTGAAGCTGGATCTGATGGGTCTTTACCATCTTTAGGTATTATAGCCACCACCACTTTCTTCCAGGATGTTCATGCTTCTCTTTTTAAAATACTGTTAAACAAAACCCTTCAGATCTTTATCAGTTTCCTCCTCCTATCCTAACTGTTAGAGGTAGGTGAGGCTCAATTACTAACCGTGGCATATTTAATTCTTCCATAAACACAGTAGCCACAGTAACATATTACTCCCAGACAGTTGCTTTAACAGAAACCTGGCTAAATAAAAACATAGTTGACTCAGAAGTTCTCCCTATCGGCTACAATATCTTTAGACAAGACAGACCACTTCGTAAAGGGGGTGAAACTGCCTTACTGTACAAGTCCAACTTAACTGTATGTCAATTATCAAACTCCTACCCCTCCCCCAATAATTAGGACATACTTATCTCACAACTTCAACTTCACCCTAAAAAGGTCATCACCACAATTGTGATCAATATTCTACCTGGTAATACACCTGCTAGCCTTGAAGACCTCTTATCCTGATGTTCTTCCACATACTCACAAGAAACCCTTATTCTGGGGGATTTCAACCTAAATTGGTTCACCTGTATATCAGAACCACCAAGTAATCTAATAAATCTCCATGGCTACCAGCAGCTAGTACAAATTCCAACTAGATGTGATAAAAATCTAAACGGGAATCCCTCCTTGACTGGGTCCTAACTAACAACCCCACATTGTACCCCCACACAGGCAGTCTCCCAGACACCTTAAGTGACCACAACATAATATACTTTATACATAGTAGAACAAGCATATGTAAAACCACTAACTATAAATCCACTAGAAACGCACAAAATCTCTCTCCTGAGGTCCTCAGTACTTTACTGTGTAACTGGATACCCCTAAAAACCCTCCCACTTGACCAGGCTGTAGCTTATTTCAACAAAACATTTCTACAACACCTAGACACTGTTGCTCCATTGCACAAAATCAAGGTTAGAACCTCTACAAACCCCTGGCTCAGTAAAGAAACCAAACAAATCATCAAGTCCAGAGACGCTGCCTGGCTTTACTATCAAAAAAACAAAGAAACACAAAGGACTGCACAACCATGCAAAAAAAAATGCATTAGGCTGGACAAAAAAGCCTACTACCTGACATTACAAACTAAATACCAACACAACCCTCAAAACGTTTGGAAAAATGTAAACCAGCTACTAAAACCCACCCAAAAGGCTACACCCAAACCAACCACCCCTGACACTAAATTTCCCATTGAAACACAATTCAACTCCCACTTTGTGAACTCAATTCTATCCTTAGTATCACAGGACAGTTCTAACCTCACTATCCGCTGCAACACAAATAACACTAATACAAGCTTTATCCCCAAAACAGTTTCCACCACTTCAATCAAAAGCATGTTCTCCAAACTAAAAACCTCATTAACAGCGCTGCAACACAAATAACACTAATACAAGCTTTATCCCCAAAACAGTTTCCACCACTTCAATCAAAAGCATGTTCTCCAAACTAAAAACCTCATTAACAGCAGCTGACCTACTCCCCAGCTATTTCTTGAAACTCACAGCAGCTGCTATTGCTACCCCAATCTCCACTCTCATAATCAAATCAATCAGTTGTTGAAAACTATGTGCCCAAACTCTGGAAAATATCCTATGTTACACCCATACATAAAGGCGGGACCTCCACTGAACTTAACTACAGACCCATTGCTTTGCTCTCCCCTCTGGACAAAATCCTAGAAACATGCATCCATACCCAAGTGTTAAAATATCTCCTAGACAGCAGCATCCTGTCACCTACTCAACATGGTTTCAGACCTGCCCATAGTACCACTACAGCCCTCCTCTGTTTCATAGACGCAGTAAACCATCTGAAAAATGAAGGTCTGCAGGTGTCTACTTTTTTTTTTTTTATGTCCAAAGTATTTGATACAGTCTTGCACCAAATCCTGCTAAACAAACTAAACCAATATCACCTGTCAAATTCCACTCTTACCTGGTTCCAAAGCTGCTTAGCTGACTGGTACCAAGCTGTGAAATGGGAAAATTCTCTCTCCTCAGCTGCCCATAACTATAGAAGTCCTACGGGGATCTATCTTAGGACCACTACTATTCACAATCTTCACAAATGACCTCCATACCTCCACACAGCATGCATTTATTATTCAGTAGGTAGATGATACTACCTTAATCTGTGCTGCACAAAACATTTCCATCCTCCTGCAAACAACTCATCGAGCATTCTTTGATAAACTACCTTACCAAAGCCCAACTTATCCTTAATCCAAAGAAAACTTGGCTTATGATTATAACCAGTTCTAACAAAAACACTGATAACCGTCAATTCGCTATCTACTCCACAAATGCTACTCCAATCACTCCAGTGGCACAGGCTAAGCTATTGGGAATAACCATAGACTCCCACCTAAAATTTGATGGTCATCTCAACTTAACTTAACTAAAAGTACATGCCAAACTGGGATCACTCTACAGTATCAAACCATTTCTTACCAACAACACAAGATCAGCCATTGCTCGCTCCCAACTTCTATCCAGCCTATTCTATGCATCTCCCATTCTGACTAATCTCAACAAAACTGAACTAAGCAAAATGGAAGCCTGCTATAACAGAATTTCCCGCTTTGCTGACAATTGCTCATATAGAAGTCATCACTCTACTGCTTTGAGATGGCTCCACTGGCTTGAACTGCCCAACCTCCTAACCTCCAGTCAGCTCTGCCTCTGTCATTCTATCTTTTACCTCCCCAATAAGTGTCCTGCCCTCAAAAACCTAGTACATCACTCGGCCAAAAGGCCTCTTAGAACATCAAGCAAACTACTACTAGAAGTCACCAACAGCTACAACAGCTTTGCAGACGCACTATATAGTAGTTCAGTGGCTAAAAAATGGAACTCTCTCCCCACTAGCATACAAAACGGATCGTCCATAGCCTCCTTTAAAAACCTCATTAGGCAACATCTAAAGCAAAGTTGGCAGTGCCATGACTGCTCCCCAGGCTAGTGAAAGCGGATAAGGTACACACACTAAACCTAGAGTACTTGATAATAGTTTTCACTCTTACAAACACTGGCTAAGGTACAATGTATGTACTATACCTGTGTATTATGTATGTATTCTACCTATGTTTCAAATTTCAACAAATATTAATTACCTTTATTTTTAAATTAATATTTTCTCATTTCTCTCCACTGTAACTGTTGATGTGCTGCATACCACTGTAAAAACATGTCTATTGTAATTTGTGTGCATACTGATCATGTCTAAATATCTAAATGTATCTGTAATTTTTCTATGTGGAGCTTTTCTCCCCGGGCCTCTGCTGAAAAAGGGCCTTTTCAGCTCAGTCAGACACCCCCGATTAACAAATGTAAAATAAATAAAAATAAAATAAAATAAAATTTCCATTTGTACCTTTTCTTAATTTCCATATTACTCTGCTTTATACAGGTTTTCATAAAATGTCCAAAATATTTCTAGTACCTCTACAGGATCTCTGGTTATTTTCTATGTTATAGGCTCTCAATGTTAAAAGTTCTTTATCTGTGGCAGAGTCTCAGCTGGGGTATAAAAGTAGGAATGACCTACATAAAGGAGTAGTGGTAACAGGAACACCTTAACAGTCTAAATTTTATATCCAGCTCAATGTTAAGAGGTTGAAAGTCCCTTATTTTTCTAATTATCTTTTTTTTTTATTCCCACTTATCCCTTGTCTCACTTTTGGTACCCTTCATAATCCAAATCCGTAAGTATTTAATTTTGTTATGTCCCCAGAGGGAAGAGTACTGGTGGGCCAAGTCATGCAAGGGTGTATAATTAACTGCAATATATTTGTTCTTATCCTTCTTGACTTTATAACCAGAGAAAGCCTGAAATTGATTTAAAAGCCCAAGCAGACCTGATATTCTCGATCCAGGGTTAGTAATATAAACTATTATGTCATCCTCAAACAGGGACCACTTCCAGGCATAACCTGAAATGTCTTCAAGTTCTCTTCCAAGGGATATGAGAAAAAAGGCAAATAATGTAAGAGACAGAAGACACCCATCTTGTGGCCTAATACAGATGAAAATGAAGCAAACCATCCACTTTTATGCTAGCTTAAAAGGCTGCATGCAGTTTTCTTATCCCCACCATTTTACTGGGAAAACCAAATGATTCTAAGATCAGCAGCATGTAAGCCCAAATGACTCTAATGAAAGATTTTTAGCATCAGATCCAATAAGCATTAACGATTTTCCTTCTTTCTGTATCATCAATGCCTTCTTTATTTTGTCAAAGGTTTGCCTTCCATAAACCCGCACTGAGGTTTATCTATTATTCTGGGTAGCACCTCAGTCACTGTCTTGGTTATTAGAGATGTAAAAAACCTTATAATCATAGCTAAGGATGGAAATAGGCCTATACACTGTTGGGTACAATGGGTCCTTCCTGTCTTTGAGTATACATGCTATTACTGCTTTTTGCAATGAAGCCAAGACTTCTTCCCCATCCAGTACCCTATTAAACAGATTTCTCTAAACTTTCATTGCATTTTTACCTGCCCAACTGCTAAACCTTCAACAGGATAACGTCCACTCTCAGAGACTTTCCTGTGCCTTTTGTAGAGATCAGTCTTTTGCCTCCAGGTCTATTTGCTTTGCTAGTTGCTCAGCTTCTCTGCAGTCCATTCACTTGAGGCTTATACCCTGCATAAACTTATGTACCTAGTTTGTGACAGGCGGAGTATTTTCCCCCATTTTCATAGAATTTGGCGTAAAACTCCCTAAAAATGTTCTGCCAAGTTACTTTTCTCAAGTTGGAGTTCTTCAACTTGACAACTAGCATCTCTACATTCTGCTTTCTGACTCTCCTTGCTAGCAACGTCTGTGCACTAAGGCTGTAGTCAAAGAATATTTAATTGCTGTGCACCTGTAGTCATGAATTTTATCCAGAAACTCCATACCTTTAGTCTTAGCTTCCATTCTTCCCCAGTATACTTCCATCCATTCATCCCTCCCTCCACAAACCCCTTTTTCTACAGTTTTGCAAAGCATTAATTCATTTTAAGCATTCATTTTATTTATTTTTTTGTTTGTTTGTTTTTTCCACATTTCTCTTTTCTTGAATTTAACTTTCCATCTAAACAGTCTCTTCAATTGCTTCCAGCCCTTCTCTATATTCCTGGAATCTTTATCTAAATCTTTAAATAGTTATTTAATGTCTGAAGCATCCAAACTCTAAAATCTGTCTTTTTCAAAATGTACCCCTGCACAACGTATTATGTAACCCTAACCTTAATAGTACAAGGGCAAACTCTGACAACAAAATGGTTTTCAGCCTCTGTGATTAAGTAAGCATGTTCTTTAGACATAAAGATTCTATCTATATCTAGACGTATTTTGTGCAGTTATCAAATCATAAGGAATGGCAAGTATACTCCACTTGGCCTGCCTTAAACTTAAGCTCATGCTCAGGTTCAAAGACAGAATACTTGTGTAAAATCTTACAATAACCATAGATGTCCTTCACTTCCATGTTGCAGTATTCTAAGTGGGGGATTTCCTGCCCTCAGGTGACTCGTACGTCTGCTTCTATACAAAAGCTTCAGCTTGGCTGCTGTAGTGTGTGTGGGACATCACACGTAGGGGCATAAACCAAGGGGCCTTAAATGTAACGTCTGCACGCACAATCCTCAGAACTTGAAGGCCAGCAGACAGAGAATAAGGCCCAGCAGGAGGTGTGCCATTGTTTACAGGTGGGTAACTTGGAGACCTACTGAAATGTAGGTAGTACAGGAAGGTATAAGACTAGTGGGGACTGGTGGGTGGGAAGGAATGCTGCAACATGGAAGAGAAGGACATCTATGGTTATGGTGAGTTTTTACACAACTATTCTATGTCTTTCTATTCCTATGTTGCAGTATTCTAGGTGTGGGAACGTACCACAGCTTAAGAGGAGGAGAGAGTGGTGGTAGATGCAGAGATTTCTACAAGACCTTGCAGGATTGCTCTGTCAAATCTTGTTATAGCTCAGGAAACTTGATCCAATTTGTAATGCTTGGTGAAGGTGTGGATAGTGGCCTAGGTGGCTGCTTCCAAAATGGATGCTGTGTCTAGGCCTTTCATGAAGGCGCATGAGGTGGCCACAGCTCTAGTGGAATGGGTGTTGATTCCCATTGGGGGTTCCTTTCCATGGTGAGAGTAGCAGAAGCAAATAGCTTTCCTGATCCAGCATGCAATGGTTTGCTTGGAGACTGCCTCGCCCAGGGCTCTGGGGTGGAAGGAGACAAAGAGCTGGTTAGTCTTTCTGATGGCCTTGGTCTTGTCCAGGTAGAATCTAAGTTGTCTGTGCACATCCAGGGAATGCAGTGTCCTCTCCCCTTCATTAGTGGGAGAGGGGAAAAAAGGTGGGCAGATGAATGGATTGGTTAAGAGAGAGATCATTGACCACTTTAGGCATAAAGGAGGGGTTGGTTCGCAAGGACACCCTGTCTTTGTGGAAGATGGTGTAGGGGGGACAGGCCATTAGCGCCTGCAGTTCTAACACTCTTCTGGATGAGGTGATAGCCACCAGAAGGACCATCTTCCATGTACACATCTGTAAGGAGGAAGGGCCGGCAGGTTCAAAGGGATGTTGGATTAATTTCTCTAAGATGTAGTTAAGGTCCCAAGGTAGAGGGATAAGTTTCCTAGGTGGTCTCATGTGCAAGACCCCTTTAAGGAAGAGCTTTATGTCAAGCCTGGCTAGCAAGGGGGATTCCAGGGACAGGCAGGCTGATATGGCTGAGAGATGAACTTTTACAGACGAATAAGAAAGGTACTTTTTTATCAATTGACACAAGTAGTTTAGAACCAGGGGAACCTCAGTGGAGCTGGGGTCCCTTCCCATCCCTTCTGCAGACACCATTTTGCAAATCTTTCCCATTTAGCCAGGTATGAGTTTCTGGTGGTAGGTTTCCTTGTTTCGGTTAGGTCTGAAAGCACTTCCTCTGAGTAGTGGTGTCTGAAAGGAATCAAAAGTTTATCACCCACAGAGTCAGAGACAACATCTGTACCTGTGAGTGTACGAGAGTTCCTTTGTCTTGTGACAGTAGGTCCACCTTGTAGAGTAACTTGAAGTGATTGCCCCTGGCTAGTTTGTGAAGTAGGGGGAACCAGTGCTGCCTTGGCCAGTAGGGAGTCACTAACAAGATTTTTGGTTTGTCCTTCTGTATTTTCAGGAGGAATTTCTGAATCAGTGGGAATGGGGGAAAGGCATAAAGGAACTTCCCCTCCCAAGAAATGCTGAAAGCGTCCACTCTCCATGCTAGAGGGGAGTGGGTTTTTGAGCAGAAGCCCTGCAGTTGCCTGTTCTGGGGGGAGGTAAACAGGGCTATTTGTGGAGCACCCCACCGGTGGACTATGTCTAAGAAGACCTCCCTGTTAAGCATCCATTCATGTTGAGGCGAGGAGATCCTGCTCAAGAGGTCTGCCTGGTGGTTGTCCTGTGTGGAGATGCAGACTGCCTGCAGGACTAAGTTGAGCTCGGAGGCTAAGTCCCATATCAGCAGGGATAGATTGCACAGCTGATAGGCCTTTGTTCCTCCCTGCTTGTTGAGGTACCACATGACCGTGGTGTTGGTGACAATTTGAAGCACCCCTGGAACCAGAAGGGGGGTGAAGGTCTGTAGAGCTAAGAAAACTGCTGTCATTTCCCTGATATTGATGTGCTTGTCCTGAAGAGAGGGATGCCACTTCTCCTGAATCTTGGTAAGAGATCAGAGTTGCTCCCCAACCTGAATTTGAGGCATCTGAACTTCCTAACAAGCTCATATATCAACAACTCTTAACTCATAACATTCTGTATCAACCTTTAAAGACACCTGCTCTTAATAACCTCCTAATCCCCTATAATAACTTGAAGTTCAGCTCTCACGCCCGAAAAGCTACTACAGGCTGAAACTAGAATTACAAATTCAAATTCAGCAGCAATTTTCTCCAACTCAGTTGGCAAAATATGGAATAACCTCCCTCGCTCCACCTCTCTAGCCTCCCTTTCCTCTTTTCAAAAACACATTCTTGTACATCTAGACAACTTTTTGGCTCTGTTCCTGTACAAATCCAGACTAATCTACTTTTCTTTTCTTCTATTATATATATTGAAATCTATCTTGCAACCTTTCTCTGGGATATCAAAGGACCCTAGTATTATGTCCTTTACAACTATGAATATATAGTTTAAATATAATATCCCATCCCTGCATAATTGTACTGTAAATTACTGTCTCTCTCAATATGTGAATAATGTTAATGTCTTTTTATTACTTATTACTTGACTGTATATAGCATTGTTGCTTAATGTCTAACATATGTAATTATTGTAAAATTTTTAATTTTTATAACCTTGTTTTATCTTGGGAGCTTTTCTCCCGGGCCTCCACTGAAAATGGAAATCGAAATGGAAAACTAGCCGGTTAACAAAAATCTGTATGAATAACTTGGGTTGGGGGGGCTGTAGTGGGAGCCCTGGGTTCAATTTCACTTGCTGGATCCACCAGTTTATTTCTGTTTTCAGACAGGGAAGGAGGGGGATGGCCTGCTCTAGGGGATGTAGGTGCTGGGGCTAGGTGTTCTTCAGGAACCACTGCAGCTTGCGCATGTGCATTCTTGCCAGAGGTGGCATGGGGATGGTTGCTGCTATCAAACCCAGGAGGCAAAGAAAATGCCTTGCCGCCACCTTTTGGGATAGTAGAGCTTCTTGGAAGTGGGAAGTTAAAGACAGAACCTTGTCCTGAGGTAAAAAGGCCTTCATTGTGTATGTTCTGATTTTGCAGCTGAGGAAAATCTTGTCCTGGCTTGGGATCAGAGATGATTTGGGGAGGCTGATGGTGAATCCTAGGTTCTGCAGAAGGGACATGGTGAAATGTAGATGCTTTAGTAGAGCATCCCTGGCCTCTGCCAGAATCAGGATGTCATCCAGATAAGGGTAAATTTGTATCCCTTGAGTTCTGCAGAAGGCAATGGCTGAGGCCAGGCACTTTGTAACGTCCCTGGGTGCCGTGGATAAATCAAAGGGCAAGGCAGAAAATTGGAAATGAGAGGAAGGGCCAGAGAAACACAGGAATTGTCTGTGGGAACTCCTGATGGGTATTTGCAAGTAGGCTTTCTTTAGGTCTAGGGTGACCACAAAGGCCTTGGCTGGAATGAGAGGCAGCAAGATGGGGAGAGAGCATTTTGAAGGAGGTTACCTGAAGATGTAGGTTTAGAAAGGACAGATCTAAGATGGGTCTCCAGGGGGCCATCTTTTTTGGGGACCAGGATGAGAGAGGAGTAAAACCCTTTTCCTTATTGCCAGAACCTGGAATTCACTTCCAACCCACTTAATTGCCACCACCTCTACTTCCCAATTTAAAAAAACTTCTTAAAACCCACTACACCAATAACTGGCTCTGCTCATGTTACTCCCCAGGTTAGTCCATACCATTGCACTGTTGCTAGGATTCAGCTATGAATCAAAAGGTTCTCCCCAAGTCCAAATTGTAAAAACAACTAAGTGGGAATTAGATTACTACCACATATGTTACACAATGTGAACCTTTACGATCTATACTCTAATTTATTCTTAACATACATGGCTTTGTTTTCTTCTTTACGACTAATTCTTTCCCCTTTAAATTACAGTAGGGCTGGGAGCCTTCTCCCAAGACCTACTTATCCTCGTATGTAATATATTTATAATGTGTTATTTTTTTGCTTTTGTAAACATGTTTTGTACTATGTTTCCATATTCGAGACTGTTTTTAGCTTACTTTTTTCTGTATTAATGTTTGGAGCTTTTCTCCCTGGGCCTCCGCTGAAAATGGACCTGTGTCCAGTCGGAC
>NC_056725.1:1523726647-1523799710 GCF_019279795.1 Protopterus annectens | reverse complement strand
GAAGCCGATGTATGAGTCACCTGAGGGCAGGAAATCCCCCACCTAGAATACTGCAACATAGGAAGAGAAGGACATCTTTAGTTACCTTTACAAGTACCTCCCGTCACTCATAAGTGCTTCTCTTTAGCCCCACCCACCAACATCCTTAGTGCTACAGACCACATTCCATTCTCCAGCAATGATGAACATTCTCACAATCTCCCCTAATACCCTTGTTAAATCATTTTTACTTGTGTTTGGGGGGAAGGTATACTGAGCTTAGGGTTACTTCTGGGCCCTTCCAATCCCCTCACTACTACAATCTACCCTGCATATCTCTTATTTTGTCTTCAACTACTGAATGTGTGCCAATGGTGACTAAGATAGTACACCCCTCTTTCTTTCCTCTGTTAACTCAGCCAAGTAGTCCAATGCAACCCACTGTCTTATGTCCTGATGTTCCACCTATTATAAATGCATCCCCTGTAAAATGGCAACACTTATATTGCACTCTGCTTAATTTATTCAGTTCTGCCAGATCATTAGCATTTCAAGTAATTATTTTTAACTTGCTCATCCCATGAAAAACTATTTCTTCTTCTGGTATGATTCCAGTGTGCTAGATACCTTTCCCACTCTAAAAATCAAGTGTTACTTACAGTTAATGATTTTTCTTCAGTCTCTTTTTAAAGTAATAGTATATGAGTATACTCCACTTGGCTCACCTTAAACTGAGCATAATGTTAATTCCAAAGACCTTTAGACACTTTTGCAAGTAATTCCTCTCACTCATAACTGCTTGCTTTCTGCCCCCCAACATCCTTAGTGCTACAAACCATATTCCCAACTCCAGCAATGATGAACACACCCTAACAGCACTGTGTATTGCATCAGTGCAGTATAGTCTTTGCATAACTGCAAAACTTTCTACATTAGAATTTATTGGCAATTTATTGCTAGAACAACAGTAAAGTCAAGATTTACAAGAATACTTACATCAACAATTATTAATAAGAACATTTTAGTGAATACAAAGAAAACATGGTAACAAACTGATGAGCATTTGCTCTCACACAATGGCAGTTAAAAATGGACATTATCTGTCATGGAAAACAGGTAAAAACATGCTAATCTGCATTGTAATGTCCAAAACAATCCACAACCTACTAGCCTCCATTCCCAGCTCAGCAATAACAATTCAGTGTATGTTATACTGTCACTGAATTTGTGAAACAAACTATAGTACATAAACTCCAGTGCTTTAACATTCTGCTCTTTGCTGAGATCCATTCACCCCTCTTCCCCATCCACTCAACAGTCATGTATTTCCTATTTCTTTATCATGTGTTATTTATACTCTTTTCTGCCTAACTTATTTTTGTTAAATTGCTAAGTCTTAAACAGCTTCTCACATTAGGTAAGTGCTCATTATCACTTTATGGTCACTGAGCTCTTCAACTTATTCTATAAAGGTCAACACTTTTTACCCCACAAACAGTTGTTGAATGAGTTCCTTGAGCCCATACTCATTCACAAAGAATAAGTCATCCTTCATCTTAACAGGCAACCAAACATATAGCCATGCAGCCACATAAGGACCCTCTCACACACAAAATGATGAAATCTGCTTTTATAGGATTGCTAGGCTTGTTACTTGGACGTACTGCTTACCTTAGACTAAGCCACAACTGGCTTATTCTTTAATTTCCAGAACTCTTAATATGCAGATCCTTAACTTAGTGAATTTAAATTGACATGTGCCTCTGAACCATACATTAGTTGCTTTTACAATTCCAAACTAGATTAAGTAGGATCACTTTGACATGCCAGACCTTCACCTATCTATACTTCCTATGTGATGCAATCTTGGGACCCATAATCAATCTGTTAATCCTTAAAATAAAAAAAATCTAGTTTCCTTGAGATTTAAGGGAACAGAGGTAACCAGTTACTTTGACACTAAAAAGAAAATTATGTTACCACTCCTTTATAGTAACCCTTGCAGCAAGGCAAGAGAGGGGATGAAGAAAAACACATCTTACAGTAAAGTCCTTCTAGCAATACATAACGGGCTTGCAAGCCAAAGAACACAAATGATTACATTAAAGTTCTTCAGGTATTTCCCCATTTCTCTCTTCAGTTCTCTAAAGAGAAGTAAATTCCTGCACATCTCTCCTAAAGAGTTTGTCCCTTCTTGATCCAGTCTTATATGCCGTGATGGTACAGCGGTTGCGTTGTTGCCTCACAGCAAGAGGTTCTTCCGTTTGATTCTCCGCTAGTGTGCAGGGAGTGCCGTCTGTGTGGAGTCTGCATGTCCTCCCAGCGGTCGAGTGGTCTCCGAAAGACATGCGTGAATGGGCGTGCCTTCGCTGAAAGTTGGGCTGGCAACTCGGCACCATAAAAGTCTACTGCCAATCAAGTTCTGCTGTGGCGACCCCTTACCGGGAAAAGCCGAAAAGACAAACAACAACTTGATCCAATCTTATATCTGCTTTCTAAATAAGAGAAAGGGATTTAGCAGACTCTCCCTTCTCTTTCTACATACAGCATCCTCTCCTCCTGCCATTGGCAGATGTATTTTTGTACTTTTCCTAACTAATTTTCAGATTTATCACTCTCTCCCCAGAGAAGAACACTACTGCTCTGCCATAGCAAGAAACAGATGGGTCCCAATCAAATCAGAGGGCAGATCTCTTACTGACCTCTCCCTTACTTCAGCTTCAGCACCCAGATTCCTTTAGGCCATTAACTGTCAGGCTCTACCCAGAAATGCCCTCCTACAATCTCAGAACTCAATAACACAATGGACCACCATGTTCTAAACTTAAATGTACTAGGCATAGATTATCTGTTTCAGGCTCAGAACTTTGAGAATCTCTTCACTTCTTCTAAAAGAAACTACCTCTTATCCAATATTCCAATTAGTAATAAAATTGCACCTGTTCACCTAAGCAAAATGTAAATGCTTGCAGACAGGACACATAGTGTAACATCTCTTCCACCTCTATCAACAGCTTGGTCTATCAGATAATTATCTGACTGCAGATGTTTACTGAATCTCTGTAACCACCTTCTGTTTTCTCCTCCCGCCTTCATTCTCTCCACTTCATTTTGTTTATTATTTTCCTTTCTCCTTTTCCTCTTTTGTACATATGAAAATATTTAAATATTGGCAATTTAAACATACTATAATCTGCAACAATACATAATTTCATTAGTTACAGAACTGTTCTAAAACTATTTAACATTATATGTTTGTCTTGTACTAACTTTACCAATTGCACTATTCAGGCTAATCTGTATTACTGTTATGGTCTTCTCTAGATGAAGACTGAAATTTGTCCATTGACACCAGGGCTTTACCCCAAGCAAAAAAAAAAAAAAAGATAATATAAAACATAAAATCTCCCTGGTGGTCTTTTACCATGTGAAGTTCCTCTAGTGCCTGAGCCGTATTGTATCATTTGATACACTTTAAGCTCACTGGGTATGCCAGTTTAAACTTCAGCCACAGAACCTTGCAGGCATATGTAGCTGACAAAAACATAACTCCTGTTCTGTCTTGTATGCATGGAATACTCATTCTCCTGTGCAAATTTAACACAACTGGACCCCTGAAACTTCTCTAAAATTACTGTAAACTGCTGCTCTGATCTTCAAACTTGACTGCTTGCAGAGAAATGTACTCCTACACAGAGTTCCACTCTGCATTCTGTCCTTCATCTCCACTTCGGATTTCTGCAGTTTCACAGTTTCACATTCTTTTCTGACTGGTTACTTGCCTCTTCAGGAAAATATTTTATTGTTAGCTCTCACATACTCCTCTAGGATGCTGATGATGATTTAAAAAATGTTAGCATGCATTTGGTCTATTTTTGGCTCAGTGTTTGTAGAGACCATTCATAGGTTCATAGCTTAGTGCTAAGCTAACTGCCCTTGTGGGCCATTTTAAGCCTAGCCAGCTACCCCACATGAGAATCAAACCCTGCACCTTGTGTCAGTAAGGCAAACACCTTAACCATTATGCCAACCTCCCACATTCTTCCAGGGTTGACTTCCATGCTTTCTCTGCTGTCAGGAGCCCTTTTGTTCCCCTTCTTCATTTGCTTCCTAGATGTTTTCTCTCATGTCTTCTTCAAAAGCAAAGTCATTAGTCCACTAAGATCAATACTGAAAAAATATTTTAACTGCAGAAGGATAACTTTTAACTCTTTTACAAGTTCCTGCACTGGAAGAGATATTCTGCACTACATGCTACTTGAACTGCACTACACCAAAGTCCCAGATTTGTCAATAATAATTAAATGTGTTGTAGGGCGATGTAATAGTTTTTTTTTCACCTTTGGAGTATGAGTTGAATGTGAATAAGAACAGCTTTTTTTAGATTAAGTAGCAGCTGTGACTGTCCCAGCTAGGTTTCGACATATGAGAATGATTCTTCAGTTATAGCCTGTAGTTTAGATAAGCTGGAGATTAGAGCATACTAGGGTCAAACCATCTGTATAGTGTTATGTTTGTTTAATGTTTAGTGGTAGTACACATATTTATTTATATTTGTTTACTAGGGTATTGTACTGATCTCAGTTGACCATTTGCAGGCATAGACTTGGTGAATAGGGTCACATAAGAAATGAACTACACATATATACAGATACAAGAATATGCTATAAAACATATACATATTTACATACGCAAAAATATGCTACAACATTTAGTTTAAGAAGCAGTTTACAAAGTAAAAAATATGGATAGAAAATGGAATTATGCTGAGTAGAGCTTTTTGGAGAAGATGTAGCCGTAATGACTGAGATGCTTATACTACAAGGATAGCATCATATCATTCTATAGAGATGTATGAATACATTAGAAGAGGCAAGTGAGAATAGCTGCAAGAAAGGATACCACTGGGAGAAGACAGAGAAATTGAGAGAGAATAATTTAGGAAGGAGATGTTTATAAATATATTTAACAATAATGGGCCTAAAACAGACTCTTGGAGGACACCTTTAGTTACAGATAGGAAAGCTGAGTAAGCAGTGAATAGGAGGCTAGAGTTTTCTCTGCAGGTGGGTTGTATAGGTCATTGAGTAGAGAGAGTGAAAACAGTTAAGGTGGGATTTGTGTAGGCGAGTTAAGGACTGATGCAACTAAGTGGTGAGGAATTGAACAGGGAGTAGGACATTAGAGGTGCGAGTCAGAATGAGTAATATTGGTTACGGTATGTTAAAGGGCAGAGTCAAAGGTGTACAGAACTGAGTTGTGTAGCAGCAGAAAGCAGAGTAACTAGTTTAAGTATGAAACTATAGTAACAGGGTGTGGGTGGGAATTGGGGGAGGGTTAAGCAGAGGAGCACAGCAGGATTAGCCCATCTCCACAAGCCCTTCCAATTTGTGAACAGTCTTGTTCCAGTAAAGGTTAGTTGCTTCCTATCTTGAGATGTCTGTGTGTTTGCCCAGCTGCAATAGATCAGTCATTGTGGACAGGGTTGCTACTGAAAACAGACAGAGGTATGTAGCCACCTTGAAGTATAGCTGGGAAGAAAATGTACACTCATAAGTTTTTATTGTAATACATCAAACAAGGTTGTTTGCTGTAAGGTGTTCACAGCTAGTGAATTATAACTACATTAGAGAGATGGAAAAGGGAGGGCAACCATCTTCAAACATTCATGCCACACACTAAAAATAAAGTAGTGTAAAGTTTAAACACTTTACAAATATTTGCTTATATACATGTGGGTGCACAAAAACAATGGGGACAGTCTCTCTAGAATGAGATCTACATAAGCCAAAAGTTATTATGAGAAGTGTCCACAAAGACACCCAAATACATGTACCCAGAAAGATTTCCGGAACCATCAATGGATGAGGTATACTTACATATATGGGGTATGCGTTAAGATACCCCAACATGGGGATGCAGCATCCTGAAAAAAAAATATTTTTCACAGTTTTGATAAATTGCCCACCAGAGTCTGGCTACAGTATGACATCTGATAAATACTTCTCCCCAGACATTCAAGCTACCTTGCTACAACATGCAGCATCTGCTGGATGTCAGTAGTTCAAGTGGCCTTCACTGCCTTTCCACCACCAGGAAAGGTGAGCAGGTCCTGGCCACTCATTCTTACTCTTCCCGGCTGCTTACTTCAGTGTCCAGGTTACTACTTAAATCCCAGCTGTCTGGGCAAAATATGGGCTATATGACTTTACTCTATGGAGCAGGACTAGTCTAGTGGTCAGGGTGATGGGAATGTTCAGCCTGTGAAAAACCTCATGAAGAACACATTGAAGAGTAATACTGACTGTTCTATAGGGATTTAATAAGAATAATCTCATTTCTTCAAACTGATACATGAAACATTTTAAATAAAAGACATACAAATAACACAGCTTTACTCCCAAATCGCTAAAAATCTGCCAAAAATAAGCATTTTTGTAGGGAGGAGTTATGCCCCTCTGCACCTCCTGATGTGAAGGGTCTGTCCCCACACCCAGATCTCCATGTGTTTTATATATGCTAACTCAAGTTCTCTACAAAATCAAGAAAAGTTTAAGACATGTAAAACAGAAAACATATTTTCTCTCCAAGTCATGCGACATAAAAGCTAGATGCAGCATCTGTAACAAAGGTCCTTCTGACATACTAAAGTGTCTACAACATAATACACACAGGTGCAAATTCAATAAAGCTTACATGGTCATTTTTTTCCATGTTCACATTGTAGAGTGATTCAAACATGGGTGCAGTGAGCTTTAGATTCAGTAAAGTCCATGTAGCAGTGTGTCATCATGGACATTCACACACATCAATGGAAAGTTTCATGGAATGCAAATTTCAGCACAAGTAGATGACCTTTGTGCTAATGAAACAACCCAACATGGTGGCTTGATCCAACAACTCTACACACAACCGTGTAGCCTCCATGTCCATGTTGGAAGTGTACATGGAAAATTTCTGTATACGGGAGCCTACACGGAAGCAAAGGCATGTAGAAATCAATTCGTACAGACCCATGAAAATCTAAAAACGTGTTTAATGGCCGAGGATGTCCAAAAGAATCCGGGTGGAGTCAGATCACTACAAATTTTATAATTTTTATTTTAGCAGAATTTTGTGCAGTGCACCACTACAAAACGTTTGAAAATTAATAATACAAATGTAATTTAAAAGATGGGTATGATGTACTGCCTCAACAGGTACAGTAATACCCTGCATTGTGTTTTTACCTCCATGCTCCTGTGCTGTTGTCCAGCTTACACGGCTGCTATCCTTGTAGATTCCAGGCTCTCAGCATGGTTATTATGCAAATGATGTGAAAAAGCAGTGGATTTTTCAAATTAAAAAAACATGTTCCATATAGGGCTGTTCACTCCTTGTAAGCTCCTACATGGTGTTTATGTTGCCCATGGCTGTTGATGACATAAGGTGGGTGTGTTAGGTAACTTTGGTGTTATTTTATTGAGTGTTTTGTGGGTGTGTGCTCAGTGTGCTGCTTCATGCAAATGGCAATGATTATGGAATCCTTATTTGTGTGAGCAGACCACCCACATACCAGACATGAGCTAGACATCCAAAAATAGGAACCGGATGCATTCAATCAATATGGTGAGAACTTCTGGGCATTGCGCGGATCTGGTAAGTTGGGCTGCACTCTACTAATTCCTTCTAGTTAGAAGCCTTTGCTTGAGTACACCTGTGGTGACAGCTGTTAGGTATTGGACTGGGGGGCAGATAGTCTTGGGTTCAAGTACAGGGTATGTCAACTTTTATCATAGTGTGCTGACATTGTACGTCATAGAAATGAAGTGCAATTATCAGTAATTACCATATTCTGTATGTATCATGACAGTAGGGATGAAATTATAAAGTTTTACATGATTTTCTATCATTATACACAGCTGCACTCTGCTAACCGTTGGTGCGGAGAGCGCAATCCTGCACATTGCAGCAGGAGTTTTAAATCCTGTTAATTATATCCTAAGCAGATGAATGTCATTTAACTTGGCCATTATCACTTGGTTGTCCTAATCAAGAACTGTATAAAGTAGTACAGAAGAAGCTTCTATTTTTCAACTGTATAAAGTATGCGTGCAGGCGACATTCTGATTTTCCCTCAATACGTCAACAACATTGGAGTAGAGACTTGTAACTGACATAATGCTAGGGGCTGCTGCAGCTATTTTACATCTCTATGTGCTCGAGGCTGAAGTCAGTGCTGCTGCTGCTGATGACAATAGGCCTAGGCTGAGAAGAAGAGTGTTCAGGCCCAGGATAACCTTCTAGGTGATACATCAGCTGGAGATTTTAGAGCGCTACAGGGTGGACAGGACACATTACAAGAACTCTGAGATCTGCCAGCCTCAACTCAAAGCCAGAGCCAACTGAGGGGAACCCATCCCAGTGGAAACTAAGGTATGTGTAGCCCTTATGATATTAGCTATGGGTACTTTTCAAAGACCAACTGGGGACATGATGGGGCTGTCATAGGCATCAGCATCCAGGATCCTCCAGCAGTTCATGGATGCTATGCTTATACATGCCAGTGAACACATATATTTTCCCCATACTGCTGAGGAGAGGACCAGCAATATGCAACACTCCTATTATGTAGTGCACTACACTGAAGTACTGGGTGCCATAGAGTGCACTCATGTACACATCAAGGCATCACCTGTTGAGCATGATAGAATCTACACTAACCGCAAGGGATACCACTCTGTCAGCTGCCAAGTCATGTGCAATGCCCAGGGGATTATCTTGAATGTGTGTGCTGGCAGCCCTAGCAGTCATCATGACTGCCATATCTGGCACACATCACAGCTGTACCAGATGTTTGCTAGGGGGATATCCCACAGGGCCATTTAGTGGGGGATGCTGGCTATGCCCTGGAACCATGGATGATGGCATCCATCAGAAATGTGCACACACCCACGGAAGAATGCCATAATGAAGCACACATGCAAACTAGGAACAAGCTTCTAAAGTCACAGTTCCGGTGTCTAGATATATCCAGTGGACCCTTGCAGTATAATCCATGCACATGTACATAAATATTCACAGTTTGTGCTATGATCCACAATCTGATCCCGTGGAAACATCTGCAGCAGGATCAGCAAGGGGAACAGACCTATATCCCCCACCAATAGCCACAGTCACAGGAGGACTCAGAGAAGGAATCCCTAGCTGCTGTCCCTGTACGTAGACATAGGTATGCTCAGTATGCCCTTGCTTTGGCTAAGAGACAATGCATAGCACATTCACTGACCATCTAGGGTCTAATACCTTCCTCCTACTCACATACATATATTAAAATTGATGCCAGGCAACTCACACAACCTTTATCTATACATGTATTGCCTGTGTACTACTTGGTAGTCTTGAACTAATGTTGTGTTAACTGCCGCATTTGCAAGGCCTGAACCTAGACTGTAGTGCTGAAGACTATTAGGACATAACCTTGTATATGTCTTACCTTGTTACAGTATGTAAATATATAGTGGTACTTTTGTAGATAACCTAACTTAACACGTGAATACACACACTTGTATTACTACAGTGTTATCATATGTGATGTTTATGCATCAGGCATGAAACACTCACATAGTCTAACCACAGCTAAATACTGTTACATCATGCAAGAGAGAAGTTATGAAGTGATTCTAGTCCATTGCAGTTTCTGACTTCAGACTAGTTTGTATCCTAACTGATAGAATTATAAAAAGTAAAACTGGTTTTCCTTCATAGAAATGGCATGTATGTGATTTGGCAAAACTGCTTTTCTCATAGTAACAGCATGTATTGCCAAAACTGCGGTCTCTCATAGTGACAGAGTGATATTTTTAGGAATAGCATAAAAAATACAGAGCCTGCAAATGCAAGAAGAAATAACAAGAATGTGCTTGCATGAGATATTGTATTTCTAAATGAATAGCTTAACATAATGTGCTTGTGTAAAACAAAATGTATTTTACTTCTGAATGTTTTTGTAACAAATGTCATTAACAATAGAGGCTTGTTGAAATACCCTGAACAGTTGAATGTACCCAGAAATTCAAGTAAAAGGTAAATTGCTAACAGCAGAAAAAGTTACAAACTATCCTGTCAATGAAAGAACATTTCAACGTGTTGAGAACTGGTTTTCTCTAGATGAGCATGGCTAACACAGCAGGAAAAGTTACAGACTATCCTACCAACGAAAGAACATTTCTGAAAGAACATTTTGGTGTGCTGAGAACTGGTTTTCTCTTGACTGACATAAGGTAGCAGACAAAGGCTTCAGTACAGGAAAAGAATGTTTTCATCAAGGACAAAGTTTTGAAACTATAAAAGTGGTTGTAGAATACTTTTGTGGTGGACAAGTTTGTAATCCGAGTCAGCTGAGGAAGTGCAGTGTGTCTGACAGTTATATCTGTGTTATAAAGAAAATGTTTATAATCTCACAATAGTGCTTGGTTGGCTTGTTTCAATAAATCTGTCAGCAATTAAGAATATACAGTTGTACAGTTTGTCTGTGTGACCTGTTGCTGTTAATTTCAATCTAACACTAACAGTAAATGTGTTATATTCCCCCACCCACAAAAACAGGACTGTAAGAAGAGAGATGTATATATGTGATCATTATTACGACAGGAGTTGTGCCTACTAACTGGTATATGTCCAAATATAAGTCATAGACGTACTTGTACAATATACAGTACATGGTTTGATGGCAGTGTATATTTTATGAAGGTGGTTATGTAAGGAATGACTCCATTTCTGGAAAGCTGCTTCTGTGGCCAAAAGGACTAAGACAGCCATCCTGCTTGATGAATCTTTAATGGTGTTAAGGTTCAAATCCTGATGTAAGTTGAAGTTTAGGAGTTGTTTTTGTAATAGCTAGTTTTCTTTACAGTCTGTGACTCTGTGTCCCATAATGTTTTAATCTGTATATTTTTACTACACATTTGTGTAATGCATAGCGTGCTGAAAACAGTTTTAATAATGCTTAAATATTTTGAGAGAGGTGCAAAACTGCAGAAAAAAGGAAATCAGTACATAAGAGTTAAGTCACACTGGCAATAGCAGACAATGGCTACATTCAATTATTGCCCATAACAATTGTGAAATCATGGCCTGGAGCAGTGATTGCAGTGGGCTGCAGTCGGACATATAAATTACATAACACTGTAGATCAGAGCATGTGTATGTACCTTTAAGAAGCATTTCCAGATGTAAGCATGTGCATTTAAATAGTGAGCACGTGCAGGCAGCAGTGCCATTTTGAGACAACAGCCAGAGTGATAACATGTATGAGTGTGGTAGCCAGTCTGTTTATAAGTTTATTTAAGTTTGAGTTACAAAGCCTCATTTCTGATGTGTTTGTGTGTAATAAAGCTGCTTGAACTGAACCCATGAATGTTTGTCTGTTTTAACCTCACTAGACGAGTGACAAATAGGAAGGCTGGATGTTAGTAATGTGCCTTGCATTTGCACACTGCTTACCTACGCACAAATGGGTAAAAGAGGGAAATGTGCATTTCTATACACTTAGCTAAATAATCATTGCATTTTTGCTATGCCCATCATAGCTCTCAACTGTCCAGATTTATGAAGAATGTTCATATTTTTACATAGTACTTGTAGTGTGTTCCCCATAACATGTTGGTTTTGTTAAATAATTGAGAATGGAATCAGAAAATAATGACATACATTTGTTTTGTGGATGTTAACCCTTCAGAAAATTCATGCTAATGCAACACCTGTTATTCCATCAACATTCTAGGTTTGTAAGGCCAATATTTAAACATTGACCTTATTTTTGTCTATTTATTCCTACATTAATCATAGCTTTCTGCAGATTTCTTGCTCTAAGAGGTTGCGAGGTATACTAACTACTGCATCACGTACATAGATCTATGTTCTTACTGTTCTATATTTCCCAGATGCTTTGTGTGATGTAAGACTACATGTGGAAACATTGCAAACTGAGGGCACAGTATAACTATCTGTACAGAAACTTAATAACCATCCATGTGTTTCCTCACAACCAACCTCAACAACAATCAGTACAACCATGGATCTCCTTAATTCTACAGCACACACATCTAACACAAAACAACGGTGTAATATATAATGTTGTGTGCTCCCACATGGACACGGCCATATCGTTGTGCTCACAGGCTTGCACTGCCAAAGTCAAACATCCAAATATGCTCAATAAGGGACTTATGTTGTTATACAGCTATGGCTTCTAAACAGTATGCTACTGTTAGTGTACTAGACTCAGATGACACTAAGGAGCGATGTGCCAATGCAGGCCTCCCAAGCTGGTGTTCCCTACATCCCTTGATGATGTCATCTACTATAGGTTCACATACAGTCTTGTTAAAATCAGACTTGTGTGGTGGCGCATGCATTAAAGACTGTGTTCTGTAGTCTGTGCCATTAGGTAGGGGTTTGCTCCTCACTGCAGTAGTGTGTGTGTGTGTGTGTGTGTGTGTGTGTGTGTGTGTGTGTGTGTGTGTGTGTGTGTATCTCCATATAGAAGAGTAGGAGTGTGTATCCAACACTGCCTTGTGAAATGGCATGCTTTTTGCAGTGTTTTTGTACTTGCAAAACCAACCTCCAACCTTTTGTCCCTCACAGGGCTTGCTGATGTCATCTACTACAAGAACACCTGCAGTCTTGTTAAGGTCAGACTTGTACCATGGCATGTATGTTAAATACTGTGTTCTCTAGTCTGTAAACTTAGATAGGTAGGGGTTCTAATCTCACTGAAGTCAACTTGGTGTGTGTGTGTGTCTCCATGAAGAAGAGTGGGAGTGTGTATCCAACACTTCCTTGTCAAATGGTATGGTTTTGCAGTGTTTTTGTGCTTGCAAAATCATCCATTTGTAGCAGTTCTGCAATCACTTGCCCCCCACAGGGCCTGCTGATGTCATCTACTACAAGAACACCTGGAGTCCTCTTAAAGCCAGACTTGTGCAATGGCACGTTGATTAAATACTGGGTTCTCTAGTCTGCAAATTTAGACAGGTAGGTATTCTAATCTCACTGCAGTCAACTTGGTGTGTGTGTGTGTGTGTGTGTGTGTGTGTGTGTGTGTGTGTGTGTGTGTGTGTGTGTGTGTGTGTGTGTGTGTGTGTGTGTGTGTGTGTGTGTGTGTGTGTGTGTGTGTGTATATGTGTGTGTGAGCTGTTTGTTGGTGGACATTATACAGAGCATTTTATAGCAGCCTATGGGACACTGTCCTCATGTCTTCAACAGGCACTGCTGATGTTATCCGCTCTATCAGATTATTGGATATGCATTCATCACAACAGGCCATGGGCACACACTGGTCTGGCAGACAGGTAGATGTCACCTCATCCAATATAAGACAGGCAACAATGACATTCATTTTATTGTATGCACAAACATCATGACATCTCTTTGCAGTGGTGATGGACAGGTTGACACATGAGATCACACAGGAGTCCCCATGGGCTAGGATGTTTGCAGATGATATTGTGATCTGTATTGATAGTAGGGGACATGTTTAGGAAAACCTGGAGAGATGGAGTTATGCTATACAGAGGAGAGTAACAAAGGGCATAAGAACTAAAACAGAATATATATATATGTGTGTGGAAATGACAGGGAGGATACAGGAATGGTGAGACTACAGGAAGTAGAGTTGGTGAAGGTATATGATTTTAAATATTTGGGATTAAACGTTCAGAGTAATACTGAGTGTGGAAGAGAGGTAAAGAAGACAATGCATGTAGGGTGGAGTGGGTGTAGAAGAGTGTCAGGAGTGATTTGTGACAGACGGGTACCAATAACACTGAAAGGGAAGGTCTTCAGGATTGTAGTGAGAACAGCTATGTTATATGGTTTGCAGACAGTGGCACTGACAAAAACACAGGAGTCATAACAGGATCTGGCAAAGTTCCAGATGTTATGATTTGCATTGGGTGCGCTGAGGATGGAAAGGATTAGTAATCAGTATATTAGAGTGTCAACTGAGGTTGTAAGGCTTGGAGACAAGGCCAGAGAGGTGAGATTGCATTGCTTTGGACATGTGCTTAGGAGGGATGCTGGGTATATTTGGAGATGGATGCTAAGGATGGATCTGGCAGATAAAAGGTGAAAAGGAAGGCCTAAGATAAGGTTCATGGATGTGATGATTGAGGACAGGCAGGTGGTTGGTGTGACAGAAAAAGATGCAGAGGAAAGGAGGAACTGGAGGCAGATGATTTGCTGTGGTGACCCATGATGGTAGTAACCAAAAGAATAGGAAGATTAGGATGACATCTGTTTTTGGAAAACTCCAACCTATACACTTTTGGCAGGAGTGTACAGTAGGAGTATCTATTTGAAGGTTAGTGTTTCTGTACCCAGTGTGGGCTTTAACAGTGTTTCCTTGTATTACCTGCTCTGTTCTGGTTTATATGCAGAGGCCTTAACACTTTGCTCTCATACATACAGAAATGCCAATACTCTTATTTTTCAATACAGTCAGCTGCTGCTATGTAGCAGAGCAGATCCTCAACAGCTCTAACTAGCTGTCATACCTTCTGTTGCATAACAAGCAGCAATTAAACCACTTACAGAACTATAGATCCACCTTATGAAGGACCTCCTAATGTACACCATATAGGTTACTCCACTGAAAATACCACTCAGATCACCTATACCTCTCCTTTTAGCATTCTCTGTGCAGATACCAGGTGTGATCCTCCCATCCTCACCTATCATTTTCCCTCTGTTGCCCTGCAAGCCTAGATGACATGATTATTTTTACTCAGTGCATATAATGCCTCACCTGGATAATTATAGGTGGACAAACTCACTTGCACAAACATAACTAGATTTTGCAAACTGAAATGCCACTGAAGAAATAGTGCACCACCACACAAGGGTCTGTAATATGTCAGACCTGTTCCTCAGCAATATGAGAGAACAATGTAATGGCACATGTGTAGTGCCTGCACTGTTAATCCAACCATAACACAGTATGTGTAGAATTTGGAATACTTAATGAACTCCCTAAAGGAGGACTCAGGTTCAAAAATATCATCCAAGGTAAATACACTCTCCTAAGGGATGGTATAATAAACTTCCAAGCTCAGGTTTCCACAAGGGGCATTGACAGCTGTGGTAAGTTACACCCTGGTGTTCTGTCTACACATCTACATATATGTATACACACAGCTGTGCCTGATATGCTCAAAGACAGATCCTGTGGGAAATACAATCCATACTGGTGGATGTCTGTCATTACTACATTCCACAGTAAGTGAAAGAAACTGTTTACAAACACACCATGTACAAAACAGTCCTGCAAGGTCACTCACCTCAGTATACCCAAACAAATGAGACACCTTGAAAAACCCTCATATAGCAACTATGCTAATAATATATGATACGTATCTAGGGATAACCATAAGCCTACCATAAGCCTGTCTTCATTTACATCTACAAACTGATATATATCACTCAGATGTATTTTGAACTAATTCTGGATGGTATTGCACACACTGACCCACTGTAAATTCCAAACCTGATAGCAGACACAGGTGGCTGTAAAGTGTCCGCCCTCACAACACCAAGCTTACTACATTTATGCATCATCACCTCCAAAGTGTGGTATCTACAAAGAGCACATTATCACTGCTCCCTCAAAGACTAGGAGCTTTGGGCTGTGTTCCTCATGTGTTGCAACAGTGAGCTCCAGTCAACTCCAGTAAGCACCATATTCAACCACAGTCAGAGTACTGCTGTTGTCCACGCTGAATAGAATACAACAACCATTACCCACCCATGCAATGGAGGATAGGCAACATCCAAGTGGAATTACAGACCCATAAATGTATTCAACCTTCACTGTAAGGCAATGGAAACAATTTGCATGCATTTTAGACAAAAGGACATAAGTGACCTCCAAACAGTAGATCTGTTCCTGTTAGCTGTTCTCAAGGGTAGTTTGTGCCTGCAACACCTGTGGGAATTCAAGACTGTGAGCAGAGACATAGAAACAGCTGCGCACTCAACAAATCTTGGATAGCTAATCCCTTCAACACAATCCAACATTCGGTCTCAATGAGAAATTAACCAAGGTGACTATCACATGTGTTATCAGGTAGGTTGCAAATGGGATCACAAACCAACACTCAGTCAAAGTGGGAGACATCATCTCAAGCAGCAGACCTGTCACTTGTGAGGTAACAGATGTATCAGTGCTGTCTCCCCTCTTGTGCCATATACTTATCAAAAGTCCAAAACAAAACACAGGATCTGTAGCAAAACATCTGTATACCAATAATGACTGCTGTCAAAGCCATGGTTGTTATAACAAATGCACAAATATGCATCACCACACCCTGTGGTAATAAATGTTCCTGCATATTAAAAAATAACCCGGAGTACAGTATTGCCAGATTCTGTATCAATTTACTTTGGAACACATGTCGACTGCAACCTTTGTGTACTATGGGGAGGAAGGCATTCTACAGTTTACATCCGATTAGCAAACGCATTATGTCCACAACAATTAATGTTATCAATCCCCTATACTCATCCATCAGCCCTATTAATGAATGCAATTCTCCTTTCGATATATATTGTCCCAGACACCTGCAGCAAGTTGACAGATCTCAAACATCTCTGAGTAATAAAACATCAGAGGTTCTCCAACATGTCTTCTGTGGGCAGAATGAAGTAGCTGTCACTGTATGCAGTATCATACATATAGCTTTGAAGTTGATTATGTATGCATTACATGGCTGTCTTTGGCCCAAATGGGATGAAAATGCTGCACATCTTTAAGTCCTATGGGACCACAGTCACCTGTTCCAGGAACCTCAATGTACACTATGACATGCATAGGACATGCTGGAGAAACATTTACATCTCTCAAAGGTTTTCAGTCCTCTGCAATAGGCTTCCAATCCATGTCAAGCAGAGCACATAAATCAATCTGTTTAAGCACAAGCTGGCTGACTTGATGTGAAAATGTTATCTGTCATGGATCACTGCTTCTCTCATGGAAATGGTTGGTCATTTCTGCAAGAATCATGACCATGCATTATATCTGCCATTGCATATTATATTGTGATGTATTGGCTATGCTTCTAAATACCATCAGCCCAATACCCTTGTCACAGCCTATGAACCTTGGAACCTATGGTGATGTCCATGAAAAAAAACAGAAATTATACTCTATTTTCATTCTGATGAGATTTGTCTGCAGTGCTGACATACAATTCAGAGCTCAGAATCTGATGGCTTGACTTTGGATGTGCACATACAAATCTGCACTAAACAATCCTTAAAGAGATGGTTAGATATATTAATGAGACACATTTCATTGACTAACTTCACAAGCCTTACAAAAGCATCAGCTAGAAAGTAGAGGAATTATTATGCTAGCAACTGTCTAAATGGCTAAGTACAATATAACTGACTGCTACAATTATCAGGCCAACAACATAAATGGAGATATAAAATACATATTAATATAGATAGTCACCCTGTGCATCAGACACATAGCTTTAGTGTCCGTGAAGCCCAAAGACAGACAACAGGTATGTGGCACAGTCATTACTTGCATAGGGTGGTTTGTGGGGGTGTAGGAGGCCTAGGCTGATGCAAAAGGTTAGTGAGTGTGTGTGTAAGTCAGCAAGGGGCAGCAGTCAACATGAAACATGAAAATGTAGTGTATGTGTCAGTAGGTGCCCTCAGTATTACACTGGTGTGTGTATGTCTGCATAAGCACAGCCAAGATCAGTGCTAGCCATACATGTCTGCATTTTAGATAGCTGTGAGCCATGCATGGTAGAGTTGACAGTTCATTGTCTTCAACCCTGACTACAACAACTGGCTCTGCCAGGAGTTGCACTGGCACCTCCACACCCAAGGTCAGATGGTGTGCTACTACCTGAGGGTGACTGATGCCTGCTGGATGTGTTCTCTTCATGGGAACACCCAGGATCACAACCCCATGATCTGCTACATGTGAATGTGGACAACATACCCTCCTGTAGTGGATGTACTGCCACTACAGGAGGTTGATCAGGTACAGCCATGTTGGCTGTCAGCAGATGTAGTTGTTGACCTACACCCATGAGGTTGAAATTCTCCAAGTGCAACTAACACTAGGTAAGACTGCAATCCAAATTGTAGCTTGCTACAGATCCCCCACCATACCCCAAGATTCTCAATACACCTTTTTAAACATACTGGAAAATATTAAGATAGAACCAAACACCCTAATACTGGGTGATTTTAACTACCCTGCCATTAACTGGGAAAACTACTCATGTCCCAACACCTTTGCGCAACGGTTCTTGGAATTCATAAATTCCAACGCCCTGGATCAACTAATCCATAGTCCCACCAGGGCTCCAATATCCTAGACCTGGTCATTACCAACATGGCAAATCAATGCTCCATACCTATGGTCACCCCTCGTTAGTCAGGTCGGACCATAAGCTAATCACCCTTAACATCCACATCCCACCCCACCCCCAGTAAAGAAACAACCATAAACCCTTCTCCAAAGCCAACTTCATGCTACTCAAGTCAAAGGTGAGAAATTTCATGACACCCATGCAGACGGAACTGAAAGTTCAACTGCTGAATCCTACACTAAGGCACTGTACGAGCACATCCACTCATGCATGAATTGTGCCATCCCAAATAGAACCAAAATGCTCTCATCCAAAAAAAGGAAGCCAATCTGGTGGTCCCCTGCCATAAACAAACTTTACAACAAAAGGAAGAAACTTTTGCAGAAAAGAGGAAAATCCCAGGATGCAAAAACTCCTTACTAGCCTCAGTAAGAAACTGAGATGCCTCATAAAATCCTCCAAAGCTAGTTATGAAAATAAAATTGCCAAAGATTCCATAGACAACCACAAAGCATTCTATAACTATGTCAAGAATCTAAATGGCAATGCTCAGATCTGCTCTGAGCTAAAACAGAATGGCAATAAATATACTGATCCAAAGGATATTGCCAATATCCTGGCAGATCAATTCAGTGCCAACTTCACCCCCCTCTCACCCCCTAAATGGCCCATCTCAATACCAGAAGATTGCCAAATTCCAGTAATAACGGCCACACAGGTACAAAACGCACTCTCTAAAGCCAAGAATACAGCATCCATGGGACCAGATGACATCCCGGGCTGTGTACTACATGAACTACAATATGAAGTGGCACCTCACCTAAGTGTCATGTTTAATCATAGCCTCACCTCAGGTTTCGTGCCCACTGAGTGGCGCAGAGCTACAGTTATCCCAATCCACAAGGGGGGATCCACCTTGAATCCCGGAAACTACCGTCCCATCAGTCTGACAAGCCTTATCTGCAAGGCCATGGAGCGTATTATCATGGAACTTATAAACAAAGACATTGGCAACCTTCAAACACTGGACCCCACCCAGTTTGGGTTTGTGAAGGGCCGATCTTGTCTCCTGAACCTGACTGACTTCTTTGAATCAGTCTCCAGAGCCATGGACAAGGGTAAGGTGGTCCACACAGCCTATCTAGACCTTGCCAAGGCCTTTGACACCATCCCCACTCTGGAATCATAGATAAACTTACTAAGTTGGGTATTAATCCCTATGTCACCCAATAGGTTGCTAAATGGCTTACTGATAGAACCCACACTGTAAAAGTAGCCGACTCCAAATCCAGCTCCAGACAAGTGACAAGTGGAGTACCTCAGGGTTCAGTCCTGGGGCCGCTCTTGTTTGGCATCTACTTCTCTGAAGTACAGGTCAACACTAAGGGACTCTGGCTAACAAAGTTTGCAGATGACTGCAAACTGGGAGCCATTATTGAATCCCCAAATGATGTGGATACTCTACAAAAGGGCCTTACAGAAACAGATGCTTGGTGCCAGAGCCATGGGCTCAAGCTCAATGCCAAGAAATGTATTGTTATCCCCTTTGGGAAAAAAACATGTACCCATGAATTACCATATAGGTGGCAGTACACTAAACACAGAAAGTGTGATAAGAGACTTAGGGACACAGGTGGACAGTGGTCTCACCTTCGATAACCACATCACCACAACAGTCAGGAAATCCTTCTATGTGGCACACCTCATCACGAAGGGCTTTTCATCCAGAAAAAAGGAGGTCATTGTCCCACTGTACTCATCCCTCATTAGACCCATTATAGAATACAACGCCCCATTTGGTATGTACCTCTCAAGACATCTGCAACAACTGGAAAGGCCTCAGAAATACCTCACTAAAAGAATCACAGGCCTAAAGCAGATGCCCTACGCTGACCGCCTTAAAAAACTCTAGCTATACTCTGTCGCATATCGTCTACTCAGAGGCGATCTCTGCTTAACATACAAGGCCATGTCAAACCCAGAGCTGTTGGACATGCTACACTTAAAGAAATCCCAATCCCTCAGAGCTACACGCTCCAGGCATCTAAACCTTGTCATCACAATACACAAAACATGCTGGAGGGATAGGTTCTTGACCCAGAGACTCCCCAGACTCTGGAATAGATTGCCCATACATGTCAAGCAGAGTGCCTCTTTGGACCTCTTCAAGAGGAACCTTGACGTTTGGATGGGAGAAAGGAAATTCACCCCAGGGATCACGTCAGTCGCCCTGCTAGACAGGGGTCCAGGAAAGTAAATAATGTGGGAAGAAATAGCCAGGGAATTGTTATGGCTAGGCTTATATAGGCCCTAGGGCTGATAGCCTAGTACCAACCTATGAACCTATGATTACCCTCCCACCAGACGTTCCATCACAGGTAATATGCATTCCATGATTGATACTCTGCGCTCCCTTATGGACACATCCATTTCATACATGTCATTGAACCGATCCAGTGCATCAACAACACGGTGCAGGCACTCACAGATGTCAGACTGTGGCACATTTAGAACCTTGAGCATTCTTCTGAAGTGACATTCTGAATGTGCCTGTGCCTCCATTATGGCTCTAAACATATGTTGAGTGACACATGGAGAGACACCTGCACCAGGTGGTGGAGGGACAGCAGACCTCTGATGAGCACCCCTATCAATCTGCCTGTGTGGCACCACGCCAACAGTTTGGCTACAATGTCAGCAAGCATTGAAGCCATGATAGCCACATTTCCCCAGTCTATGTCCTTTCCCTCTAGCTGTCCAGTATCTGTGGTCTCAGTGGACTGGATATGTGTAGGCATACTGGCTGTGTCTGGAATCCTGCGGTGGGGTGCTGGATGTCAACTTCTGTGTCAGATTCAGCCTCTGCAACCCCCGACTCTGCCTCACTTTGGCCACCATCATCATCAGACTCTGATGAGATACTGACATCAGGTGGCACAAAGGAAACAGAACCACTTCCATGATCACCTGTGATAAAAAGAAAAACAGGATGACATTAATACCTGCACTACTATGCTACAATATATGTTAAGCAATTTACATTGCTGTCACTATTACAGACATTTAAACCTATAAACCACTTACAGCAATAAGTGTAGACAAATCCATAAATAGTGGGTGGACAAAGGCTCAAGAATAGGGACAGATATGACATAATATACTCCTACATAGCTATACAATTGATGGAATAATAGGTTTTGCTTCACTATGATATATCTGAAGGGTATGCAGTTTGAATGTGATATCTGTGTGCTAATATTTGCAATCACTAATCATTTGCCAGTAATATGCCAGTCAATTACTATGATCTTTAAATATGGGCCAGAAGAAGTATGAGTAAAAATTGTGACATTCAGCAAATATCTGTGCAGTGGACAGGTATGCAGACAGGACACTTTAGCAATTATGTGGGACTACACACACACACACACACACACACACACACACACACACACACACACACACACACAGCACAGACAAACAAGTATTCCACTTACCAACTGCTGGAGCCTTTTGCTGGTGAATTCCTGATGGTCCTTGGAAAAGTAAAGGAAGACATAGTGGCAAAAGCAACACACATTTAACAGTACAACAGGGGTTAATATTTGTACTCATTTATATGTACTATGTACAAATTAACTCTATCAAGAATGAGTCTGACAACCTTAAAATAAGCATAAAACTTCAGCTATCTGAAATACCGCCAACAAATACAGCTTGACACAACTGCATACATTTATGTCAGAATGCAGCACTATTTTAATAATGATATAAAAAGAAGTTATGTACCTACCATAACGTTCTATGTTAGTTGTCTTCTTCTCGCCTTCTTTCTTGCTGGTTGGGCTCGGAGCCGAGGGCCATCTTCAAAAGCTCGAGAGTTGCTTACTGGCTCGAGGCCCCCCCCTATATCCCATGATGCCTGGTGCTAGATACCCAGATCTCATTTGGTAAGTCTAACTGCAGACACAATAATAAAGGAATCCTATGCTATAATGCATAAATCCTACTGGAGAAACTACTAGTCAGAAAAAAATAGCCAGAGAAGACGCAGCCAGTGAAGAATCAAGAATAACTCTTCTCAGTCTACCAGGATAGGGGGATGGAGAGTGGGATGCAAAAAGGAAGGTGAGAAGAAGACAACTAACATGGAACGTTATGGTAGGCACATAACTTCTTTAAGTTAAGTTGTCTATCTCGCCTTCATTCTTGCTGGTTAGGACAGCATCCCTAGCACCTAAAAAGCTGGGTGGCTCATCGGAAAAGGCACTTCAGAACAGTGGAACCAAAATCAGCTCTGCTCCTGGACACCAAATCCAACTTGTAATGTGCAATGAAAGTATGTGGGTTGGCCCATGTAGCCGCAGCACAAATAGATTCAATGGGCAACCTAGCCTGAAAGGCCACCGAAGTAGCTAAAGCTCTGGTGGAGTGACCTTTCGGTTTAAGTGGCAACTCTTTATTCCTCAGTTGATATATGAATGTGATGATAGAAGTCAACCACCTGGATAAAGTTACTTTGGAGACCGGAAGACCTTGTTTACCTAGTGCATAAGACAGGAAAAGTTGATCTGATTTTCTAATGTCCTTTGTTCTATGGAGATAAAAGTGTAGCTGCCTGTGAACATCTAACTGATGCAACTTACATTCCGCCCTGTTGGAGTGGTTAGGGAAAAACAAAGGAAGGTCTATGGACTGATTCAAGTTACTCTCTGAAGGGACCTTAGGAAGGACGGATTAGTCCTAAGAGCAACCCTGTCTTTGTGGAACACCAGGTATGGTGGACGGATAGAAAGAGCCTGTAGTTCCGAAACTCTTCTGGCTGAAGTAATAGCTACCAGAAAAAGGGTTTTCCAAGATAAGAACTTCAAGGAACAAGAAGCTGCAGGTTCGAAATGGGGCAAAATTAGAGAAGCTAAAATCAAATTTAGATCCCACGGTGGTGGAGGATCTCTCACTGGGGGCCTGAGCAGAGTGGTTCCTTTGAGAAAGGCTTTACAGAGCTTATGAGGCATGATATTGTTTTCCGACAGGCCAATGTGAAAATTTGAAATTGCAGCTAACTGAACTCTAATTGTAGCGGAAGCGGACCCAGCATGGAAGAGTTCCGCAAGAAATTCCAAAATGTTGTATATAAGGGCTATAAAGGGGTCTATACTTTTAGCCTCTGCCCAGGAAGAAAAATGTTTCCACTTACTAGCATAAGTCTTTCTGGTGGTAGACTTATGCAATGATAAGATGATTTCACACACCGAGTGGGAGATGTTTGGAAGCCTGGCTAAGGTTGGAAGTGGAGCAACCAAGCAGTGAGCTGGAGAGATTGAAGGGACTAGTGCAGCCCGCCCAATTGATGGATCAAGAGGTCTGGAACTGGGTCCAGAGTCCAGGGCTGCTCCAGAAGGTGATGATGCAGGAACGGAAACCAAATTTGTCAAGGCCAGTAAGGGGCAATGAGGATCATCTTGCATCCCAATGCGGTAGCTTTCTGTATTAGTTTGGGAATCAGGGGAAATGGAGGGAATGCATAAAGAAGTCCCTGAGGCCAATCGTGAACTACAGCGTCTCTGGGGGAGTGTCTGGGAAGAGGGAGAAGAGAAAAGAAATTGTTGCACTTGCTGTTGAGGGGGGTGGCAAAAAGGTCGCAGCAAGGCTGACCCCATTTGCGGAAGATTTGGTCCGCCACTGTTTGATTGAGAGACCACTCATGAGGCATGAGAATTGCTCTGTTCAGCCTGTCCGCTATAACATTGGACTTCCCAGGGATGTGCACTGCTATCAGAAACCGTTGGGAAGAGATCGCCCACTGCCAGAGTCTGAGTGCTTCTCGATATAGGGGGTAGGACCTAGTTGCGTCCTGCTTGTTGATGTACCACACTACTGACATATTGTCTGTCTGAATTGCAATGGTCCCGGTGGGAAGAGAGTTCTGAAGAGCTTGCAACGCCAAAAGCACGGCCATCATCTCCAAGACACTGATATGCAAATGGTGCTCATGAGGCTGCCAGGTGCCTTGGACTGTTCTGCCCTGAAAATGCCCCCCCACCCGATCAGGGAGGCATCCGTGGTCACCGTAGCCACTGGAGGAGGAAGAACAAATGGTCTGCCCTGGGGTACTGATAGGGAAACCATCCACCAAGCAAGTTGGTTTTTGCATGTCTGTGTGATCATTATCATGTGAGACATTGGAAGTTGCTGAAAGGACCATTGGGTGAAGAGCATCCACTGAAGAATCCTCATATGAAAGCGAGCAAGGGGGACTAGTATGATAGCAGCTGCCATGAGACCTAAGGTTTTTAGGACGAATCTGGCCTGAATTTTCTTGCATCCTAATAAGACCTGTACATGTCGGCGAATGTTTAAAACTCTGTCTAATGGAAGTCTCGCTGACATTTCCTTTGTATTTAAGTTTGTGCCTATAAAGGTAATAGATTGACAAGGTGGCAATGCAGACTTTTCAAAATTTATTGTAATACCTAGTCTGGCGCAAGTTCGAATAGTGTATTCTCTGGCTCGAAGCAGGTGATGCCTGGTGGTAGCAGTGAGGAACCAGTTGTCTAGATATGGAAACACCTGGAATCCTTGCCATCTCAGGTGAGTGGTAACTACTGCCAAACATTTGGTGAACACCCTGGGGGCTGTGGTGAGACCAAAGGGCAGAGCGCTGAACTGATAATGACTGCTCCCAGCCGGAAGTGGAGGAATCTTCTGGAGCGCCTGTCCATTTTGATATGGTAGTACGCATCCTGAAGATCTATGGAGCACATCCAATTGTCCTGACCCAGAAAGGGTAAAATGGACTGAAGCGTGACCATTCGGAACTTTGTTCTTTGAACAGACCTGTTTAGTCTGCTGAGATCCAGAATGGGTCTCCGGTCCCCTGTCGTTTTTGGTACCAAAAAGAACCTTGAGTAAATTCTGTATCCTTGCTGGTCTGCTTGGACTGTCTGGATGGCTCTTTTTCTTAACAGTTTTGATATTTCTTGAACTGCTTGATCCCTTAGATTGGGTGGAACATCTGGAAGGGATTTGTTTGGAATGTAGGGGGTGCAAAAGAAGGGGATTCTGTAGCCTTTGGATATGATCGACAGTACCCATTTGTCTTTTGTTATACTTTGCCAGGTTTTTGGGTACAGCGATAATCTTCCCCCGACTGCCTTCGAAGGTGGATAGCCGGGCAACACCTCAGGGATGCTGGAAGGGCTTGTCAGAGAAGGATTCTCTGTTGCCCTGATTTTGCGGACCACCTCTGCCCCGAGGGCAGCGTCTAGTGTTCCCTCCTCTGCCCCTGGAGGGGAACTCACCACGTGTGTCAGGTACAGCTCCCTGGGGTTTCCAGAACCACATCTTCCCACACTTTTGACCTTTGGGATATGGTCTAGAAGGAGTGGAAAAACAGACTCCCACAGCAGAGAGAGTGTTGCCTTCCTGCTCACACCTGGTAAGGGTATCCTTCACCTGTGGTCCAAAAGGAGCGGAACCATCAATGGGGGTGTTGGTGAAAGATGCCCTAAAGGGTTCTGCAAAGTTACATAACCGCATCCAAGCATGTCTTCTTAAGGCCATGCCTGTGCCTGCGGCCCTACTCGCACCATCGGCTGCATAAGAAATGAGCCGCATGGCGGAGTTTACTACGGAATTAAGAGTTGCCAGCTGGGAGGCAACCTTAGCCTGGGCCCCCGCAGCTGATGGATCTTGAAGGGTATCTCCTAGCTCCTTAATGAGATCCCTTTGAAGGTGTGTAAAGTGGCACAAGTAGTTCAGCGATCTCATGGCGAAGGTCGCTGAGGCAAACATCCGCTTCCCATATCCGTCCATCATCCTAGATTCCTTATTAGGGGGATGGACAGATGAAGAAGTTTCAGCCAACTCCTTTTTTGTGGCCTCTGCTACCACCATGGCATCAATGGGAACACCCTTTGTCAGAATCTGCTTGTCCTGTGGCGCCGTGATAAATTTCATGGGCCTTCAGAGGGTTGGTTCCACTGTGTCTGTGGCTGACCACGCCTTTTGAGCGAGCACGGACATCAGTGGATCAAAAGGCGGAGACACCCAGGAGGTGGAAGGTCAGAAACCAAACGCATCCAGGTATACTGACTCATCCTCGGAAGGGTTAAGGGTATTCCAGTCCCCCCTCTACCTAAGCATCTCAAGGATGTCTGAGAAGGAGACATCTTCAGAGGGGGATCTCGCAGACGCTTCTGAATCCTCTAAGTTGGTATCTGAAGTGACAGACTCAAAGGAGTCAATATGCTTCCTCTTGCATTTTCTCTTCCGAGGAGGCTCCTCTGAATGATCAGGGGAGGCCTCGGAAGAAGAAGATACACCCAATGGGGTGCCCTGGAGCACTTGTTCCCCACGCTTGGGATCTGGAGGAGGGGCAGAAACAAATGCAGGCACCATGGGGGGAGCAGTTGATCGTGGGGCTGACTCAGAAGCCAGCACACTCCTCATGACTTCGAATGCGCCCCTTCCCAATAGCAGAGAGAGCTCCGGCTCCAAAGAGACCAGAATCCCACCCGGCACCAAGAGAGATGACTCCGAAGCCGATGTAGGAGCTGAACTCATCTGCACCGAAGCTCCGAGAGGGAGAACAGGGTCGGACAAGGGTCTGATGCCACTCACCCCCTTGGAGCCAATGAGGGAGTCACGGCACCCAGATCCCTCCAAGGATGGCACTATGGAAGTGATCGGAGCCGACGACGGAACCGAAAGGGTAGGTATCGGTGGCGACGGTTCCACGATCTGAACCCCAACAAGCTCCGACTCCGAACTCAAGGGGTGAGTCGAAGGAGGAACTACTACAGAGATGGGCGGAGCCGAACCCTGATGAGGGGGGCTGGATAACATTTTAGCCAGGGCCTACGATTTTAGAAGCCTGCTCACCACTCTCTCCACATCGTGGTCAGATAGTCTGGAAGACCAAGAAGAATGGAATCGGTGACTTTGCTCCGACTGCAGCAAGGGAGACCCCGGAGCCAAGTGTATCGACTCTAGGGATGGAGATCTAGAGCATTTTCGGCTCCCTGATGGTTCCGACACCAGAGTCGGAGCCGATTGGGAGACAAGAACTTCGGTTCCAGCCGGAACCAAAGTCGAAGCAAACACCAAACCTGACGATGGCTCCGAACTGGGAGCCGACGGCTTCGTTGGCTTGGAGGGTTTAACTGGCTGAGCCTTAGCCGGTGACCCTTCAGGTTTTAGCAAACCCCTGAGGATTAGCTTATTCCTACGCTCCTGCAGGATTCTTGGACTGAAGGCGTGGCACACAGAACAATAGTCCTGCAGGTGTAGGGCACCCAAACAGTAGACACAAGAAGTGTGACCATCTGTCAGAGACATC
This sequence comes from Protopterus annectens, assembly GCF_019279795.1. Classification (NCBI taxonomy): domain Eukaryota; kingdom Metazoa; phylum Chordata; order Ceratodontiformes; family Protopteridae; genus Protopterus; species Protopterus annectens. The sequence continues at coordinate 1,523,772,017 of NC_056725.1, read as the reverse complement.
TTCTGACAGCATGAGTCATACTTCTTGAATCCAGATACTTCCGTACCTTTAGATACTCCTGTGAAAGGAAACAGAAAAAAAACAAGAGTAGGGTAGCAGGTAATCAGAAAACACCCACACTTTACACAAGCTACCACACCCTAACAACACACACACACGCTAAGTTATATATTTAAAGGAAAGTAGTAAATAAAGCTAGTATGTACAACTATTTCTAACAACACCCACACACACTATAGCTATATATTCTACAAAAACTATTATCTAAAAGTCAAATAACAAGGGTTAGCCTCTAACTAAAAATGGCTACCTTGATGTAAAAGAGGGAGGGGAAAACTCTCTAATAAAAAATGAGTTTTCGAAAAGGATGGGATGGGTACAACACTAGAACTAGATGACTAAAACTACTATAATAACTAGAAAAACACTAACTATAATCAAAAATTTTTATAACAGCTTAACAATAAAAATGAAAAATACGACCTGAGCCAGTAAACGCAACCTCGTAGCAGAAGCGGCAAACGAGATCTGGGTATCTAGTGCCAGGCATCATGGGATATAGGGGGGCTTCAAGCCAGTAAGCAGCTCTCGAGCTTTTGAAGATGGCCGAGTCGGAGCCAAGGATTGGCTGCGAGCCCAACCAGCAAGAATGAAGGTGAGATAGACAACTTAACATCAAAGCATACCTGGCAGCTCCACATGTGATGTGGGACTGGCACCCACATCCAGAAAATATTGACTGAAGCATTGCTGAGAGCTGTCCTGTGTGGAGATGTGTGCCAGGAATTCCTCTGCAGCAGTTAAAGGATCTGAACACTGCAGCTATCTTAATTACCCCCCCAACCAAAAAAGCAACCTGCCACACATTAAAACTATTTACACTATTACAGAATGGGTGCAACCACATTCTACTGATGAGCTAACAAAGCCTGCCTGCAAGCTGCTCTTGAGAAGCAGGAGGGGCACCCACATCAAGGACATACTGGCTGTTGGACTGCTGGGAGCTTTTCTGAGTGGCAGTATTTGCCAGGATTCCTCAGTGGTGCTGAGGGATTTTCCTGCTGCAGGCCTACCACTAGTGATCTGATGATTGTGTGCTACTTCAGCTGCATGCCTCATGGCTGTATGGATCATATCAGTAGCTCTGTGACAGACCTGTTCACACGTGTGACTCTGTCGGCCTAAACTGTTGATATTTTGGACAAGGTCATTACAGATTTCCACATGTTCAGCCATTCTTGCCCACCCTCTTGACAGCAAGACTTCATGGTGTTGTCTAAGTGCATCTATAATCGGCTCATTTTCGGCCTCAGAGAATGGTGGTCTAAGGCTAGGGGGCATATCGTTTACTGAAAGACAAAATAATCATAACACATATAAGGATCACATAAGTCCAAATAAACTGTACAGATGCAGTAAAGGAAGGCTCACAATACTGAGCAGTAGATTACACTGTGAAGATTCAACAGCGGCCAGTAAATAACAAGGGGGGTTACAAGACTAAGAAAGTAACAAGAGCAACATATTCTTGATTGTGCCCTAACAGATAATGAACTGTCACCAACCCAACATAATAGTCCACTCCAGTTTGTGCCATAGCAGGACATCATCTCCCCCCACCCCAAAAAAAAACTAAATAGCAGAGTAAAGAACATTGTTGTTAACCAAACAATGGGGAAATGTTAGAAGTATTATCACAGGATCTTTCCATGGAACAAGTGTATAACGTTAGCACACAACATTATACTTTTGCCTACTCTACATCCTCTGTACCTCTCACATTGTCAGAAAAGGCGGCCATGTAATAAGTATGTTTCTAACAAATGCATACAGATTTACTTCACATTTTTTATCTACATTCCAGCATATGCATTATTTGGGTTACAAGATGGATACATATCTAATGGAGTACAAAACTCCTCAGTCAAAATACAGTCAATCAGAAGAAATGTGTATCTGAGTTAGAATCTTGTAATAACTCTCATCCACATCAGTTTAACCATCTACTCATTTGCCTTTTTATAATGGAGTACATCCTACTCTTTGCTTCAGAGATGCTAATTACACCATACACAGCTGAACTGCATGCTTATCAACCAAACCTGTTGAGCTAGTCAACAAGATATAAAAGCATCCATGTTCTCTCTGTTTTTTTTTTTTTTTGTGGATTGAGAAAATAACTGGAGTACAGGCACAAAGTAGGCACAGACAGATTCATAGGTTCATAGGTAGGTACTAAGCTATCTACCCAAAGGCATTTATAAGCCTAGCCAGAATGTGTTGGCTTTAACCGCCCCCTTAGATTAGTTCCCTGTGCCTCTGTCCAGGAGAGCCACTGAAGTGATCCCCGGGGTAAACTTTCTTTTTCCCATCTACTCGTCAAGGTTTCTCTTGAAGAGTGTTAGTGAGGAGTTCTGCCTAAGGTAGATTGGAATCTTGTTCCAAAGCATGGAAAGTCTCTGTGACAGGAATCTATCCCTCCAGCATGTCCTATTTATTGTTGTGGTGAGGTTTAGATCCCTAGAGCGTGTGGCTCAAGGGGATAAGCTTTTCTTTAGGTGGAGCATGTTGATCAGTTCTGGGTTGGACATGGCCTTGTATGTCAGGCAGTGATCACCTCTGAGTAGGCGGTATGCAACCAAGTACAGCTGGAGTTTCTTCAGTTGAGCTGCATAGGGCATGTTTTTGAGGCCAGTGATCCTCTTGGTGAGGTACTTCTGTGGTCTTTCCAGCTGTTGCAGGTGTCTTAATAGATACATCCCAAATGGGGTGTTGTACTCTATGATGGGTCTGATGAGCGATGAGTAGAGGGGTACAATGACCTCTTTTGATCTGTATGCGAACCCTTTTGTGATAAGGTGTGCCATGTAGAAGGATTTTCAAACCACTTTGGCAATCTGATGATCAAAGGAGAGTTTACTATCTACTCGGATCCCCAGATCCCTTATTACGTCTTCTGTATTTAGGGGACTACCACCTATGTGGTAGTTTGTGGGTACTTTGTTTTTTCCAAAGGGGATGACTATGCACTTTTTGGCATTTAGCTTGAGGCCATGATTTTGACACCAGGTGTCCATCTCAGTGAGACCCTTTTGGAGGATGTCTGTGTCAGCCGGAGAGTCATTTCCCACCTCCATAGACAGCACAAGGAACAAGAAACTAAGGGTAATGCTGCTAAACGCCAGAAGTCTTAACCTCAAGATGCATGCACTCGAAGGTCTCCTCAGTATGGAGAACATCAATATCTGTGCAGTGACAGAAACCTGGTTCAAGGCTCCAGAGAGCACCCCAGCACTACCAGGTTATACCTCATATCATGCTTTTTGACCCCAAAACCCGGACCGAACCACAAAAGGAGGGGGAGTTTCCATATTTATCAAAGATATCCACACCTACTGGTTAGTGGCATTGCACGAAGTATCGGAGACCATCCATGTGCAACTGACAGTGGGCAAGACTGCTTTTCAGTTTATAGCATCCTACAGACCACCCTCTCAAAGTCAGGAATCCCACTCGGCTTTCCTGCAAACATTGGAGAACATGAAGATCTCTCCAAAAACCATTATATTGGGCGACTTCAACTACCCAAACATAGACTGTGAGCATTACTCACCTTAGCCCAAAGGTTCCTGGAATTTATAAACTCAAATGCTATGGAACAACTAGTCACCACTCCCACAAGAGGGGAAAACATACTAGACCTGATAATTACCAACATGGGGACTCTATGCTCCATACCAGAAGTATATCCCTCATTGGTAAGATCAGACCATAAATTAATTTCACTGGATATCCACATCCCGACCCCACCCCCAGCCCAGAAAACCACAGTGAAAAACTACTCAAAAGCGAACTTCACACTTCACACTTCTCAAAACCGAAGTGGAATCCTTCAAGGCCCCAGAGCTAGTGGAAACTACAGCCCAAACTGCAGAATCCTATATAAACGCATTCTACGGACATCTCCAGGAATGCATGGATCATGCTATCCCAAACAAAATCAAGACCCAATCATCCAAAGGCAGGCGTCCAGTCTGGTGGACCCCAGCCATAAATAAACTGTACAACAGAAGGAGGAAGCTACTACATGATAGAGCAAAATCCCTAAAAGGAAAGGCATCTCTGATCAGTACTAGCAAAAAATTACGATCCCTCATAAAATCCTCCAAGGCCAGCTTCGAGAGAAAAATTGCACAGGACACTAAAGACAATCATAAGGCTTTTTCAGTTATGTTAGGAACCTGGGATGCAACTCCCAGACTTGTTCTGAGTTGATTCTAAACGACAAAAAATACAATGAACCCACAGACATCGCCAATATCCTGGCAGACAGGTTCAGTGCAAACTTCTCCACCCCCCCCCCACAAAAGAGCAAGTATCTATCCCGGCAGAGTGCAGCCTCCCAAACATCTCTGATGCTCAGGTGAAGGCCGCCCTCTCCAAAGCAAAAAACACTGCTTCCATGGGACCAGATGGTGTCCCGGGTTGTGTCCTACATGAACTCCAAGAAGAACTAATCCCTCAAGTAAAACTGCTGTACAATCTCAGCCTCGCTACAGGGTATGTGCCCAAAGAATGGCGTACAGCAACAATGGTCCCATTCCACAAAGGTGGCATCTCTGCGGACCCTGGAAACTATCGCCCCATAAGCCTGACTAGCCTAGTATGCAAGGCTATGGAGAGGATCATCATGGAACTCATAAACAAAGACATTGGGGACCTACAGACACTAGATCCTACCCAATTTGGCTTCGTCAAGGGCAGATCCTGCCTTTTGAACCTGGTCGACTTCTTCAAAACAGTCACCAAGGCCATAGATGAAGGGAAGGTAGTCCACACAGCCTATCTCGACCTCGCAAAGGCATTTGACACAATACCCCACTCAGGCATCATAGATAAGCTATCCAGCCTAAATATAAACCCCTATGTCACAAGATGGGTCGCAAACTGGCTCAAAGACAGAACCCACAGAGTCAGAGTTGCTGGGGCCATGTCAGACTCGAAACCGGTCACAAGTGGCATCCCACAAGGTTCTGTCCTGGGACCTCTCTTGTTCGGTATTTACTTTTCTGAGGTACAGGCCAATGTGGGAGGACTATGGCTCACCAAGTTTGCAGATGACTGCAAACTGGGCGCCATAATTGACTCTCCAGCTGACACAAACATCCTTCAAAAAGGTCTCACAGAGACGGATAACTGGTGCCAAAGCCATGGTCTAAAGCTAAATGCCAAAAAGTGTATAGTCATACACTTTGGCAAAATCAATGTGCCCACAAATTACCACATAGGTGGTAACCCATTAAGTACAGAGAAAGTAATTAGGGATCTGGGGACCCAAGTTGATAGCAATCTCTCCTTTGACAACCACATTGCCAAAGTGGTTAGAAAGACCTTCTACATAGCCCACCTCATCATGAAAGGATTCACATCTAGATCAAGAGAGGTAATCGTGCCCCTTTATTCATCCCTCATCAGGCCCATCATAGAATACAATGCCCCCTTTGGGATGTACCTTACCCGACACCTGCAGCAATTAGAAAGACCCCAAAAGTACCTCACCAGGAGGATCAAGGGACTCAAACAGATGCCATATGCTGCTTGGTTAAAAAAACTCCAGCTCTACTCATTTGCATACTGCCTACTTCGAGGCGATCAATGCCTGACATATAAAGCTATGTCCAACCCAGAATTAATGGACATGCTCCACCTCAGTAAATCAAAATCCCTTAGAGCCACGCGCTCGAGGGACTTGAACCTCAACACAGAAATAAATAGAACATGCTCGAGGGACAGATTCATAACCCAGAGGCTCCCTTCACTCTGGAATAGAATTCCAATTCATGTTAGGCAGAGCACCTCACTGACTCTCTTCAAGAAGAATCTTGATGAGTGGATGGGGGATCGTAGGTTTGTCCCGGGGATTACTTCCATGTCACTATTAGACAGAGGCACAGTAAACTAAACTTTAAAAAGGGCACAGTATACTCAAATCAAGGGGTGGCATAAGCCAAACACAATCGGGCTAGGCTTATAAATGCCCCAGGGCAGATAGCCTAGTATGAACCTATGAACCTATGAACCTATTTATAGCCCCTAGTTTGCAGTTGTCTGCGAACTTGGGTCAGCCATAGTCCTCCTGTGCTTGCCTGTACCTCTGAGAAGTATATGCCGAACAGGAGGGGTCCTAGGACTGAGCCCTGGGGAATGCCACTTGCAACCGGTTTAGAGAGTCAGACCTAGCTCCCCGCAACTCTTACCATATGGGTTCTGGCCATGAGCCAGTTGGCAATCCATCTTGTGACATAGGGGTTTATGTTCAGGCTGGTGAGCTTGTCTGTAATACCAGAATGGGGAATGGAGTCAAAGGCCTTTGCGAGGTCTAGGTAGGCTGTGTGTACCACTTTTCCCTCTTCTATAGCCTTGGTAACTGTCTCAAAGAAGTCCACCAGGTTTAAGAGGCATGATCTGCCCTTAACAAAGCCAAACTGGGTAGGGTCCAGTATTCGGAGGTTCCCAATGTCTCTGTTAATGAGTTCCATGATGATGTACTCCATAGCCTTGCAGACCAAGCTAGTCAGGCTTATAGGGCGATAGTTCCCGGGGTCTGTTGTCACTCCACCTTTGTGGAGTGGAATAACCATTGCTGTGTGCCACTCTATGGGTACGTAACCTGTGGAGAGGCTGAGTTTGAACAGTGTGTTTAGGTGAGGGGTTAGTTCATCTTTGAGTTCATGTAGGACACAGCATGGGACACCATCTGGTCCCACTGATGCTGTATTTTTGGCTTTGGAGAGGGCTGTTTTAACCTGAGTGTCTGTGATTTCAGGAGCTCTACATTCTTCTGGTATGGTTATGGGCCCTTTTGGGGGTGAGGGGGGGGTGAAGTTTGCTCTGAACCTGTCTGCCAGGATGTTGGCAATATCGGTCGGTTCAGTGTATTTTGTACCATTCTGTATTAACTTCGAGCAGATCTGAGCATTGCCACTTAAATTCTTGACATAGCTAAAGAATGCCTTGTGGTTATCTTTGGAATCCTTGGCAATTTTTCTTTCGAAACTCGCCTTGGATGATTTTATGAGGGATCGTAGTTTCTTGCTGATACTGATCAAGGATGTCTTCCCTTCTTGGGATTTTACTCTTTTCTGTACTAGTTTCCTCCTTCTATTGTATAGCTTGGAGTCCACCAGACTGGTTTCCTTTTCTTGGAGGAGTGAGTCTTGGTTTTGCTTGGGATAGCACGATATATGCATTCTTGTAGGTGCCCATAGAATGCATTAGTAAAGGATTTTGCAGATTGGGCAATGTTATCCTTTAGCATGGGGGCTTTGAAACTTTCCACCTCGGTCTTAAGTAACATGAAGTTTACTTTTGAAAAGTTTTTCATGGTGGTTTCCTTGTCTGGGGGTGGGGGCGGAATGTGGATATCCAAAGGGATTTGTTTATGGTCAGCTCTAACCAGTGAGGGGTTGACCTCTGGTGTGGAGCACCGGTCGCCCATGTTGGTGATGACCAGGTTCAATATGTTGTCACCTCTGGCGGGAGAGTTGACCAGTTGATCCAGGGCATTTGAGTTTATAAATTCTAGGAAATGTTGGGCAAGGGAGTTAGTACTTGAGTAGTTCTCCCAATTAATGTTTGGGTAATTGAAATCACCCAATATTAGGGTGTTTGGTAGGACCTTTATATTTCCCAGTGTTTCCAGAAATGCGGAATGGGGGTCCTGGGACATGGTGGGTGATCTGTAGCAAGCTACAATTTGAATTGCAGTTTTGCCCATTGTTAGTTGCACGTGAATGATCTCTGAAGCATTGTCCTGTGCCACTAACCTGGAGGTGTGGGTATCCTTGATGAATATGGATACGCCCCCACCTTTTGTATTTCGGTCCGGGTTCTGTGGACGAAATGTATGGTATGAGTTGTAGTCTGGTAGTGCTGGGGTGCTCTTTGGAGCCTTAAAGCAGGTTTCTGTTACTGCACATATATCAGTTTTCTCCATACTGAGGAGTGCCTCGAGTGCATGCATTTTGAGGTTTAGACTTCTGGCATTGAGTAGCATTACCCTCAGTTTTTTGTTACTTGTGCTATTTATGGTGGTGGGTTTGTCTTTTGAGCCTTGCCTAAAAAAGGCACTATGGGGGTGGCAAGAGTCTTGGCCAGTATTCAAAAGCCTAAGGGTGACAGGTGCAAGCCATCTCTAGTGAAGCAGCATGGCTTGTCGATCATGTCATCCCAGGTGGACAGACACTGGATCCCCTTTGAATGACACCAAAAACTTAGCCAATTGTTGAAATTGATAATTTTTTTCTTTATACTGTGGTATCATTCTTGGTGAGGGCAGGATGCTACTCAGGGTCATACCGGCCTGGGCTACAAGATCAGAGAGCTCTTCCATGTCTCTTTTCATGTAGTCCAGGGGGGTACGGCTCAGGTCATTCACACCAACATGGACAATGATAGAGTCGTATTTGTACTTGTTCTGGAGTGACCTGAGTGCTTGTGTTATGTGGCGGATCCTGGCACCCGACAGGCAGCTAACAGTAACCTTCTCCTTTTTCAGCCTAGTGAGTGGGACGTCAGTGTGCCTGACTATAGAGTCACCTATTATTAGTATGCTGGGTATGTTATATTACCTTAAGGGCTGTGATTGCATGGCACACTGGTTTTGTGAAGTACGTGTTTCATGATTTGTGTTGGGGGTGGAGGTTGCTTGGATGTCTGCTTTGGAGGTCTCTGTTACTTTTGCAGATTTTTATTTAGAGCCTCCGAGTATGTTTTCATTTATTTATGTGTGTTTTTGCCGGTGCTGGTTTAATGTGTCTATGTGAGACTGGTGGTGTGATGCAAGTATTTCCCTTCTCCTCTTGACTGTCTGAGCCAGCCTTGGGTTGAGAGAGCTTAGCCTCCAGTTTGGCTGTATAATTGCATCTCTCACATGTATTAGTGTTTGGTGGTAGGAGGGGAGAGTGGTTTGTGTACATGAGGCAGTTGTAACATTGCCTCAGAATGCCCAGATTCACCAGCTGGACTGGAGAGTATGCCTGAAACTGCCCTTTGGACATGCCTGGATAGGTACAGTGAACTGTTTTACTGAATGGCTGGGTAAGGCTGAATAGAGAGCCTTGTCCTTCTGCACAGTATAGGAGGGTCTACTGCTAGGGTTTATAAGTGCTTGCTATGAGTTTTGAGCAAGTGCTGGGCTGAGAAATGAATGGCTTGAGTGCTTAAGTTGAAAGTTTGTCTAGTTCCAAGGGAATAGCAGGGAAATGTTTTTAGCAGCTGCTTTTTGAATCCATCTGCCTGTAATACAGGCTGAAGACACTGCTGCTGCTAGCAATAGCCATACACAGAGAAGGAGAAAAGTTTTCAGGGCACATACACAGTGGAGGAACTGAGCAACCTCTCTCAGCATTTACTCAGAGACAGATGAGTGCAGGAAACCATCCTAGTGGTAATTAAGATATGTGTTTAAATGCTATTCCTAGTCACTGGGACATTTCACAGACTAACAAGGGGTATGCTTGGTGTGTTACAGGCAGAACATTCCAGATTCTTCAAAACATCACTGCATGGTATGCTACAGCATGGCAAATTTAAACATTATTTCTGAGTATATTTTCAGGAGAATGCTACAATTGTGACATGCATTACATTATCCTAAATTAATGCGTGCCTTACATTTGAATTGCATACACATAATAAATGGGGGAGCAGTGTAGGGTCTACATTAACCATGAGCTGTACAACTCAAACTGCCAAGTCATGTTTAATGGCATTTGTATCATCTGCCACATTAGTGCTGGCAAACCTGCCAGTTAACATAATCCCATGTGTGCACCATCTCCCAACTGCTCCAGATATGCGCTATGGGGAATATCTCACAGGCTCACTTAGGGGTGGATGTCTTTGCTCCCCACCCACAAAATAACAGTCAATGCTTGTTTATGCTAGCCAATCTGGCTTTACTTATTTGCCAACTGCATAACATATTCCCAGTTAATATCCCTCAACACTGTAAAGGCGATAATATAGAATTGTTTTCACACATGCTTTGTACCACAGTACTGGTCAGATGATTGTTGACTGGCCAAGGAACACAGCAAGTTAAGACAGTGTTGTAAAACTGAAAACCAGAATCATAATAATAATAACAATAATAATAATAATAATAATAATAATAATAATCTGAACCCCTGTGACTAGCACTTGCTCCAGAACTTGCTGAAAAGCACTAGGAAGCCTTAAACTGATACAAGCACTCAACTCTCCTTGTTAATAAGGAGAAATTAATCGTAGGCACTAAACAGCCTATAATTGGAAAGTACCTTGCAAAGGTAAGGGAATAAAGCTCTTGTACTTTACAAAAAAAGCACCTAAACAGCCATGTCCAAGGGTCAGCTTCCGGTGATTTCTCCTGTCCACCTGGTGAATCTGCACATACTGGGGCAATGCAGTAACGGCCTCATGTACACAGACAACCCTCTCCTCCTACCACTCAACACTACAACCTGCGAGAGATGCACTTACATAGCCAAACTGGAAGCAAAGCTCTCTCCAGCCAAGATTGTGCTGGACAGTCAAGAGGAGAAGGTTAACACCTACACTACACCTCAAGCAACACATAGCCCTTCAACACCCACACATAGCAAAGTACACTTTTGTACCTACCATAAATGTAGATGTTCGAGTGTAGGCACTGCTGCAGTCATTACACTTAGGTTATCCTGCCGTCAGGTGGTTCCCCAGCCGGCCTGAGTTCCAAAGTCTTGGTCCGGCATTGGTTGCTGTCGCTTCTTCCCTGACGTCAGTGTGCCAGGGGTATATAATGTGCATCCAACACCATTTTCTTCAGTTTTTCTTGCCCCAGATGTCACGTGCCCCCAAAGAGGTAGGCAATCAAATTGCTAATAAAACCATACTTAAGCAAATCAAACAACAAATTGCAGTTACCAGCAAATACTCCCCATAGGTAGTAAAGGGTAGACATACCAGCCTATAAGAGGGGAAGGAGGGAGGGTATCCTGGACTGCAGCAGTGCCTACACTCGAACATCTACATTTATGGTAGGTACAAAACTGTACTATGTTCATCATGTGGCACCGCTGCAGTCATTACACTTGGGTGGAATCCCAAAGCTGAGGTAGGGCGGTTGGTTCTATAAGGCATTAGGGGTGGCTATAAGGCCCTGCAGGACAGCAGTGGCAAAGCCAGCTCTGGATTTGGAATATAAAGGCAAATGGTAGTGTTTGGTGAAGGTATGTACAGAACTCCATGTTGCTGCTTCTAGAATATCCTTGGTAGACACTCCTCTGAGGTAGGCAGTTGAGGTGGATGTAGCCCTGGTGGAGTGAGATCTGATGCTGCTAGGTACAGGTTTTCCATGGTGGGTATAGCAAAAACGTATACAGTGTGCTATCCATTTTGAGATGGTCTGTTTTGAAATGGCTTTTCCCTGTGCTCCTGCAGCAAATGCTACCAATAATTGCTCAGATTTTCTGAAAGTTTTGGTCTTGTCCAAGTAGAAGCGTAACTGTCTGTGAATGTCCAAGGAATGTAGGAGTCTCTCTCCTTTGTTCTGTGGATTTGGATAAAAGGTTGGCAAGTGAATTGTTTGGTTTAGAGCCTCACTTGATACTACCTTTGGCATGAATGTAGGGTTAGTTCTTAAAGACACCCTGTCCTGGTGGAAGATGAGGAATGGCTCCACTGCCATTAGGGCCTGTAATTCTGATACTCTTCTCACTGATGTTATAGCCAGTAGCAGAGCAGTCTTCCAAGAAATGTATTTTAATTCTGCTGTTAGCTGGTTCAAATGGAGGTAAAGTTCATTTTTCCAAAACATAGTTGAGGTCCCAAGTTGGAGTAGATGCTCTACGGGGCGGTCTCAAGTTTTTAGCCCCTCTGAGGTATTGTTTGAGCAAAGGATTTGAGAAGATAGGTGGATCCATGTTATAATGAGCAGAAATGGCTGAGGCATGAATCTTGATGGATGAGAAGGAGAGGCCCTTGTCCAGCATCTCAGTTAAGTACTGAAGTATCTGAGGAATGTTTGGGACAAGAGGGTCAAGCCTGTGAGCTTGGTTCCAGGCACAGAATCTCTTCCATTTGAAATTGAATACATTAATACATTAATGTTAAACTTCCTATGGGCACCTAATAGACCTAGGATTGCATTAAAGAAACATGCCAATAGCTGGTCTCAAGGGGGCATTTCTTTTCCAGACTTTAACTTATATACTATCTCTTCTACTATAAAAGTTGTTACTTTGTTAATAGATCAGTCATATGTTGCAAAATGGAAAGATTACTGGGAACTAATTAGTGTTCACTTCATGAAAATCTCTTTAACACATAAAAATATGATTGTAAATAACTCCATGCTAGGGTTACTAAAAGAATTTTGCACTTCACCTATTACACCAAAATATATAGTTAGTTATCCATTAAACATTATTATTAGTTATCGTAATTTTATATTCATGCATCCTAAGTATAAGGAATGGAATTTTATTATATTCCCTATAAAGTATACACGTGGTATGCTTTTGTCATCTACTTCTGAAGGAACTCATTCAGTCACAGACAATGATCTAAAGTACTGGTATCAGTTGCTATCTGATAATAAAGTTAAAAATTTAGATCTTTTAAAACAAGAATTTGATCTGAGAGAAACTTGTTGGTTAGAAGTTCAGACCTTTAGACAACATCTCATTAATAAAATTGATTTAATGTCTATAACAGTTAAAGAATCTATTCCAACACTGATTGATTACTTGATATTAAATTTACAACATAAAGTTTCTGATAAAGGTAAACTTTCATACATACATAAAATTATTAGAGAAGAAACTTATTACAATGTAGATACCTATTGGAATTATTTCACTTCCATTAATGGTGAATTACCAAATCAACAAGATAAACAATATATATTGGAATCTGCCTATAAAACTACTTCTTCCATTATCTGGAGACTTTTTACTTGGAAATTTTTACATAGATCCTTTTATACACCTTTGATGATGAATAAAATAAATAATAAAGACAATCTATGTAAAAGATGTAATGTAGAAATTAATGCTGATTGGGCACATATGTTTTATGACTGTATAAAATTGAAAGAATATTGGAAATCAATTAATGATTTTTTGCATGCTCTTTTTACAGATAATTTTATTATTTCTAAATCTCTTATATTATTCAACACTCCTGTACCTCAAAGTGTTAAAAAAGTTAAGCTTCCCTTGTTATGGTCTATTCTAGCAGTGGCTAGAAAAATAATAACCAGAAATTGGATTTCAGATACACCTCCTTCTTTTAATGAATTTAAAAATGGTATGACTGTAGTGTGCCATATGGAATTGATGACAATAAAATCAAGAACTACTAGAAAAACATCTTATTATGTTATATGGGATACCTTACAAAATTTGTTAAAAAAATCTTAACTTCAATAGCATGGTATTTTAGTTTAATTAATTGATTTGATTGTAGTGGATGTCTTTGTAAATACTTTGGTTATTTTATTGAATGTTATAACCATTTCTATTTTAATTACTTGTATAAAATTGTTATGATATTTACTTGTATGTTAAAAATAATAAACTTGTTTTAAAAAAAAAGAATCTGTTTGTTGTGTTGTGTCAGCAGCTGTGGAATTTGAGGCAAAATCCAAGGTGGTTCTTGTGCCAAGTTTTTTAAGATTGGGTACCAGTGCTGCCGTGGCCAGTCTGGTGCAATCAGAATCATCTTTGTCTCTTCCTGTCTGGCTTTTATGAGTACATTTGGAAGGAGAGGTAGAGGAGGAAAGGCGTATACTGTAGTTTTTTCCAGATGAATGAGATGGCATCCACTTTCCAAGCTTGTGGATGGTAGTTCCTTGTGCAGAATTTCTGTAGTTGACAGTTCTTTAGGGATGCAAACAGATCTATGTTTGGTGTTCCCCATTTTTGTGCTATCATTCTGAATATTTGTGGACTCAACTGCCATTCGTGAGGATCCATGATGTTTCTGCTTAGGTCATCTGCCAGTGTGTTTTTCTCTCCTAGCAGGAATTGTGCCTCTAGATGAACCTGGTAGTTTAAAGCTGTGTTCCACAAGTTCATGGCTAGTCTGCAGAGGGGGTAGGAGTGTGTGCCCCCTTGTTTGTTTATGTACCACATAACTGTGGTGTTGTCTGTCTTTAGTAGTAGTTGTCCAGGATGTAGCAGGTCTTTGAAGGCCATAATTGCATTTTGTACAGGTAGCATCTCTTTTTGATTGATGTGGAGATGTCTTTGGTGTGCGGGCCACTTGCCTTGAATACATTTTCCTGCCATGTGTGCTCCCCAGGCATAATCCGATGCATCTGTTGTCAGTGTTTGCCTGGCTGTAGGTTGAGTAAAGGGCTGTCCCTTGTTGATGTGACAAGCTTGAGCCCACCATTGAAACTCCTGTTGTAGGCAAGGAATTAGTGGTATCACTGTTTCCAAATTTTGACAGTGTTGAGACCATATACTCTTTAGGTACCATTGTAGTTTCCTCATATGCAGTTTGGCATATGGAATTAGTAGTATGCAAGATGCCATGTAGCCCAAGGCCTGCAGAATTTTTCTTGCAAGGAGTTGGGTCTTTGTTGCCATTAAAAGAAAATACTGAGCCAGTTGTCCTTGCTTGTCTGGCATGAGATAAGCCATCTGGGCCGTTGCGTTTAAGCTGGCACCCAGGAATATTATCTGCTGTGAGGGCACTAGTTTTGATTTCTTTTCATTTACTGTGTACCCTAGGCAACTTAATAACTTTTTTACATACACCAGATGCTTTAGAAGAATGTCCTTGCTCTCTGCTTGAATTAGGCAGTTGTCCAGGTATGGGTAAATTTGAATTCCTTTCTGCCTGAAAAAAGCAATTACTGGTGTCAGGCACTTTGTGAAGACCCTGGGTGCAGTAGATAAGCCAAAGGGCAGTGCAGAGAATTGATAGTGCTTTGAACCTGCTAGAAATCTGAGGTATCTTCTGCAGTTTTGTCTGATAGGGACATGCAGGTATGCCTCTTTGAGGTCCAAAGTCACGAGCCAAGCTGTCTTGCTCAGCATGGGAAGCAGCTGCTGTAGTGTCAACATTTTGAATTTTGGAATATCCAGGTAAGTGTTCAGAGAAGAAAGGTCCAGAATGGGTCTCCAGGCTTTGTCCTTTCTGGGAACCAGAAAAAGTCTTGAATAAAATCCTTGTCCTTGCTCTTGTGGTGGTACCGTTTGAATAGCTCTCATATCCATGAGTGCTGCAATTTGTCTTTGAGCCTCTGCCCATTGATTTGGTGGCAGATTTGGCATTCCTTTTAACCTTGGAAGTGTGTGGAAATGGAACCAGTAACTTTGAGAGATGATGTTGAGAACCCATTTGTCCTTGGTGATGCAATGCCAATTGTGATAGAAAAGAGAGTTTTCCTCCTAAGGGAGCTGCCAAAAAAGAGCTGTTTGGCAGCTCTAGTGGGAAGTTATTGAGACTGCTTTTTGTATGGTTGAGGTCTGTCTTCCCCTTTTTTCTGGCCTGGTGCACCCCATTGTCGAGGTCTGTAAGGGCCCTGTGACTGGCCTCTTCCTCTTGGGCATCTATATCTGCCCCTTTGAGGTCTATCTGTGACAGGAAAGGACCAATTCTTTGTTGGCCAATTTCTGCTGAACCGAGGAGGTTGAACCTGTAAGAAATCTCTGACCGTTTGAATAGATTTTGCCTTATCTTCCATCTTTTTTAAAACTTCCTCTGCCTTAACTCCAAACAACACATCCCGCTGCAAAGGTGCATCCAGTAATTTGGCCTTAACATGTTCTGGTAGTGTATGTTCCTTTAACCAAGCACGCCTTCTAATGACAGAGCCTGTAACAGCTGCTCTACAGGAGGCTTCTAAAGAATCAAAACCACATTGCAAAGTATGTTTTCCCACTTGTTCAGCAGCATGCAATAAATCCTGTATTTCTTTCAAATTAGGAGGAACAGTATCTTTTGCTTCAACTGAGACATTAAAAATTGCTGATATTTCAGCATGTAAAACTGACAATTCAAGGCTCTCATGGCTAAAGTTGCAGAGGTATAAACTTTCTTGCCCCATCTGTCTAAAGCTCTGGAATCTCTGTCAGAGGGGACTGGGTTTTTAGCTGATGAGGCCTTAATCCCTTTAGGTCCCTGGGAAATAGTTTCAGGGTCAGCAACAGGGCTTTTGTATAAGAATTTGTGAGAGTCAGGGACTCTGTAATATCTATCTGGCTTAACTGGGGCTGGAGGTAATGAGTCTGGGTTTAGGCTGGATTCAGTGTATACATCATCGACAATATCCAACACAGGCAGAATAGCAAGGGGTCTGTGTTGAGGCAGTAAAAGGAAGTCTCAGAGCCTTTTCTTGGATTCGGAGTAATCCTGGCCTTCCCACTGGAAATGCTCTCTCATGGTGTGTAAGGTTTCCCCAAAGGAGTAGTCTTCTGGCGGAGAGGCTGATGGGATAGATTCCTCAGCATCAGAGTCCTCATAAGGGGGTAAGGAATACCCTAGATCTGAGGATGAATCAGAGGAAATGGACACCTGGTCTGAAGATTCATAGTCTGTTTCTTGTCTAGGCCTTTTATCTGGAGGGGGCTGGGACCCTCTGATCAGAGTGATTAGGTCTTCGGCCATCTTAAGCATTTGTTTCTTAGGCATGGAAGCCTGCCCAGGTGAATGCTGTGTCTGTTTTTTAGCTTTTAAGGGAGGCTTAGATTTTACAGAGGGTTTAATTGTTAATTGGGTAGGCCGGAAAACACCCTCCGAAGCAGTGGAATGCTCAGCTACTTCGGTTCCCTCTATAGGATTAAGATCTGTAATTTGAGGCATAGGAGCGTCCGAAGGCTCAGCCGGCTCCACGTGGCAGTCAGTCTGTGGTCCTATGGAAGGGGTCATCAGGGGCTGCGTAGGCGTCTCGCTGAAAACAGGAGAACCGGCGACTGGCGTAGAAGAGGCCTCGTTGTCAGGTTTGGGCCTCGGATGTCGGTCCTTGTCTTTGCGCTTTTTATGAATTCTGGTCGTCTGTAGCTCCCACGGCATGTTGTAATTAAATTTTCTACGGAAATAGTGTCAGGCAAAATCAAACCGACATTTTATAGTGCACTTATTAAACCTAGCACAAAACCGACAACCAGTGACGTTGTGGTCTGGGCCTAGGCATGGAATACAGTAGGAGTGGAAATCCTTATGAGGTATTTGCTTCCCACAAGAAATACAATTATTAACATTTACTGACATCGGTCTGAGGCAAGAAAAAGTTTCCCCAACGGGGTGCTTAGCTTTATAGAAGACTTCGGTTCTGGATTCTATTTGAAAATTTCAGGAGTTGGCCGACCAGCACTTGCAAACTGCTTCTGCTTCGGGCACCGCACGGCAAGAAAGACTGGTGCACTGACGTCAGGGAAGAAGCAACAGCAACCGACGCCGGACCAAGACATTGGAACTCATGCCAGCTGGGGAAACGCCTGATGGCAGGATAACCCAAGTGTAATTACTGCAGCAGTGCCGCACGATGAACATCAGTAAACCACATATACAGAAGCCCTTAACATTAACCTGCCCAAGCAACAAGGACCTCCAAAGTTGAAATACAAACACCAGTCCCAACCAAAGTGACACATAGCTCACAACACCAGTGTGCCACCCAACAAAAGCCCCTAAGGCAAGACAACGAACCTAACATTTTAGCCAAAGGTGACTGTATAGTCAGGCACACTGATGTCCCACTCACCAGGCTCAACAAGGAGAAAATTACAGCCAGCTGCCTGTCAGGTGCCAGGATCTGCTACATAATGCATGCACTCAAGTCACTCCACAAGTACAAATATGACTCTGTCATTGTCCATGTTGGAATGAATGACTTGAGACGTACCTTCCTGGATTACATGAAAAGAGACATGGAAGAGCTCTCGGATCATGTGGCCCAAGCAGGTATGGCCCTAGCCCTGAGTAGCATCCTGCCTTTGCCCAGAATGATACCACACTATAAGGACAAAATGATTGACTTCAACAATTGGCTAAGCTTCTGGTGTCATTCAAAGGGGATCCAGTATCTGTCTGCCTGGGATGACATTTTCGACAAACCTCGATGTTTTGTCAGAGATGGTCTGCACCTGTCACCCTGGGATTCAGGTTACTGGCTAAAGTTCTTTCCACCCCTATAGTGCCTTTTTTAGGCAAGGTTCAAAGGACAAAACCACCACTGTAACAGATACAAGCTCACAAAATCTGAAGGTAATGCTACTCAATGCTAGAAGTCTAAACCTCAAAATGCACTCTTTCGAGGCATTCCTAAAAATGGAGAACATTGATATATGTGCAGTAACTGAGGCCTGGTTCAAGGCTCCAGAGAGCTCCCCTGCAATACCAGGCTACAACTCTTACCAAACATTTCAGCCACCAAACCAAGACTGAAACACTAAAGGTGGAGGAGTTTCCATATTCACCAAGGATATTCACACCTCCAGGCTAGTTGCCAAACACAATGCATCTGAAATTCTCCAGCTGCAACTAATACTAGGTAAGACTGCAATCCAAACTGTAGCTTGCTACAGATCCCCCACCATGCCCCAAGATTCTCACTACACCTTTCTAAACATACTGGAAAATATTAAGATACAACCAAACACCCTAATACTGGGTGATTTCAACTACCCTGCCATTAACTGGGAAAACTACTCGGGTACCAACACCTTTTTCCAACGGTTCTTGGAATTCATAAATTCCAATGTCCTGGATCAAATAATCTGTTGTCCCACCAGGGGCTCTAATATCCTAGACCTGGTCATTACCAACATGGAAGATAGATGTTCCATACCACTGGCCACCCCCTCATTGGTCAGGTCTGACCATAAGCTAATCACCCTTGACATCCACATCCAACCCCCACCCCCAGTAAGGAAACCTCTGTAAAAAACTTCTCCAAAGCCAAATTCATGCTACTCAAGTCAGACGTGACAAACTTCATGACACCCATGCAGATGGGAGCTGAAAGTTCAACTGCTGAATCCTACACTAAGGCACTGTACGAGCACATCCACTCAATCATGAATCGTGCCATCCCAAATAGAACCAAGATACCCGCCACCAAAAAAAGGAAGCAAATCTGGTGGTCTCCTGCCATAAACAAACTATACAACAGATGGAAGAAACTGTTGCAGAAAAGAGGAAAATCCCAGGATGCAAAAAACTCCCTTACCAGCCTCAGTAAGAAGCTGAGATCCCTCATAAAATCCTCCAAAGTTAGTTACAAAAATAAAATTGCCACAGATTCCAAAGACAACCACAAGTCATTCTATAGTTATGTCAAGAATCTAAATGGCAATCCTCAGATCTGCTCTGAGCTACAACACAATGGCATTAAATATACTGATCCCATGGATATTGCCAATATCCTGGCAGATCGGTTTAGTGCCAACTTCACCCCCCTCTTACCCCACAAAGGGCCCATCTCAATACCAAAAGATTGCCAAATTCCGGTAATCATGGCCACACAGGGAGAAACTGCTCTCTCCAAAGCTAAGAATACAGAATCCATGGGACCAGATGACATCCTGGGTTGTGTACTACATGAACTACAAAATGAACTTGCAACTCACCAAGTGTCATATTTACTCATAGCCTCACCTCAGTCTTCGTGCCCACTGAGTGGCGCACAGCTACAGTTATCCCACGCCACAAGGGGGGATCCACCTTGGATTCCGGGAACTACCGTCCCATCAGTCTGACGAGCCTGATCTGCAAGGGCATGGAACGGATTATCATGGAACTCCTAAACAAAGACATTGGCAACCTTCAAACACTGGACTACAACCCAGTTTGGGTTCGTGAAGGGCCGATCTTGTCTCCTGAACCTGACTGACTTCTCTGAATCGGTCTCCAGAGCTGTGCATGAGGGTAAGGCAGTCCACACAGCCTATCTGGACCTCGCCAGGGTTCAGTCCTGGGACTGCTCTTGTTTGGCATCTACTTCTCTGAAGCACAGGCCAACACTAAGGGACTCTGGCTAACAAAATTTGCAGATGACTGCAAACTGGGAGCCATTATTGAATGCCCAAATGATGTGGAGATTCTACAAAAGAGCCTTAAAGAAACAGATGGTTGGTGTCAGAGCCATGGGCTCAAGCTTAATGCCAAGAAATGTATAGTTATCCCCTTTGGGAAAAAAACATATACCCATGAATTTCCACATAGGTGGCAGTACAATAAACACTAAAAGTGTGATGAGAGACTTGGGGACACAGGTGGACAGTGGTCTCACCTTTGATAACTACATTGCCAAAACAGTCAGGAAATCCTTCTATGCGGCACACCTCATCACTAAGGGCTTTTCATCCAGAAAAAAGGAGGTCATTGGCCACTGTATCATCCCTCATTACACCCATTATAGAGTACAATGCTCCGTTTGGTATGCACCTCACAAGGCATCTGCAACAGCTGGAAAGGCTGCAGAAATACCTCACTAAAAGAATCACAGGCCTAAAGCAGATGCCCTATGCTGACCATCTAAAAAAAACCTCCAGCTATACTCTGTGGCATATTGTCTACTCAGAGGTGATCTCTGCTTAACATACAAGGCCATGTCAAACCCTGAGCTGTTGGACATGCTCCACTTAAAGAAATCTCAATCCCTCAAAGCCACACACTTCAGGGAGCTAAATCTTGTCATCACAATGAACAAAACATGCTGGAGGGATAGGTTCCTGACCCAGAGACTCCTCATACTCTGGAACAGACAGCCCATACATGTCAAGCAGAGCACCTCCTTGGCCCTCTTCAAAAGGAACCTTGATGATTGGATGGGAGATAGGAAATTCACCCTGGGGATCACGTCACTCACCCTGCTGGACAAAGGTCCAGGGAAGAGGGAACTAAATATTGTGGGAAGAAATATCCACAGAATTGTTATGGCTAGGCTTGTATAGGTCCTAGGGGTGATAGCCTAGTACCAACCTATGACCAACATATGAACCTATAACAGCCTTTGTAAGGAGTAAGTGCAGCATTATCCAAGTTAAACTTTTCACTAAGTGTACATCTAACATGTACTATTTCAATAAAAATGCACATTCCCTGTTTAAGTTGCTTGTGTGCTGAATGATTGTTACTGCTTGTTACAGACGTGTATGTGAGAACAACAGCTGTAAGGCACCCATGTATTGCTCTGAATCTACATTGCATGTTGATATGGATTGCACAAGTATGTAAGCATATTCCCTGAGTACTAACAAATTGTACTGTATATATCATATAACTATTTCTTTTTCTGCATGTTATAATTTGTTTTTCTTACATTTTGAGCCTGTATGAATCTTACAATGAATACAAATGTAGCCAGAGCTTATGTAATTTCTCCTGTGGTGCAAGGAGTTAAGTGTCACTTTTACATTCAAATGGTCCTAGGTTCGATTACAAGTATTGCAGCCTTGTTTTTTTTGTAATGTGTCCTTGTAATAGCTAGCAATACAATGAAGTCTAAACACATATCTTTATTCTTGTTGTGGGAACAACTGTGAGTGTAGGCCTGAGATAGCTAAGATCCAGGGTTTTAATACCACAGAATCCTGTCCTTTTCAATGGTGTCCCACTTCACATGATAAATTATAGCAGGTGACCTAGTAATGCCTATAACATAATTATTGCCTTGATGAATGAGACAGTCATATTATTTTAGTTGTGCAGTTTTTTTTTATTAATATCTGTACAAGTGCACATATTATGCTTATTTAGCATCGCGCAAACACGTTGCCTCTGTTTGCACAATACTAAGCAGCACGCACTACTTTCAAATGTTGCAGACTGCAATGTTCTGCATTCTCAGTATCTGTTATAACTGTAATTGGTGGGAAAAGACATTATACATTGGTGTTCATCTGCATTACACATGGCTGGTGTTCAGGGTGACATTTTAAGTTTTCATTCTCAATGGTGGGGTGTGCAGGAATCCAAACTGTTTGTTGGACTACTAGTGAATGATTATGGTCCCCAGCTGTTGCAGGAGCACTATCCTGGATCAGGTTACAAATCGGATGCATGGAATAGTTTGGCCCAGGATTTGACCATTGTTACAGTTATCCCCCTCATTGGTGAATAGTGCAGAAATCACTAATGATACCTCAGGATGAAGACGAGGGATACCCTCGATCACTGGATCGATGAATGTAGGACTGATGGCACTCCACAGATATGGGAGTATCATTTACAGACACTGTTTGAATGATGAAGCAACTGCATCTGTTTCTGATTGCTGATCTTAATATGTTTTATTTCTTCCCATAGCTAATGTGCAGCAAACACTAAATGTGTGAGCCTGTGAGGGAAGATTGAGAAGGATGACAGATGCAAGTGATATGTATGGTTCAAAACAGTACTGTTATTTTAGCATTGGGAGTAAATACAGCTTATTGTGTTAAACACTTGTACCACTTTGAGTAGCCACTTGTCCATTTTAACATGATATTATGCATGCATTAGTATGTTTAGTAAAAGAACAGTCCAGTATTACAGAGTAAACAGGGGTTGTCATTTAAAAAAAACACACTTCCAAACTATACAATACATGCTTAAGTTGACATAAATATTACAATATATATATATTTGACCTATACACCAGGGATACCAGGAGCATGCTGCATATTGTTAACATTATAACAGTGAACCTGTATGTATCTATAAAAGTGTAAAAGAAAAGAGTTCTGGCATTATACTGTCTTCCAAATGGAAAATACAGTATTACATTAGTCACTGCTTGTGAGTTTGAATAACACACTCCCCAAATTTAAGGGAAGCTCTTTACAATAATGTTTTAGCTTGTCATCAATAAAACTGGGTTTGTTTGTCTTTTCAGCTTTTCCCGGTTAGGGGTCGCCACAGTGGAACTCCAGTCCGCTAATGGTTGGCAGTAGATTTTTATGGTGCCGAGTTGCCAGCCCAACGCCCAACCTTCAGCGAAGGCACACCCATTCATGCATGTCTTTTGGAGGCCACTCAACCATGGGGAGAACATGCAGACTCATAATGATAGCAGTGTAAGTGCTGACATCTATACCCATGCTTGAGATGGCCTGCTGTAAAATGTAACCATTGTGCATGGAACATGCATATATTAAATATATGCAACCATGTATGATTGCTGGATTAGAACCTTCAGTTCAGTGTATTTTGTGCCATTCTGCACCAACTCAGAGCAGATCTGAGAATTTCCACTTAGGTTCTTGACATAGCTAAAGAACGCTTTGTGGTGTCAAAATCATGGCCTCAAGCTGAATGCCTAAAAGTGCATAGTCATCCCCTTTGGAAAAAACAAAGTACCCAAGAACTACTACATAGGTGGTAGTCCCCTAAATACAGAAAATGTAATAAGGAATCTGGGTACCCAAGTAGACAGCAATCTCTCCTTTGATAATCATATTGCCAAGGTGGTTAGAATATCCTTCTACGTGGCCCACCTAATCTCAAAAGGGTTTGAATCCAGAACAAAGGAGGTTATTGTGCCTCTCTACTCATCACTTATTAGACCCATTATAGAATACAACACCCCATTTGGGATGTACCTTACAAGACACCTGCAACAGCTGGAAAGACCACAAAAGTACCTCACCAAGAGGATTACTGGCCTCAAACAGATGACCCATGCAGCCCGACTAAAGAAACTCCAGCTGTACTCGGTTGCATACCGCTTACTCAGAGGTGATCTCTGTTTGACATACAAGGCCATGTCCAACCCAGAATTGATGGATATGCTCCACGTAAAAAAAAAAACAAATCCCTGAGAGCCACACGCTCTAGGGATATAAACCTTACCACAACAATAAATAGGACGTGCTGGAGGGATGGATTTCTGACCTAGAGACTCCCCATGCTTTGGAACAAGATTCCAATATACATCAGGCATAGCCTCCCACTAGCACTCTTCAAGAGAAACCTTGATGGGTGGATGGGAAACAGAAAATTTACCCTGGGGATCACTGCAGTGGCTCTACTGGACAGAGGTGCAGGGAACTAATCTAAGGGAGTGGTGAAAGTCAACACACTCTTGTTAGGCTTATAAATGCCCTTGGGTAGATAGCCTAGTACTTACCTATGAATGTAATCTGATCAGTAGTACAGTGTGCCTGTGTTAGCAACAGGGTAGTATTCAACATCATAGTTATTTATTAGCATTTGTTATTGTAATGAGTAAATTGTAATAGAATGCAGTACATTAATTGTAGAAAGCTTTGTATTTTATCTGTGCAGTTACTATTTTTTTTCCTAACTCTTCTCTTTTTTATCATTATATTATGTATCTAATCATATTTCCATTATAATTATTTTGTATTACCTATGTTTTGTTTTTTATGTAAATGTTATTTTGAACATTATTTTGGGTTATTGTTTATTTCATTATTGGATTTTAATTGTATTTGTTATTAGTACAGTACAGCAGGGTAGGACAGTTCCCTTTGGAATGCCTACACTCCCTCCACTGGGTACAACACCAAGGCCCAGTACTTCTGGCCTGCAGCCTGGTGTCACCCCTCCCCCAGCAGCCCCTGCCCTACCTGCACCCTCAGGTAGTTCTGCCCCAGACAATAGGCCTGTGGTTCCTTCTGGAAGCAGAGGCAAGTGAGGTGATTTTGTCACCTGAGGGGAACTGACAGGTTTGGTGAGTAGGATTGTGTACCACACAACTGGTGCATGCCAATGCCAAATGGAGACACTGCTCTCCATTGTCATACTTAATAACACAAGGAGAAGCAGACGTCAGACACATTAGCCATTGACACAGTGGGGTGACAATGACAGTCCAGTGGGTGGGGACTTGATATTCACTGTTACCAAACATGACATCCATAGGCTTGCAATTCCCAAACCCCCACCCCAACCAAGGTGTTCACCCCTCTTCTGTCCCTCACTGACCTTGTCCTTGTGTTGTATGTCTTGTCAGTCTGCAAATGCTTCCTCACCTTCCCAACTTGCCTGCCCCAGAATTGCCTATGTCCCTTCCCCAACATTACACTCTCTCCTTCAAAAAAAAAAATGTCCATAAAAAAGAAAATCTTCCCATACATAGCTCTCCGTTTCACAGATGTGTCTACTTGACACACATAATTTGGTCTAGTTGGCTTCACAACACAATTATGTTGTTGTCACCCCTCTCTCCAAATACAGTTTAAAATGTGTACATGTGCCCAGTTGTTACTGTTGAAGAACTGGATAACTATGGTTCTTACCTACACCCTTCCTGCACATTCCTACCTTCCTTTCACTTTGTCCCCTTGCTTGCTCCCATTAAAACTTTAAAAGAAAAAAACATTATGAATACCAGTGTTTACCATAGTCAGCTTAAGTATTTGCAGGTAATACATGTAAATCATACTTACACATCACTGGGGTGTTCCCCGCATGGCAATCCCTGATCCACTGATCAAGGGTATTCATCTTTCTCCTATAGAGGTCTTCATAGTGGTGACAACTTTGTTCACTGATGTGGGGGATACCAGTCACACTGGTAAGAGCACCCTTGCCAAACTATCCCAGGCTTCTGATTTGTAATGTGAGCTAGTATAGTCCTCCTGTAACAGGTGTGGGCCATGGTCCCTAACCAAGAGCCCAATAAAAACCTTGGACTCCTGGACACCCCAGTACTGTACTTTAAATCACACACCCTCACAAGCACCAGATGCTGCTGCACAAGATACAGCTCAATGTATGAAGTGAAATTCCCACAAATTCCCCTTTAAATACAATGTTTTCCCACCAAATGCTCTTACTGAGAGTCTGCAATGTCTGGATTTTGATACATTTGAAAATGTTGCATGCAGCTTATCATTGCACAAACCTAGCAATGCACAATGCTAAGTGGTGCACATCTTTTTGAAATACATCACCAAGCACACAACCAATACAATTCCATGGTTACTTCCTTACATTACCACTTTATTTGGATATGCTGCAATGTCACATCATGATAAGAAAAGTTTCAACACCCAGTAGTAGAATCCAGGACCATATGCACTCTAGTCCAACACTTAAGTGATGTTGCCATAAGGATAGTTACCTGATCAATGTATTTTAACAGTCATTGTTAACTTCATGGTATGTGTGTAGCGTGGTGATGCTTACCAGGTTTGTGCAATGCACAGTGTTGAGCAATGATATTAATTGAATGCATCCAGTTTCTATTTTTAGATTTCTGCATCATGTCTGATACATGGGTGGTCCCGCTGTGCAAACAGTAAGCATCGACAACTGCCATGGCACATCGCACAAACATGGGGAAAAACTAAAAAAAAAACCTTAAAAAAAATAAAATAAAAAAAGAGAAACGGGAAAAGCCAGAATATACAGATAAAACTACTTCTATCAGGTTTAAGCTCCTTACATAACTTGTGGTTATCAGATAATCATTTGGGATGGATGGAAATACATATGAATGACATTTTCATTTAGGACTTCATACTCTTCAGAAATTGCATGATTGGGGCGGACCATCGGTGCTGTCATGTACACAGATTCATTATCTGTGTTGTTCTATGAGATTTCGTAGCCCACATGACTGGGACATGCCGTAAAACCTCACTTAAGCGACCTGCACATCATGAATATGCATTACGCACTGCCAAAAAGATTTCACGGCCGTATACACGAATACACTCCATGTAGGCTCTACACGGAGCCTACATCGAGTTTATTGAATCCTGAGGAGAATTTTATTGTGTTTAAAAATGACATAAAGGTTTTATAGACTGCAAGACTGCCTGCAGTGCTTTAATTATGTAGATATATATATATATATATATATATATATATATATATATATATATATATATATATACCAAGCATTATTGCAGCATAGAAATACTCCCTTACATCTGTGCTCATAGCCAGCTCGTATATTAATGGACAGCAAAGAATAAATGACATATGTTTACTTCTTTACATCAACTGGAAAATATGCTTTTAGTGACAGACTGAAAAAGAAAGTCCAGAAAAACAAATATTACTATGGCAAACATATCCATTTTCAATGCAAGAAAGGGACAAAATGCTTTACTGTGGAACTGTATTATCAGACAGTAGTAGTGAAGTGTGAGTGACTGAATGCTTCTAGTGTCTACAACTATGAAGAAAAGTTAGTAAAAATAAATCAAAGGCATTTATTCAACATTAATACTTCACAAAGAAACTGTTATTAATATGAATGTGTTTGAAGCTTCAGCCAAGATGTATATCAAATATCCAAAAAGACACCTGACAAAGGTACTACAAAGACATTTCAAGAAGTAAAGATTACTGAGTTAAGAAATGATCACATCAGATCAGAACATCCTGACAACCTGAAGAGAACTGGGAGTTAATATGAGTGCAAACCTGGTCACCCACAGACCCTTGCTGTCAGCCATGGCATCAAAGAAGTATATACCAAGGAGAAGTAATCCTAGAACTGATCCCCTCAAAGAGAGTGTTCTTCTGAAAACTAAGTAAAATAAGACAGGACAGCCATATAAGTACAAAAACCAAGAAAAAGGCTGACTGAAAAACCCACATGTCCGACACAAATGACTTTGTATTAAAATTTTAATCCAAAGTAACAGTTAAGTGCATTTGCCTTTAAGGAATTCCTCAGAACTGTTATATAAATAAAAAAACATTCATACATGTGTGTATATATATATATATATATATATATATATATATATATATATATATATATAAAGTCATTTGACAAATCCTGTCCAACCACAACACAGCAAGTAAACAATTAATGCAATTAAACAATAAATAACCATCTAATCTAAAAAGCCCCTTTTAAAATGTAAAACTAAATTTATGAAATGCTTGAGAACTCATTAAAACAAGTTTTGTATTAGTTATCTGAAAATCACATCCTTATAACTTAGCAGCACATAACTTTAATACACTATTTAGGGGAAACATTATCATTTAAACCTGGATATTCACTAGCATTCAGTCTCAATTGCCACAGTAATTCTAGATATTCAAGTGTATATTCCCAGGGGCCACCTCTGGGATTTTTTAACACCTGTTCTAGTACCATGAAATAATACATTGTATTACTATCACAGACTGCCTTGTGTTTAAAAAGAACATTTGAATCTTTTTTTATTTTTATATAATGGTAAAGCTCTTGTACTCTTTTCCTAAACTGACATTCAGTTTTTCCTACATAGAAACAGAAGCATGAATCACAATATTCCAGCTATACTTCTCCTTTACTGCTTCAGTCATACTATGATGTAAAATTAAACTTGTAATTAATGCTCTTAAGAAAAAACTAATTTCCCTCAAAGATGTAATTACACTGCCAGCACACTCTACATTTTTGGTACCTGTGGATAATTTCTTGTTAACATGGCCAGTGTTGAAAAAATTATCCCTTTCAAGTTTCTCTTTGATATTATTGTGTCTGGAATAAGTAAATAGAGGTCCAGAACCTAATTTGTTACTCAAGGTAATGTTGTGCAATATAATATTCCAATTTTGTTAATAAGTGACAGAATGTGATGACTATCCTTAGTATATTTAATACACAGACTGTTTTCGTAGCTCAACTTAATTTCTTTGTTCACTTCACTACTGTGGCTATAAATCAAACCTATTCCCAAGATCGGCTTGAACTTATGTTTCCTACCCTCCAAAATCTCATCTCTAGTGCTGCAAAGTAAATCTGATGGATATCCCCTGTCAAAGAACATGTTACAAAGAAGTTCCATCTCACTATTCAAGTCAGCATCATCAGAGATAATCCTTTATAACCAAACACTTGGCCTTTGACCAAACTTTTGTTTGAGGGGGTAATAATTGCCAAAATGCAAATAATCATTTGAAAAGGTGGGTTTCCTATATAAAGTAGATTTAAATCTAACATTCTTAAAATCTTTAATTAATATGATATCTAAGTAATTAATATTTACATTGGACCAATGATAAGTAAATCTTAAAAAAATAGTAGTAGAATTGATATATGCAATAAAGTTAATCAATTGTTCAGAGTCACCCTTCCAAATAAAAAGTATATCATCCAAAAAACATAACATGTTAACAATATACTGGGAAAATTCAGTACTAAAAGTAAACTTCTATTCCCAGTAACACATGGCCACATAAGCAAACAAGGGGGGTTGCATGCATCTCCCATTGCTACCTCACTAATTTGTTTAAAGTACTCCCCCTCAAAATACAAAGAATTGCTATTTAAGATGATTTCCATAAATGAGACCACAAGATTAATATCTATATTAGCCAAATATTCACAATCACAAAGAATGTCATTGAACCATTCAAGTCCAATACCATGGGGAATGCAAGAAAAAAGATCAACTACATCAACTGTGACTAAATACCAACTGGGATAAAATAATTCTGGTTTTATTTGCCCCAATAAGTCCAAGAATCCTTAAGTATATAAGGAAATGTAATCTTAAATGCTTTGACTGTTCTGTCTCCATATAAGACTAGTGGATGTGTTTTTGATCCATTAGCTGCTACTATAGGTCTGAAAGGAGGCACATCGATGTCTTTTTAGGAATACAGAAAAAACTATGAATAATAGGGTGTTGTACTGATAAAAACTTGTATGCTTTATTGTCGATTACCTGTTGACTCACTAAATCATCAAGAAAAAGATCAATTTTGTGATAAGCTATATTGATTTAATTCTTACAAATCCTAGTATAATGGGAATAGTTATTCAATAAAGAAAACATCTTACTGGAATAGTCAATAGTATTTATGATCACAGTTCCCCCTCTCTTGTTGCATTTCATGACTCTTATATATTTATTTTGGCCAAGTTCATTCAAATGCTTATACTCTTCTTTATTCAAATTATAACCACAAAAATGATTAGGTTTAAAAGAAAAAGCTCCTAATATCTTGAATACATACTTTTTCAAAAGTAGATAACAAGGGATGTAGGGGTGTATTTAATCCACCTATGCACCCTCTTATAGGGAACTATGAAAAGTGTTGTATGCAAGATATTTATCAGTATTATGAAACATCTAAAAAGAAAATTTATAATCTTAGCAAGGAGGAAATAGAACTGTTAAAAGAATTAAGACATAACACAGTGTGAATAATGAAGCCTGACAAAGGGGGTGGGATGGTGATGGTAAACAGTGAAGAATATGATTATGACATGCTATCAACCCTATATGACACTTGAAAAATATAAAATAGTATCTTTTAAACCAAATTAACATAGCACAAAGGAGGGTACAATTATTTCTAGAAGATTCTTTGTACCAGGGGTTATTAATGAAGTAACACACAAATTTTTGGTTAACAAACATCCTGTCATCCCTACAGTATTTGGAATTCTCAAAATCCATAAGAATATCGACAAGCCCCCTTACAGATTAATAGTTCAGCTAAGAATAGCATGACATATCCTTTAGCCATATTTGTGGATAGGTTGATACAAAACACAATGAAACCTACTGAATATATTTTAAAAGACTCCTGGGATTTTTTGAGAAAAATAAAACAGGAGTATTACTCAAATGAAACAAGCTTTTCAACAACAGATGTGGTGGACCTTTTCACTTCCATTCCACACGATGCAGGATTGAAACTGTTCCAAGAAGCAGTTTTGGAAACAACTAGCTTATATGGTGCACTACTTAACTTTGTGATGGATGTTATGGAACTTGTTTTAAAGAACAACTATATGTGTTTTGGGAACACAATTTTCAGACAAGTTAAGGGTGTGGTCATGGGGGCGAATTGTGCCCCAACCAATGCTAACCTAGTAATGTATGCATGGGAGAAACAGCATGTATTCACTTTGGGCTTTGATCAGTACTGGTTTGTTTACTTGAGATTTTTGGATGACATTTTTATTCTGTGGAAAACAACTGGTGAAATAAGGGATGAATTTGTAAAAACAATCAACAATAACTCTTTTCTGAAGTTTACCTGTGACCATACAGATGATAGTTTGCACAATCTAGATGTAACTATATTTAGAAACCAGATACAACAAAATTTTGGTTCCAAATTATACAGAAAACCAACATTTTCTAATAATTACCTGGACTACAAAAGTCAGCACCCTTTTTACACTAAAAAGAACATGGTGAAGGGGTAGATTGTATGCGGCAAGAATGTGTTCAGATAATTCCTTATTCAAAATAGAGTTAGGAAATCTGATTACTATGTTCATAGAAAGGGGATATCCAGAGAGTTTGTTATTTGATATTGGAAAAAACATTCTGAGTGAATGGGGTAACAAGTACACCCCTTTGTTGGGTACTAATGAAGAAATTACAGTTAAAACTACTCCTGTTGACAATTCATTTCCAGATTCAATAGTTTTACAATACAGTGGGGATTCCACTACTTTGAGAGACATAACAAAAAAATTGGGTAATGTTTAAAAGTAGTACTGAGACACTTGGCATTCTAGGTCAAAATCCTACTTTTGTTTACAAAACAGGGCAGAATTTGAAAAACTATTTTGAACATCCCACAAATGTGAATAGCAAAATGATTAATGGAACTAATGTGGGAGATGTAATTATTGTAGTTATATCTTACAAAACAAAACAGTGTCTGTAGGTAATCCGGAACAGCGTATTAGTTTGGACACAGGAAATTGTGGCAGTTCTGGTCTTGTATACATTGCAACTTGCTCCAAATGTAATGATTTTTATATTGGGAAAACTATTAGGAGTTTATGTAAACGAATATATGAGCACTTGTATGCCATTAAAAACAAAGATGAGAACAATGCTGTATATAAGCATACTAAATATTGTGGCTACAATTCAAAATTCTTATTTGGCATTCTGGAAAAGGTTACAAGGGATGACAAGGGAGGCTTTTGGGAGAATAGGTTAGAGGAATGTGAACTCAAATGGCAACTAGGGCTGAATGCAACAACTTTGCCTGGTATTAATGAACATAGATCTATTTTGCCTGTTTTTAAAGACAAAAGCAATGATTTTATGATTTATTTAGTGAAATGTTACTGTTTCTTTAAGGAAACATTGAGTGAGCAAGTCACATGATGATTTTAAATGCTATTTAAATGATGGTTTAATTATGTAAAATGGTTCTGAAAAAGTTCCTTTTGGGAATGAAAGCCCTTGACCATTTTTTGTTTTTGAATTAAAGTGTCATTTACACTACTACATCTTGTCTGGACCTTATTGGGAATTATACAGTGACCTCACATTAATATTCCAAAACGTGCACACTGATTGGCCAGAGTGCCTGTTGTAAATTCCACAAAATACCAATGGAAAAAAGGTCCGGTCGCCCGAACTTTTTTCCATTGGTATAAAGTCCTCAAAATATTTTTTTTAAATAAATAAAAAAAAAAAAGAAAAAAACGGAGCAACTGAGACTTTCTTTTCTCCGTTGCTTCCATTTGTAAGCAGTGATGTACTGGGTATGCGTGGGATGCAAGTCCCATGCACATGCTCAGTACATCAAAACAGGGAAGCAGTATACCACAACCAGTGGAAGAACAGTAATGCGCCGTTATACAAAGACATTATTTAAGAAAAGTATTTTTTTTCTTAAATAATGTCATTGTATAACCGCAATAACCGACTCCGTGGTTGTGGTATACTAAAATTTACCCACGGTTGGCTTTATTTAATCACTGGGGCTTCGCCCTCATGATTAAACCACACCAACCATGGGTAAATCTTCAATATACCACACCACATCATCGGTTATTGCTTTATTATGCACCTAGTTGGCTTGTTACTTGGTATGTTTATTTTTGCCTTCGGGTACACACTGCAGTTTGGTTCTTTCTTAGGTCTTAAATTTAACAAGCTGCCATGCAAAAAGTCTTAAGACAGAGTCAAAGTATGGTTGGCTAAATTGTCACTAAAAGGGTAGAAAAACAATTCCTGACGTATCCACTGGTCGAAGCTAAATGAAGATGTAGTTGGCATTCCAGTGGTGGAACAGTTCATTCGTTCTCCATTGACAGACAGATTAAATCCAGTAGATAACTATCTACTCCTGAGCCTTCTGGTACCCTTGTTGTTCATTGCCACACCACAGTCGCATATGTGGGCCATGAAATCTCATCTTCCTGCTGAGTTATATGAAGAGAATAGGGGAGTTATGGTATGTCTGTTGGTAGGTGCATACCATCTAAATGAATACCTGGAGAGTGCAGAAACATGGCAAAATTTCCAGTAGACTTAGAACAATGGTTGGTTAAAAGTTCCACCAACCAAGATAAATCTTCAACGAGAGCTCTCAACAGTGGATCGACAGAAGCAGGAACTGAAGGTGAATTGTGAACCTCATTGGTGATATTATTCCTGGCACTTCCTGCATTAAAAAGATCCAGTGTGGACATAGTTGCAACTCAATAAAACACAAAAAAACAAGTAAAATGAGATAGGTCAACCATATAAATACCAAAACCAAGAAAAAGGCATATTGACAAAATCAAACGTTGGAGACAAATTATTTTGTATTAAAAATATTAATCCACAGTAACAGTTAAGTACTTTCTTCCCTAAGGGCTTCCTCAGAACTGTTATAAATATAAAAAAACTTTTATATACAAGACATTTGACAAATCCAGTCCAACCACAACATAGCACGTAAACAATTGTTTCAATGAAACAATAAATAACCATATAATCTTAAAAGTCCCTTTTAAAATGTAAAATGAAATTTACTATATGCTTGCAAACTCATTAAAACAAGTATTGTATTAGTTATATGAAAATCACATGCTTATAACTTAGTAGCATGTATCTTTAATATACTATTAAGGCAAAAATGTTCATTTAAACCTGGATTTTCACTAGAATTCAGTCTCAATCGCCACAGTAATTCTCAATATTCAAGTGTATATTCCCAGGGTCCACTTCTGGGATTTTGTAACACCTGCTTTATTACCATGAAATAATATATTTTATTACTATCACAAACTGCCCTTGTCTTTAAAAAAGAGCATTTAAATCATTTGAATTGTTTCTGTTTTTGTTTTTATATCATAGCAATGGTCCTGTATTCTTTTCCTAAAATTGACATTCAGTTTTCCTATACATTAACAGAAACATGAGTATACTTCTCCTTTACTGCTACAGTCATATTGTGATGTAAAATAAACTTGTAATTAATGCTCCTCATAAAAAAATTATTTCCCTCAAAGATGTATTTACACTGCCCACACACTCCACATCTGTTGCCACCTGTGGATAATTTCTTTTTAACTTGGCCAGTGTTGAAAAAATTACCCCTTTTGAGTTTCTGTTTGATGTTAGCGTGCCTTGAATAAGTAAATAGTGGTCTAGAACCTAATTTGTTACTCAAGGTACTGTTGTGTAAAATAATATTCCAATTTTTGTCAATGAGTGACAGAACATGATGACCATCCCTAGTATATTTAATACACGGACTGTTTTCATAGCCCAACTTAATCCCTTTGTTCGCTTCACTACTGTGGCTACAAATCAAACCTATTCCTAAGATCGGCTTGAACTCATATTTCCTATCCTCCAAGGTCTCATCTCTACTGCGGCAAAGTAAATCTAATGGATATCCCCTTTCAAGGAACATGTTACAAAGAAGTTACATCTCACTACTGAAGTCAGCATCATCAGAAATAATCCTTAATAACCAAACCATTTGGCCTTTGACTAAACTTTTCTTTTGTTTCAGCTGGTGATAACTGCCAAAATGCAAATAACCATTAGAAAAGGTGGGTCTCCTATATAATACATTGGACCAATGATAAGTAAACCTTAAAAATCTTCCTGCACTAGTAGATTTGGTTCTGTCCCTTAGTCAGTTTGATATCCACTGGGTAATGTAGGAGTTTGCGATTAGTTGGATTAGCTTATCAATAATGCTAGAATGTGGAATGGTATCAAAGGCTTTGGCCAGGTCCAGGTATTTGGTCTGAACTGATTTTCCTTAGTCTAAGGCATCACTGACTTGCTCAGAGAAGCTCACCAGGTTCAGGAGGCAGGATCTGTTTTTAACAAACCCAAAATGACTTGGGTTCAAGGATTGTAGATCACCTATGTCCTTGTTACTAAGTTCTATAATAATGCATTCCACTGCTTTTGAAATACAGTTGGTGAGGCTTATAGGTCAATAATTACCTGGCTCAGTAGTGGATCCTGCCCTTGTGGAGTGGGATGACTACTGTAGTTCTCCATTTTTCTGGCAGGAACCAGGTGGAGAAGCTGAGGTCAAATAGGCTTAGTAAGTAATGAGTCTACCATACAGTATATGGTGCTGACAAGATGGCAACCTGACACATTATTAGGATCCATGCAATTAGTGTTTTGGGCCTTGATGAAAGCATTCAGGACTTGTTTGGAGATCATCAGATGAGGTGGTGTGGGTGTACTAATAAGTTGGGAAAGTCAGGGAGGAGATAGACGATTAAGGTTAGAGATGAATTTGTCCACTAATATGTTGTCTATGTCCTCAGCGAACACGTAAGTGTTATTCCTGTTGTATACTAGTTCTAAGCATTGCTGGGTATTACCTTTAAGGTTCTGACATAGCTGAAGAAGGCTTTGTGCTTGTCCATAGCAGAGGTGGCAATTATCAATACATACTTACCTTTGGAGGGTTTTCTTTTCTTTCTGAGTTCTTTGTTAATCTTTTTTAGTTCATCTTTAGATAGCAGCTTGTAGAGTAGCAGTTCTCACAGACTGGTAATTCTACTAGCAAAAACTTGAAAAATATGCAAATAATGCCTTAGTTTTCATAGTTTAAAATTCCCTCAAAATCAAGGGCATTCCCAAGTGGTTGATGGTTGGCTGCATGCTCCCACATCATCATGCCTAGTACAGTGATAATGTTCTAAGTCTAATTTTCACATAAAAATCGTTATTTTATGTGAAAGTGGAATTAGGAATGCAACTATCTTCTCAGAATGGTCGAAACTAAATGTGGGTTATGCATTCAGATTCATCAGCATGCAAATGATCTTTATGTTTGCTATTATGGGCTAAAAGTTTCTTCATCTTATTATATAGTTTGCTTATAGTAGAGTTCCACCATAGATGTTTACTTCTGAATTTGGCATTGTATTTATGTCTTATGTGGACAGATGCCTTGATGCATGCTTTGAGATGGGGATACAGGTTATTGGCAAATGTAGCAGCATGTTGAGATGGGGTCATCAAGGTGACAAGGGTGTTTGCATTTCAACAGGATTAGGTTAATCTTAGAGTAGACTCTAAATATAGAAAGTATTGTGTTAAGTTAGGTTTTACTTTCACTGAGTGTTGCTAAACAGCTGTCAGATTTGGCCAGTGATTTAAGTTGGTGTACCAGCATTAAGGCCACATGGCTAGTAATACTAACTCTATGATTTCTGGATCAAACATTTTGTCCCCAACCATGAATCTAGCTGTCTCTTAAAGGATTCAAAGTTCTTACTGTCTCTAACAAGAAGTGGTAATTTATTCCATGAATATCACCAATCTTTGAGTTAAGTAAAAGTCATGTAACTGAGTCCTCATAGTACCCAATTAAACTTCATAGCCTGATGTCTTCATATTACAATACAGTTGTTAATGTTTATGCTCAAGATAGCTTGTAAACTACAGTCATGAAAGATTTTGTAGGCAAATATTAATTTCCCATGGATGCAATGATAATGAATAGTAAATAAACTGAGGTATTTCCATCCATTATTGTAAATGTAATCTTTGTGAAGTATAATCTTTTTGCTAAATTTTATTTGTACTCTCTCAAGATAAATCAACTGACCTGAATTGTCTACAAAAAAAATGTTACTGTATTCAGAGACTGGCCTAGTATATGTCTTATATAGTGATGTAAGACACATCTTATTTCCTGTGCTAAGATTTTTAAACACGTATCCCATTTGACTCATATCTGTATTACTTATCAGCTGAACATGTGTGTCAAAGGAAAGATTAGCGGTCATGGTATTTATACTGGATTACCTCCTTAAGTTAATGTTCTAGTAGGTAAACAGGT
This sequence comes from Protopterus annectens, assembly GCF_019279795.1. Taxonomy (NCBI): domain Eukaryota; kingdom Metazoa; phylum Chordata; order Ceratodontiformes; family Protopteridae; genus Protopterus; species Protopterus annectens. The sequence goes on along the minus strand of NC_056725.1, from coordinate 1,523,735,051 downwards.
GAATGAACTGCAGTCTTTCCAAAATACATTATGTAACACATTATATTATACACTTACCATAACTAAAATGTATGCACATGCTGTGTACCCAATTATCAATCTGGCTCATATAAGAATTTCACCAGTCTGCCTCATATAAGAATTTAAATGTTCAATATCAGATTTATTTTGTGCAATGAACCCAGTCTTGCAGTCATCTACATACTTACTTATCCAACATGTCTTAATTCTAGGAATGGAGGCAAATACAACATTAAATAATGTTGGTCAAAGAGCAAAGCCTTGTGGAACTCTAAAATGGACGGGATGAGACCTGGAGCTTATGCTCTGTATGGTTACACACTGGGATATCCAATAAATACAACTCCAGACAAACGCCAGATACTTTAATAAGACAACAAAGCTTTTGGATTACAAATCCTTCATCAGTGTTAGAATACCTATACTAAATTCTAAAACCTTAAATAGTCAATTAAACAGTCACATGATAACAGCCAGCCTATAAACATAAAAATAATTACAATAATCATTTAGTTATTTTAAAATTGTTTCTATGTATAAAAAATATATATAAAAAATCATAAAACCATTCCTCATCTTATTTCTTTCTGTTTTTTAACTAATATTGGTTTAATAGTCAGTGCATTATTCAGTCCTGGTTTCATATCAGCTCTCAATCTAATTATCCAAGTATACTCTCTGTTCTCTAGAACATTGTTTAAGTCCCCACCTCTAATCCGCTTATGTACTGCGTCTAATACTCTGAATTTAAAGCTATGGGCACTTCTATTTTCCATTACATGCTTACTTAAAACATTACTTTCCATTCTCCTACGTATATTTGACTTATGCTCTATAATGCGATCTTTAAGTTTCCTGCTGCTTTTACCAACATAAAAACATGAGCACAGTGTACAGGTTGCCAAGTAAACAATATTTTCTGTATTACATGTTGCTATACATTTAAATACAAATTTTTCTTTAGTTATTGGATGAATAAATGAAGTAGTGACATTTTTAAAAATATCATCATAACAAGTACAATTTATATAGGGGTAGGTACCCATTTTAAAACTATTTTGCCTTCCATTGTTCTGTTTTGGAAAGTCCTTCACCTGCTCAGAAGGTAATAGAAAAGAATTGGGGCATTTTGATGGCTATGCCAGATATTGGAAAATAGGCCTTTCTTTGCATATAAAAATGCTCAAAATCTGAAACTCAAAATATGTTATAAGGACTTTCCAAAACAGAATTCAGGGTTCAGTCCTGGAACCCGCTCTTGTTTAGCATCTACTGCTCTGAAGTACAGGCCAACACTAAGGGCCTCTGGCTAACAAAGTTCGCAGATGACTGCAAACTGGGAGCCATTATTGAATCCCCAAGTTATGTGGATATTCTACAAAAGGGCCTTACAGAAACAGATGCTTGGTGCCAGAGCCATGGGCTCAAGCTTAATGCCGAGAAATGTATAGTTATCCCCTTTGGGAAAAAACATGAAAAACATGTACCTGTGAATTACCACATAGGTGGCAGTACACTAAACACCAAAAGTGTGATGAGAGATTTAGGGACACAGGTGGACAGTGGTCTCACCTTCAATAACCACATCACCACAACAGTCAGGAAATCCTTCTATGTGGTACACCTCATCACTAAGGGCTTTTCATCCAGAAAAAAGGAGGTCATTGTCCCACTGTACTCATCCCTCATTAGACCCATTAGAGTACAATGCCCCCTTTGGTATGTACCTCAAAAGGCATCTGCAATAGCTGGAAAGGCTGCAGAAATACCTCACTAAAAGAATCACAGGCCTAAAGCAGATATCCTATGCTGACCATCTAAAAAAACTCCAGCTATACTCTGTGGCATATTGTCTACTCAGAGGTGATCTCTACTTAACATACAAGGCCATGTCAAACCCAGAGCTTTTGGACATGCTCCACTTAAAGAAATCTCATTCCCTCAGAGCCACACACTCCAGGGATCTAAACCTTGTCATCACAATGAACAAAACATGCTGGAGGAATAGGTTCCTGACCCAGAGACTCCCCATACTCTGGAATAGACTGCCCATACATGTCAAGCAGAATACCTCCTTTGCCCTCTTCAAAAGGAACCTTGACAACTGGATGGGACATAAGAAATTCACCTTGGGGATCACGTCAGTCACCCTGCTAGACAGGGGTCCAGGGAAGTAAATATTGTGGAAAGAAATATCCAGGGAATTGTTATGGCTTGGCTTGTATAGGCCCTAGGGCCGATAGCCTAGTACCAACCTATGAACCTAAGTGACTGAGGCCACTTATGCTAAAATGTTCAAGAGTCTCAAGACAGATGGTTTCTCTTTTTATTTTATGTAAGTATTTGGCACTGTAACTTTTGTATGACAACTCCATGGTCATACAACAGCAACTACATGGAAAATATCATTATAAAAGCACAATTGTTTTTTTTGCAGTTGTCTTTCTCCTGCAGTAAAGAGTGAATTTGATAATAAATCATGTATAGAGAGTACAACAGCCTATTACTACACAGGAAATTCACCATTAATAAAAAATTATGCAGAATGGGGTTAAAATAAAGTAGCGCAGGGTTGAATTAAAAATGACTCATTAGATAGGAGATGGCTTAGCTAAGTCCAGTGCTACACTGGTTTCTTGTTTTTTTTTTTTTTTTTTTTTTGGAGTTATTATTTGGGGCTAGTGATTAACTTTGTGCTAGAGTACACTTAATTGTATTTGGTAAGGCATTCACAACGTAGGACCAAGTATAGATCCACTTTCTAGAAAACAGTGGGGAATGGCAAGAGAGTGGACGGAGGTAGAAAATGAACAAAGAGAACCATGCTGTTAAGGTTCTTGGCATGGCTGGACATGCCCAGGTTTGAAGATGAAAGTGCAAGTTATAAGTATTACTGTTTGTGGGAAGGGAAGGTAGATTTTATTCTAAGATTAACATAGTGATACTCCATTGTAGGAGAAATGACCATAAACCTGCAAAATTTCCTAGGTGCAGTTTGAAGCATCTAGCTACAGGTGATGGAGTTTATTGTAGTTATTGGAAATATAAATTCACTTGTTGGAATAATGTACTCACTTTCTAAAGTTGAAACAACCTCCTGTTATTACAGAGAGAGAGGCCATGTAGCAGATGGCCAGTATAGATTATAGCTTGCTTAGTATTTTATTAAAATGAAAATATAAAAGGTCTGGGTCACATCAGACTTCTAGATACCTTAATTTGACAGTCAGAGTTTTAAAACATTTAGAGGATGCATTTTTTTCAGTCCTCAAGATCTTTAATGAGTTGTATCAGTGTTCTGACAGTGTGGCTTTAGTTTTGTTAAAAATGATGCTGGTCTCATATTGGAGTATTTCATTTATAAGAGTGAGAGAGTGGTCAATGCACCAAATAGCCAAATAATCAGAAAAGAGACTTAGTTTGTTGCTTGAAAGACATTATAAAAAAGTAAAACATTATAAAAAGAAAATGTCCAAATATGATATCTGGGAGCCTCTAGAGGAAGTTTCAATTGAAAACGAGGATGAAGAATCCAGTGGCAATCTGACAGTTCTATCTTTTCTGTAATTCTTAACTGTGTGAGGGGTTATGGTCAAAGTCTAAAATAATCAATTCCCCAAAAAAAGTTTTGGATGGGTAAGCAAAACCAGATCCTTCTTTAAGGACTATGAAAACCATTCTGGTTAGTTTTCTTACCATTGTTTTGTTTGTTAATCTTGTTGATAACTGCAAACAGAGCAGTGGTCATGCTATGACCTTTCCTAAATCTGTGTTGGTCTTTTCTTTTTTTAACAACAAACCACAGGCTTCAAGGTGATCCTTTAACTGAACTCAGACTGCTTTTCAATGATTAATGAAAGATGGAAAATGTTTAAAAGGGATCTGTATGATTTGTTTTAGTATAAAGGCCTCAAATGAGAGAACTGGATTATTGTGGGGATTTCTTCAGATTTGAAAAAACGGTCAAAGTGATAATAATATGAGCCAAAGGGAAGAGACAGAAAGATATTGCAGACCCTGAAGAACTTTAGATAAAAACAATTACCTTTTCTCTTTTCTCAGCCCTTGTTAACTTCATTGTCTATCCTTTAATATCTGTAATGTCTGATAATAGGTCTTAAAGTCATAAGTCTGTTTTACTGAATATCTTGAAAGCAGCTATGTATATAATGATAGTAAATGAGTGAATTAGTTTCTGTATGTATTATAACTTGCATTTCTTGTAACTATATATCTGCCTTTGGTCTGAGTCATGACTGGAAAGGATCATAGGAGGTTACTAGGCTATGGCCCTGGGGCCCTTAGAAGCCTAGCCAAGAGTTTATCCCCAAAAAGAAACCTCAGTCAGCACCTGTCACCCCTGTCAATGAGGGACATAGGTGGAACCCCTGGGACAAATTTGTTGTTTCCCATCCACTCATCAAGGTTGTGCCTCAAGAGGGTTAGCGAGGTACTCTGTTTAATGTGTATGGGAAGTCTATTCCAGAGACAGGGCAGCCTCTAGGAGACAAACTTGTCTCTCCAGCAGGTTTTGTTGATGTTGCATATGAGATTCAGGCCTTTCGAGCAGGTAATGTGCAAGTAGTTAGACTTTATGGATATGGAGCATTTCTAGTAGGGCAGGGTCTGAGATTGCCTTGTAGGTGAGACACAGATCACCTCTGAGAATCTGTACAATACCAAATAGAGTGATAGTGATTTGAGCCTGTCCACATAGGACAGGTGTTGGAGGCCATGTATTCTCTTTGTGAGGTATTTCTGTGGCCTTTCCAGCTGGTGTAGATGTTTGGAGAGGTACATACCAAAAGGGGTGTTATACTCAACTACTGATCTAATGAGGGAGGAGTACAGCGAGATAATAACCTCCTTTTTTCTGGATACAATCTCTTTACTTATGAGATGAACTGAGTAAAAGGCTTTTCTGGCCACTGCCACTACATGATGGTCGAATATGAGATTATTGTCAACCTGAGTACCCAGGTCTCTCACCCCAGGTTGTGTGCTTAGGGGGTTGCTGTTGATGTGGTAATCAGCAGGGGCCATGTTTTTGCCGAATGGTATGATGATACATTTTTTGCATTTAACTTCAGGCCATGACTTTGGCACCAGTCATTAGTTGCTGTGAGACACTCTTGCAGTATGTTAACATCATATGGGGAGTCAATGACAACACCTAACTTACAGTCGTCCACAAACTTTGTCAGCCACAGGCTTTTTGTCTTTGCCTGGACCTCTGAGAAACAGATGCCAAATAGTAGGGGTCCCAGGACAGATCCCTGGGGAACTCCACTAGTGTCAGGTCTGCTAGCGGAGGTGGAAGCACCTATTTTGACCTTGAGGGTCCTGTTGTTGAGCCAGTTAGCCATCCACCTGATAAGATAGAGATTTATACCAAACTGTGTTAACTTTTTGATGATGCCTGAGTGGAGGATTGTGTCAAAGGCCTTGGAAAAGTCAAAGTAAGCTGTATGTATTGACTTTCCCTCATACAGGGCCTTGGTGACAGTCTCAAAGAAGTAAACTAGGTTCAACAGGCAAAATCTGCCCTTGACAAATCTGAACTGGGTGGGGGCAAGTGCTTGGAGATTGCCTATGTCCTTGTTTATGAGTTCAATAATGCGCTCCATGGCTTTACAGATCAGACTTGTCAAGCTAATGGGTCAGTAGTGGCACCACCTTTGTACAAGGGGATGACAATGGCAGTTCTCCACTCTGCTGGAATGAAGCCTGTACTTAGGCTGTGGTTGAATAGGGTGCTCAATGATGAAGCTAGTTCTTGCTGGAGATGATGCAGAATACAGCCTGGGATACCATCTGGTCCCATGGAAGCTGTATTCTTTGCCTTGGATAGGGCCTTTAACATTTGATCTATGGAGATGTGAGGTGCAGGACAAGTATCGGGGATGTCAAAAGGGCCTTTGGGGGGGCAGGGGGTTGAAGTTTTCTCTGAACCTATCTGCTAGTAAGTTGGCTAAGTCAACAGGATCAGTGTAAGTGATATTGTTTAGTAATAATTCAGAAAAAACCTCAGCTTTGCCATGGAGGTTCTTGACATAACTGAAGAAGGCTTTGCGGTCCTTCAACCAATTCACTTACCTGTTTAACAAATTATTCATGGATTATAAACTGCTTAAATCAGTATTAGTTCAGTGTTCATAAACATGACTCCTTAGCCATTTAATATCTCTTTTCTAAAATCTTAAATTTTCTGCTCTTCTGATCTTTCCTCTAATTCCACCTACAGAAAAAAAAAGACAGTACTAGTTTCCAAGTTGATTGAAACTTACAGTTTGACTTGTACATCTGGAAAAGCCAATTTCAGGGCCTGTATCAGCTGTAGCACTTTGTGGCTGTACCATTCCAAAACACAGTTGGGCACCTGCTTTCATCTCTTACCCTAGGAATGCATCAGCTTCAAAGAGTCTATACCTCCATTATGAAACTATGGGAATTGTTGTTTCCAGCCCTGTAGAACGAGGCTTCACCTTATGTCCCTGCACAAAAGATCAAATGGTCTAACTCTGAGCTGTGGATACTGCAGTACACTATTATAGTGCCATTCCTGACCCCACCCCCCATACACACACAGAAACACTTTGTGAAGATTTGGCTCCTCAAGTTGATTTTTAACATTCTGCCTATAAATTAACTTTAGAAAAAAAAGTAGTCAACATGCAACTTAGAAGAGATCATGGCAGTAGTACTATAACAGAAGATATTTTCAAACAGGCAACTCAGTTTAGTATGGATATTATATTTTGCTTACTTTGTATATAACTTGACTTAATTTGCTTTTGATTCAGTCAACACTCCACCTAAATTAGTCATGAGAACAAGGACCAGCAATATTTTACATCAGCTATTACAACTTTCATTTCTCACAGAAATGGGCTTCCTAAACACATAAAATACAGTCTACTGTATTTTAATGACTTTCAAGTGACTACTGATTTTTACTAACTTTTCTCATATTGTTCTTGGGAAATGGTCAAATCACATCACATAAGTACATTTGTATTTTTAAAATTATTCTTTGTAAACTACACTGTTCTCAGGCTGTGAGAGATCTGACTAGGAATGTTTTTACTACCTCCAATAGTGCTTCTACATGAGACAGAGAGCTCCCTTCTCCAACCTAGACTTAGTGTCATTGCTTAGGTTTCCCTGGCAAATTAGCATTTAGGCCTCTTATGACCTCCATTCTGTTTATAACAGTATTCGGTTTATCAACTAGGAGATGTCACTACTGAAGTGAATGGATGCATTTTGTCTTCTGGTAAATAAGTGGACCACAGTTGAATTAGAAAGATCAGCTACTTCACTACTTCTTTCCAAGGGAAACTTATGCGCTGTATCTAAGGGAATTAAAATAAATAGATCCTACTTTGTATACAGTGTTAGATACAGGAATGGCTCATGATCTTTTATTATAGTACTACTGTCCCAGTAAGTATTGTTACCTGGCAGTGGTCTGTTCTACATAATTATTTTCACTTTCTTTGCAGACCACACAGAGTCAAACAGAGGAGTGATAGTAGGTTGGTAGTAACTGCAAGCTGACTTTTTTCATATATATTTTTCCAAGACACCCAAGAAAATCTGCTACTGCTCTGCAATTAGGAATAGCTGGAGCAGAGAGCTGGGTATAGCTGCTAGGATTCATGGACCTCGGACCTGCCTGTGCAGATAGACTCATAGGTGTATACATCAAACATGCGGATTCTATTTTCATAATAAGCTTCTGTGTTGTAAATCTTGCCTTCTGCTCCTGAAATTAATTTTTTCTTCTGTTTTTTTTCCTTAGAATCTGCACAAACAGCTATCCTCCTTTCACCTCCACCAGCTCTCAGCTCTTGCTTCAGTCATCAACTTTCTCTCAGCCTTGCTTGTGAGTACTTGTGGGTAGAGATTACTCCTTTGGATAGACAGGCCTAAGAGCAATAATCTAATCTGATATCAGGACTATTATACAATCACTGACTATTAACATTCAAAAACGAGCACACTGATTGGTCAGCCCAACCAGCATGCCTGTTGTAAATCAAGAATATACCAACAGTAAATGTCTGGCCGCTGAACTATCATTGAGGGCCCAGACTTTCTTATCGGCATATACAATGTCCAATCATAACTCAACTGTATATATTTTCGCAGAATACCCAGATTTCTGCTTCAGATTTTTGGTCTGTTTCTCATAAAAGTGTGTGTGTGTGTGTTTTGGCAAATCACTGAAGGTTAAAGTTGGAAAATAATGACAGACATTTGAGTTTCAGATTTCATTCCCTTCAGGAGATTAATGCTAATGCAAAACTTGTTATTCTATTTTTCTTAATTTGTAACAGCAATACTTAAAAGCTGTCCCTACTTTTGGACCTTCATCCCC